>NC_135531.1:179587898-179905687 GCF_045843805.1 Urocitellus parryii
TCCCCTCCCTCCCTCCTGATCCAACTCATCGCCACCTCCCATCAACGTTACCCACCCAAAGACTCTGGCATGTACCCGCTCCTCTCCACCAAGGCCACCCCTGCAGGGCAGACCCTCTCCAGCCACACAGCCTTGGTCTCAATCTTCTCTGCATCTGCAGATATCACTGTCCGCTGATGTCAGAAGCCGTGTGTGAATCATGGGTTTGTTGGAGCCATCACAGGGCAGGGGGGCTACTTTTCTGGGAACCCCTGGGTGAAATTCCCCCATTGGAGAAAGCCCAGGTCCTGCTGGTGCCCTGCCCTAGCTCACAGCCCCAGGGTCACACACAGCCACCCTGAAGGTACTGAGAGGGGCGTAACCTGCCAAGCCCCAGACAACTTGTATTCCCCATGAAGCCTGCCACACTAAAACATTGGATGTATTTCCCCCTAAACAAAGAAGTCGCGCTTTCCCCCTGTTTCAGTTCCAGTTCCTATCAGGGCTGGAAGACCCTCCAGGCACCCTGCTTTTGAAAACTATTTTCTGTCTATTGTCCTGTGTTCTTTATTGATTATTTTCAGACTTTTTCCCAGCTGGTTCACACCTCCACGCAGGAATCTGCTCTACCAGGGTGCTGGTAACCCCGCACACTGATGGCCCCTGCGCTCCCTGGTCTCAGGGCTTTCTCCAGCGGCTGGAGTCCACTAGTCCCCCAAGTGCAGGAGGCTGGAATTAGTGATGCTTCGCTGCCTCTGAGTGCTAGGGAATCGGTGGCTAGTTACTCCAGCACCTTGGCCATGCATAAGTGTGTCCCACCTGGCTCCTTATGTGCCCCAGTGGGATTATACTCCAGGTGCCCACAGTGACCACGTAGTGTTCACCCAGTTCCTTCCCCGCTGGGTCTCAGGTCCCACATCCTACTGATCACCTGCTGCTGGGAACCCAAACAGAGACACCCTATTATAGTCCAGTGACCAGCAAATCTTACCCAGAGCAACAGCTTCCTAGTGGGTGTCTCTGAACCTACTCCCGTCCTTCCCCAGGCTGTGGCAAGGGGCATCTTCTCATAACGCTGAGCGTCACACCACTCGCCTCTGCCTCTGCAAGGCTTTCCGTGGCTCTAGCAGTCAGGATGAGAATCCTCCTGGGTGCCAGCGCCCTGCTGCTCCCTGCATCCCTGTCCCTGGTAATGATTAGGCATGTTCAGATCTCAGCTCAAACATCATTCCCTCTGGAAAGCCCTCGTAGAGTCCCAGACCAGGTCAGGACCCTGGGCTCTCCATGCAGGTGGAGTGGCTCTTCAGGCCTTACCTCATTGCCATTTTACATGGGTTTGTGATTAATGGGTCCACGGTCCCCCAACCACACAGAGTCATGATGACTGCGGTGGAGCCTGCCCTTTGCTATTCTTCTCTTCTTTCTCACTAGCAGAACCTGGTTCAAGGTGGCCACATGCATAGCTAAACCTCTGGGTCTCCAGCCATCGTTGCAGCCAGGGGTAGCTGTGCGGTTCGGTTCTGCCAGACACAAAGTGCAAGCAGAGCCTCCCCACCCCCCCCAAAAGTTTCAGGAAAGCCAGGCTTCCCCATGTATCCCCACCCCAACTCCCGGCTGCTCTTTCCTTCCAGAAACACAGCAACTTTGCTTTCCTCCCCGGAGGTACAGCAGCCCTTGTAGGACCATGAGGACGAGAGCCACACATTCAGCCAAACAACAGAGGAATCTGGAAGATATGATATCTTGGAACTTTGTACTACCTCTGAGGTTTTTGTAATTTGCAACAAAGAAATCCCTATTTGGTGAAGTCGAAGTATCCAACTTCTGCTGCAAAATGCATTCCTAAGCGATGAGAGGGAGTTCCAGTTCCTCATCATTTATCCTTTGTTCTCCCCATTCCCATCTCATACCATTAAGTGCTAAGTAAATAGTTCTGAATGATCAAACCCAGGACCTCACACGTGCTCGGCAAGCGCTCTACCACTGAGCTGCAGCCCCAGCCTAAATGAATGTTCTTAATTTCACACCGAGCTCTTAAAATAGATGTGGAAGTTGAGGCCCAGAGACATGAAGCAACTTAAGAGCCCATGGTTTAATTTAAAAGCTGGGGTTGGTTGGTCTCTTTTCTTCTTTTTAGATTGAGGTAAAATCACATCACATGAATTTAACTATTAACTATTTGAAGTGTGCCAGTGATATTTAGAACCTCATAATACAACATGTAGCCATCTCCTCTATGTAGTTCTAAAATATCTTCACCACCCCCTAAAGAAACCCCATCAAGCAATTTTTCCCCACGGCCCCTCCCCTCAGCCCATCAACGATGAATCTAATTCTGTCTCCATGGATTTACCTAATATAGACATTCCAAATAAATGGAATCATATGATGTGTGACCTTTTGTATTTGGCTTATTTCAGTTAATACCATGTTTTTATGAATCATCTGTGTTCTAGCATGTGTTAGAACTTCATTTCTTCCCCCCTCCCCCCTTAGTTCTGGGGATGGAACCCAGAACTTCACACATGCTAAGCAACTGCTCTACCACCACGCTACAACCCAGCCCCTCTCATTCTTTTTAAAGGCTGAATAATATTCCATTACATGGATGGATCACATTTTGTTTATCCATTCACCCCCGTGATGGACATTTGGGTTGTTTCCATCTCTTGGCTATTAAGAATAATGCTGATGGGCTGGGGATGTGGCTCAAGCGGTAGCGCGCTCGCCTGGCATGCGTGCGGCCCGGGTTCGATCCTCAGCACCACATACCAACAAAGATGTTGTGTCTGCCGAGAACTAAAAAATAAATATTAAAAATTCTCTCTCTCCTCTCTCACTCTCTCTTTAAAAAAAAAAAAGAATAATGCTGCTATGAACATTGGGATACAGATGTTTTTTTAAGTACCTGCAATAGACTCTTTTCTTAATGCTACATCCTTCAATGATAGAGAGTAAAGGAGTTAAGTTTAGGAAGGGTATAGAAATACAATTAACACCTAAATATAAAACTCATAATATTTAAAGAGTTGATCAATAATAATTAATATTTAAATTACCAATGTTTACAAACCATTTGTATTTTGCAAATTTTATCTCATTTATCATTATAATTATTGAAGTAGATATTATCACCTCCATTCTATAGATCAAGAAACTGAGGCTGAGAGTGTTAAATAACTTTTACACAGTCACACAGCAGTGAATGATTGGAAGCATGGTACCCCAAGGGTTTCTGACCCCATACTGCTTTTCTCACTCATCAACCTGGCAGTGAAGGTGACCACGTGGACAGGAGGCAAACAGCCTTACAAAGTGATTCCCACCAAGCCCCTCCCTTGAGGAAGATGCTAGGAAAGCACTTGCTGCCCCCACATACCCGAGAAAGGAAAAGTGGATGCTGGTTTCTGTAGACTGCTCACCAGTCCCCCAGCCCCTGCTGACTAAGTGAACAAAGCCAACCCAGTGCCCCACATCCCAGCCTGGTGGGTCAGGGCATGAGCTGAGCAGATGTCATACCTGGTGCTGGAAGCTGTGGGCTGACGTCTTCTCGCCTGTCCTTGGAGAACTCCTGCAGGCACTGGTCCTGTTCCTCCTGCAGCAGCCGAAGCACGTCACACAGCTGGGGCAGGGCTCCAACCTATGAGTCCAAACCAAGGGTGCTCATCATCACTACTAGTCAATCCTACCACCCAAGGACTTAGTGTGAGCAAGAAGCCTCTAGAAGGAAAACTCAAGCCCACGGTGGTTAGGGGCTCTGACCGGGGTTGTACACCCAGGGCTCTGGATTTCAGCAGACAGCTTTCCAGGTGGTCAACGACAATATCTGAATCTCTCTTGTCATCCCTACTCTCTGTGTTTCACAGATGGAAGTTTCAACATGAAGGAGCAGGGGAAGAAGTCCCTGGAGTTAAAGCTAAACTTGAAAATGGCCCAAATAAACAAAAGTCTGGGCCAAGAAGAAAAGCCAAGGTAGTGCTAGATCCAAAGGCAAACATAAATGCTGCTCTAGTTAACTCCTATTTGGGGTCCTGAACATCGACTTACCCCTTCACTAATGCAGTCAGAAAGGCCCTACAGCTGTTAGCAACTCCTCCTTCTCCACTCCCTGACACCAAGCGATCAGGGTTGATGGTCCCCACGAAGCACACACATCACCTCTCCTGGCCCAGAGCCTGGGCCCAGCCACAGCCAGTTGCCACGGAGACACTGGGTCCATCAGCTCTGACACCATATCATGCTCCTTCAGCCCTACATTTCCATTTTGACTGACACAATACAGCAAATAACATTTCCCTCCGTAGTGTTAAGGGTCAAACCACATCTCCACCCCCTAGTGACTTAACTGGCTATATTTAGACTCTTACCCTGAAACAAACTCAGCTGTCACCTGGTAGCCACACATGAGATTGGTTCTAGGATCAGTCCCCACTCCCCTCAGGAAATCAAACCCCACGGAGGCTCGAGTCCCTTACATAAAATGACATGGTATTTGCATAGAGTCTACACACATCCTCTCTGGATGACTTAGAATACCTCATACAATGCAAGTGCTTGGTGGGTAGTCGTTAAGCTGAAGTTCAGAGAATGATGACCAGAAAAAGAGTATGTACCTGTTGACTATAGACTCTTCTTTAAAAAATGTATTTTCAATCTGTGGATATGGAACCCATAGCTATGGAGGGCTGACTATAGTTTACCTAAGAACATAGCAATTGTGTGGCAGTAAGTGGGACCCAGCCCCACACTCTGGGTCCTTGCGCTCTTCATCTTGGGGTCTCGCCCAGTCTTAGCTGAAGCCTGTCTTCTTCAGTACGCTCTGGCTTTTCAGAGGAGGTAACGGGAGGGTTTTTGCATAGAAAAACCCACACAAGGTTGGCAGGCCCTGTCTTTCAGCTCATGGGGACTGTGGAGAATCACCCTGAGACTGACATCTTTCTTCAAGGTGATAAAGGGTTGGATGGCCAGGACAGGTACAAGCTTTTAGTGAGTGTAAAGAATTTCATGTATTAAGTGTCAAGAAATGCTCACACTCTTTGGTCAACTAACTACTTCCAGGAGTCCAACCCATATATGGGTAAAGCCTTTTGTAGACAAATTATAGCAGTTTTATATCTGATAGGAAACAAGACAGGTTCTGCTTTCAGGAAAATGGGTCAGATATACTACTCCTATGACTTCCAGTAAGTAAGAACAAATAAAACCCTGGACACCATCTTTAAAAGAAGATGATTTCGAAAGGTGGAGAGAGGAAGATGGAGGGCCAGAGGACTCAGGGCCTAAGGAAGGACAAGCTGCTGTTTTCCACCTCCTCTGTCACAGTCCTGGAGCGGCAGAAGTTTGGCAATGAGGCACCACCAGAGGCCCACGAAAACCCCAACAGAAGGCTCCTCTCTGTGGCCAAGGACCAAGGAAGGGGCTCCAAACAAGGCCCAAAAGGCTCTGGAACAATGACTTCTCACTCCTGCAAAACACCAAAGAGCCATCCCCCACCCCCCGGGAAAGGCCAGGAGGGGAGTCCGGACGTCCACCCCAGCCTTGGTGATGTGGATATCATGGGGTCAGCAAACCCTGGCTGGGGGTGTGTATGGGGGGTCCAAGAGGCCAAGGGAGGAACTGGAACTCCCATCCTGCTACATGGTAACAAAGTTGCCCCCAGTCCATGACGTCAGTGGACAGATGGCACCCAACCCAGAAGCAATCCCTCCCCAATCCCTCCCCAGTAGTGTCAGAGAAGGCCCAGTGGAGAGTCAGGGTTTTCACCAGCACCCAGCGTTGATTAGGCCCCTCTAGTGCGGTGCTCCAGAAGACCATGTGGAAAACAGAATTACCCACCCCATCCCATAACCAACAGCAGCCCCCAGGTGTCAGATGAGGCAGGTGAGGGAGCCGAACTTCTAATTTCTACCTGGCAGCAAGAAGGCAGTGCTCGCCCACCTTCACCTGGACAGAAAGAGGCAAATAAGAGAGAAACTTGAAATAAGAACTACCGTCTCGTCATACGAAAATGTCCAACTCCCAACCAAAGATTACTTGTCATATTGAGAACCAAGAAGATCTCCAAATAAATGGAAAAAGATTACAAACACCAACAGAGCTCTGAGAATGACCCGATGAAGATTTTTAAAGTAGCCATCACAAAAATGCTTCAATGAGCTATTAGGAGCACACTTGAAAGGAATGTAAGAATACAAACTGAGGGGCTGGGGATGTGGCTCAAGCGGTAGCTCGCTCGCCTTGCATGCGTGCAGCCCGGGTTCGATCCTCAGCACCACATACAAACAAAGGTGTTATGTCCGCCGAATACTAAAAAAATATTAAAAAACTTTTCTCTTTCTCCCTATCTCTCTCTCTCTTAAAAAAAAAAAAAGAATACAAACTGAAAAGGTAAGAAGGAAGGAAGACCGAAGAAGGAAAAAAGTAACAGCAAAATAAAAACAGAAAATAGGAAAATTAGAGAAGAATCAAGTAGGAATTTTAGAATTAAAAAAAATCAAATTTTAAAATTCAGTAGAAGGAGCAGAACAGTGGTCATGGTGATGGTGAAGAGGAGAGAGGAGAGAATCAGTGACTAGAAGATAAAACAATAAACATCACCCAGCTAAACAACAGAGGAAAATAAACTGACTATGAAAATAATCAGATCCCTAGGAACCTGGGACAGGGGACTATGAAGAATATGTAATGTTCATTGTTTTTTTTTTTTTTTTTAGGAATTTAAGAAAGGCAAAACACATACACTTACATGTTCAACAAGCTGAATGAACCCCAAAGAGATTAAATCTAAAGAAATTCAAACTAAGGCCTGCTGTGATTTTTGAAAAGTAAAGACTAAAATAATAATAATAATAATAATAATAATAATAATAATACCCCAAACAAACAAACAAAAACCAACAAATATGGAAAACAGCTAAAGAAAAACTACACCATCCGCAGGGGAAAAGCAATTAGAATGAACACTGATTTTCCATGGGAAACCATAGAGTCGGAAAACAGTGACTCAATATTTTTCAGGAACTTTTAGAAGAAAAGAACTGTTAAGCCTGTGCATCTATATTCAGTAAAAAAAAAAAAAATACCCCAGTAATGGAGAGAAGATTAAGACACGCTTAGATAAGAAAAGCTGAAAGAATTTGTTGCCAGCAGATCTACTTTGAAAGAATGGCAGAAGGAAATTCTCTACACAGAAGGGAAAAGCTAAGAGAAAGAAACTTGGTTCATCAGCGAGGAAGAAAGAGACCAGTAAGCAAAAAAGTGGGCAAGTGCTTTCCTTCTCTTCAGTTTTATAAATAGGAAATGGTCCAAGCAAAGATTAAAACACTATTGTTATTGTTCCAAATGCAGGTAGAGAAAATAAATTTAAGACTAGTATGCTATAAACAGGAGATGGTGAAGGGACGTAAATAGAGGAAATAGTCTATACTTCACTTGAACCAGTAAAAGGGTAATTAATGCCAGTAGACTGTGAGAACACATGTGTATACAAAGTAATACTTAGAGCAATCAATAAAACAACTATGTGAAGAGCTACATACAAACACACAATAGATGAATCAAAATAGAATTTTAAAAAATAAACAAAAAAATAAACAAAGAAATGAAAAGTTTAAATAAAAAATAAAATGGCATACTTAAGGCTTCACCCATCAATAATAACATCAAATGTAAGTGGCCTAAATATAACAATTAAGAGAGATATTGGTATATTGGGTTTTAAAAATATAATTAAGCTATATATTGGCTATAAGAAAATCACTTTAAATAAAATGATATATAGGCAGATTAAAAGGATATAATAAGATAAATGATGCAAACATTGATCAAAGAAAGTAAGAGTGAATATATTAACATTAGATAAAGTGGAGTGAAGAGAAAATACAAGGACCAGAGATGGAGAGGGATTCTGAATAATGATAAAAAAAAGACAATCTATTCAAAACACATGGCAATCCTAAGTGTGTATGCACCAAACACCCAAACTGTGAAATATGCAAAGCAAAAGCTCATAGAATCAGAAGGAGAAATAGACAAATCTGCAGTTTTACGTTGTAGACTACATACCCTTTTCTCAACAATTGATAGGACGACTAGGAAATCAACAAGGATATAGAAAATACTGTCAATCAACACAACCTAATCAACATTTACGGGATAACTAGGATCCACATTGTGTTCGTCCTCTTGCCATCACTGCAACAAAAAGATGGTAGAAATCAACTTCTAAAGAGAGAAGGTTTGTTGACTCAGTTTGGAGGTTTCAGTCCCTAAGCAGTTGGCCTTGTTGCTGAGGGCCTGTGGAGATACCTCATGGTCAAAGTGCAGGGTAGAGCAATCCATCCACCTCATGACTGGAAATGAAAGAGAGAGGGGAAGAGGAAGGGTCTGGGGTCCCACTGTCCCCTTCCAGGGCATGCCTCCAGTGACTGCAAGACCTCCCACTAGCTCCACTTCTTCTAGTTTCTTCCACCTCCCCATGGCGCAAGTTGAGGACTAAAGCTTTAACACATGGGCTTTGGGGAAATATTCCAGATCTAAATGAGAGCACACTTAGAATTCGTTTAAAAATAAAATAACTGCTTAGATGTGGATCTAACAAACATAGAGCTTGTATCCTGAAAACTACATGATGATGATGAAAGAACTCAAAGATTTAAAAGAAGAGTGGGGCATACAGATGTTCCTCCACTTACGAGGGGTTTACAGTCCCAATAAATTGACAATATTGTAAGTCAAAGTGCATTTAATGCTTCTAATCTGCCGAGTATCTAGCTCCGCTCCATAGTACACTGCAGAGGGCTGGTGGCTTCCCCGGGATCACTGTGAGCTGCAGCTCGCTCCACTGCCCAGCTCCACTAGACAGGATCCTACCCACATTTCACTAGTCTGGGAAAAGATCCAAATTCAAAAAAGCAAAGTACAGCTTCTGATGCACGCTTATCCCTTCAAGGGTGTGAAACCCCTTTATCACTTTCACACCCATGTAAAGGGCGCCCAACCATCCTAAATTGAGGACCATCCATAATCCCAGAAATGGAATAGCTGGATCATATGGTAAGACTATATTTAATTTTCTTAGAAACCACTGAGCTCTCTTCCACAGCAGCTGCCCCATTTTACATTCCCACCTGCCAGTGTACGAGGATTCCAATGTCCCACACACTTACAGACACTCGTGACTTTTCCGCTGCTGTTGTGGTTTTACAAAGGCAATTTGAGTGCCATTGAAGTGGATGGTCCCACAGTTCTTTTCTTTTACCCATGACCCTTCAACTCAAATGCAATAAACCGAGATTATTTTGTGTGGTGGTATGCAATCTAAAGAAAGGTTTGGTGCCCTGCAGTGTCTATGTGACATGAATGGCATTCTGCTGAAAGGACTGAGCCCATGGCTTCCAAGTGTTGACAAGAGAGAAGGAAGATGGCCCTCGGGGTTGTTGGGAGTGGCTGGGAAAAGATGGTGCTCAGTGGAACAGCTACCTGGACAATATGTTGGTGACAGAAAGTGAAATGAGCTCTCTTATCATAAATTAACCTAGAGATAGGGGAGGAGAGACTGGCATTTAGTAGATCCATGCATATTTATACATGCATTTTAATATACTTATTAAAAGTGCTAAGTATCATTGTACTTCAACTGCACAAAAAGATAAATGAAATGAATTTCTGAACTTTATATAATAAAATTTTTCCTCCAAGCAACAGCTATTAATTTTTAAAAGATCCCTTTAAAGTTTAACAGTTAAGGGGAAAAAAGCCCACAAATATTGCATTTGGGTAAGTATATGTGTTTTGTTTTGTTTTTCTTTTAATTGTATTAGTACCAGAGTTTAAATGAAAAAAAAATAGTATTTCTTTACCCTAATCTTTACCTGTTCTTCAGAAACAATGATTTTCTGCTCCTTTTAGTTATTCTTTTTCATTTTTATCTCCATATTTTAAAATTATACTCTCATTATTATTTCTTGGTTTACTGAGACATTTAAACTTCCAATTATGGAAGATAAAGATTTAGATGTTTTAAAGTATTCCACATATATTAATCTCCTCTTAGATTACCTATAATTCTCTTCATTTAATTTTTGGCAAAACAAATGTCCTGTATTTATAATGGCTTTTTTTGACTATGAAATATTGTTTGCTTCTGGGTCAAGTCACATAAAATGATTATGTGTCTCTTGTACATTTTGTTTTTCCTGAGGTCAGTAATTACTGTGATTTTTCATTTGATTACTTTTCTATGTACCTGTAGCTAATTTTCCCAAGTGGTCCTACAGCTCTGTCAACAGTCATATTTATTTTTTCTCTGGAGACTGCTCTCCCAGGGTCCTTCACCCTCCTGCTCCACCCTCCTGCTCCACCTGTGGCCCGCTACCTGGCTGTGGTTTGGGGTGCCCCCTTCCCTCCTCTCCTGCTTGGAGTCCTGTTTTCTTAGATTGCATGCCATGTGATTTGCTCTCTTATTTTGCAGAAGCACTGAATTTTCTAATAGCTTCCTAAGAAAGCACATATAGGGAGTTCATTTATTTATTTAGCTGGGGATGGAACTCAGAGCCTCATGCCTGCTAAGCAAGTATTCTACCATTCCACCACTGAGTTACAGTCCCAGTCCTGCAAGAAAAGTTTTTAAATTCTTTTTACTGAAGTGAAAAGTTTGATTGATTATCATACTAATAATTTGCATAGAGAATTCTAGTTTGAGAAAATTTTTCTCCCCATTTTTTTTTCCAGGATTGAAGACTGAACCCCGTGGGGTCTTGCCCATGCTAGGTAAGCACTCTACCACTGAGCAAAATCCCTAACCCTTCCTCCCTAATTTTGAAGGGAGGTAATACTGAATTTGGTATAGTATTCAACTCTTCCTGTGCCGTTGAGTAATAAGAATCAGATGCAATTCCAAATTGTTTATATATAGGGACTTTTTTGTTTTCCCTTTAGAATTATTTAAGATTTTTCTTTGTTTCTCATTGTTGTAAAATGTAATGGAGAAATTGTTTTCTTTTTGTTGGTTGGTTGGATATTCTGTGAAAAGTTGTGTTCTTCATTTTTGGGAATTAAAAAAAAATACATTATTTATTTTGTTATTTCACCCCTTCACCTTCTCTGTTTCTCCAGAATTCATTAAATATTGAACTATCTGGATCACTCCTTTAATCTTTTCATCTCTCTATCTTATAATCTCCTCTTTGTAATCTTTCTGGGAGATTTCCTTGACATTATCTGTGGAGTTTTTAAGTGAATGTTTTATTTTTATGCATTTCATTTCCAAGAAACCTCTCTCATCCCATTATTCCTTTCCCATAGTAGGGCTTCAGCATCCTTTTTTTTTTTTTTTAATGCTGTCTTAGTCTGTTATCTGTTGCTGTAACAGAGTAACACACACTGGGAAGTTTATAAAGAGATTTATTGGATTCACAATTTTAGAGGCTGGGAAGCCCAACAGCATGGCACTGGCATTAGGCAAGGGCATTACATGACAGAAAGGCAAGGCACCACATGCAAGAGAGAAAGCATGCAAGCCTGGGTCCTCTCTTACTCTTCTTTTTTTTGGAGCAGGGAGGGTACTGGGGATTGAACTCAGGGTCTCTTGACCCCTGAGCCACATCCCCAGCCCTACTTTGTATTTTATTTAGAGACAGGGTCTCACTGAGTTGCTTAGGGCCTCACTGTTGCTGGGGCAAGACTCCTGTCTCAGCTTCCCCAACCACTGGGATTACAGGCTTATAAAAGCCACTGATCCCCTGGTGGTGGCCCCACCCTCAGGACTTCATCTAACTGTAATGGCCTCCCAAACATCTCCTCTCCAGATACCATCAACATATGAATTTGGGGAGTAAGTTGCCAACACATGAGCTTTGAAGGGACAATTCAAGTCACAGCAACCGTGACCTCTCCTCTCTGGAGAGTCTGTTTTCTCTGTGTTCCTTTCTTGTGTTTGTTTGCGTCCACCTTGGAACCCTTCCTTGACGTCATATTCAGGTTTTAGGCACTGACAGTTCTTGGAATTGCTGGCCTTGGACAGGTTGTTGACTGGTGACCTTCCCTGTGACTCAGTTAGGTTGACGGGGGTCACTGCCAAGATCCGTGGTGTCTCCCTCCCTGAGGTCTTTCCAGGGTGCTCTAGGCCCACTCCACAGCTTCTCTTCCGCCCAGCACTTAGCGGGCTGTTTCTCCCATGCTGCTTCCTTTTGTAATCACTTTCCATTTTGCAAAGATCTCTTGAGATCTCTGCTTTGCTGTTTTCTTTTGTTCTCTTTGACTTGTGGGTTTAAGCCTTTTTCATTTCATTTTAAGGGAGTTTCGTGTCATCTTAAGGGAGTTTCCAGGAGCAGAGTCAACATATGTGGTCAGTCTGCCACATTGTCAACTCGATACCCTAAGTATGTGTTTGAAAAGTCCCCACAAATTTAATAAGAGATTGCCAAAGAAAAATCCCTAAATGATGTTTTTCTTTATTATTTTATTAGAAGAACAAAGACATACAGAATGTATTCTTTCTTAAAGAATTTAAGTCTTAGCCACCCTTACATTCTTATATTGATAGAGTCATGTCAAAGTTTGACTTTTTAGATATTTGAACCACAAATGTTTTTGTATTTACTTTTGTCTTTCCTGGAATTTGAAGTTTTCCTTTTCTTGATCACAAAAATTCATAGACCTTCACCTCATCATTATATCTCCTAGTTGTACTTCTAGATTCTGAAAGAAACTTGTATAATATTGTCATCTATCTTCTCTGGGACTTTCTTCAAATAACAATTTGGTTTTTTGAACTAAATCCTCCCAAGGGTGTTGCAGAACTGTGAACTAATATCCATACATTGCCATCCTCGGTGAATTCTACTTCTTAAAAAAATCTTATATTTTAGATTGAGTTTTGAATTTGCTAGGGTATAACCTATGGTAATTTTTTTAAAGAAATGGTACGTAAGTTTATGAGTATTTCCATAGCCAGTTGTGACTCTGTGGATAATATCACCCTTTGTCTCACTCAACACCTAGTCCAGGTTGAGCCTTCTGGAGTCCAAGTTCACATTTGCTGCTTGATATGCTGTAATTAACCTTCACCATTCCTTTTGTATTAGTCAGCTTTGTGTCACTGTAACCAAAATACATGACAAAAACAACTTAGAGGGGGAAAAAGTTTATTTTGGCTCATGGTTTGAGAGATTCAGTGGATGATCATCCAACTCCATTGCTCTGGGCCCAAGGAAAGCAGAACATCATGGAGGAAGGGCATGGTGGAGGAAAGCTGTTTATCTCATGGCAACCAGAAAGCAGAGGGGGGGGGCGGGGCAGGAGCCAAGGGGACAAGATATAATCCCCAAGGTCACAACCATAGTAACCTACTTCTTTCAGCCATACCCACCTGCCCAGAGTTACCACCCAGTTAGTTCATTCAATTATTAATCCACTAAATGGATTAATTCACTTATTAGATATAGTTCTCATAATGTAATCATTTCATCTCTGAACATTCCTGCATTAACACAGGAACTTTGGGGGGACACCTCATGTTCAAATCATAACACCTTTCTTTAAGTATATTTCCAGATGGTAGACATACTTTGAGATGCCCTTCAGCCTGTGAGCCAACAGCTCCTCACTAGGAAGAACGCTTCATCTCTATGTTGGATCAATTGAGAAAAAAAAAATAAACAATGCAATAGAGAACAATCTGCCTTCTTCCTTTGGAAACTTAGTATTGCTACCTGGATGGTGGACAATTCTTCCATTCCTGAGGCATGTAAACTTGGACATTATAGGACAGCCGTATTTTTTCCTCTAGAAATCAGTTGAATAATCCACTCTGCAGAGAGAGGGGATAACAAAGCAGATCTCAATGTGAGAGGGAAAATGTCAAGAGAGTTCTGCTATTGTAGAGTTTAATTTTGGACTCCTAAATCTGAAAAGATAAAACGTGGGAGGAGACATAATAAAAACCTATTAAATTCTGAAGAAAGTGAAAGGACTCAATATCATTTTGCTTTTCACACTTCGTATATAATTACTTACCTGCCAACTTGAGACTAGAAAGAAATCGTTTGACAGGGAGAAATAATAACATAGTTTACACTATGAAAAATAAGAGAAGAGTACTCAGTATCATATAACCAGTTTGAAACACTGAGTGTCAGTAAACATTCATTTGATACCTACTACATGTCCATCAGTCTGTCCATCACTGGGGACACAAAGGTAAATGGATGTGGTATCTGCCCTTGAAGCACTGAAAAGTATCTAATGACTTCAAACTGGCCTTTGGGTGTATGAAAAAGTCCTCAACATCATTCATCACCAGGGAAATAAAAATCAAAACCATAATGAGATATCACCTCACTCCTGTTAGGATACTTACTATCAAAAAGATCAAAAGATAACAAGTGATAGGAAGGATGTGGAGAAAAGAGAACCCTCACACACCAATGGTGGGAATGTAAACTGGTGCAGCCATTATCAAAATGATATATAGGTTCCTAAAATTTTTTAAAAATAGGATTATAATATGACCTGGTATTTCCACTGCTGGGTATATACTCAAAGAAAACAAAATCAGCACCTCATACCAATATCTGTATCCCCCACGTTCACTGCAGCTCTATTCACTATAGACAAGATAGAATCACCTCTAAGTGGCCATCAGCATACAAACAGATAAAGAAAATGTGATATAAGTACCATGGAATATTATTCAGTTTTTTAAAAAGAAGGAAATCCTGCCACTAGCGATACACAACTAAACCTAAAGGACATTATGCTAAATAAAACAAGTCAGTCCCAGGAAGGAAAATACTATATGAGGAATCCAAAAAAGTTGGGCACGTAGAAGCAGAGAGTAGAATGGTGGTTGCCAGTAATGGACCTGGGGGGGGGGGAGAGATGCCAGGAACTGCTCTCCACACACTGCCCACAACACTCCTGGGAAAGGCCAAGTGAGGACAGCCTGCCAGCCAGGAGGAGGCCCCTCACCAGAAACCAAACCCTGTAGGACCCCCATCTCAGATTCCAGACTCCAGAAGTGTGAGAAAGTCAGTCTCTGCTGTTCAAGTCTCTCAGCCTGGGGTATTTTGTTCTAACAGCCCGGCTGACTAAGATGAATGGGAAGGAAGGGAACCAAGAGTATAATTTAGACAAAAGAGGAAGTTTGTCCAGGGAGCCTCACCTCTCAGGAAACGAGAGACAAATGCTTCTGCTGGAATGAAAGGGCAGGTAGGGAGGTCCGGAATTTGAAAAGACAGGTGGCTATCGGGGAGCACCTCTGAGAGCCAGGGGTGAGGAAAGTGAGGCAGGACATGGAGGACTCTAGAATCAGGAGACCTTTTGAATCCTGGCAGCACAATGGGCTGGGCTGCAGGACAGGATTAAGCAGGGATGCCCTTCCCCTTAGAATCCATCAGACATGGACTGTGGAGGCTGGGTGGGCCCAGGGTGGTCTGATTGTCTCAAGTCTGCACCACGCACAGCAGCCTTCTGCGGAATGTAAGAGGGTACATAGGATCTGAGTGTTGTGGGTTTTACCTTGGGCTGAGGTTTGTCCCAGGGCCTGAGTGGGGTCAGCAGTGAGAGTCTTGGCCTTTAGTGGACAGGGAAGCAGGGGCCACTGGAGGAGTCTAATGGTGGCAGAGCTCTAATCCTAGAGAGTAAATCTGGGCTTTCAAGGAGGGTGCCAGGACAGCAGCTGAGCCTTCCCTGGGCATGGCAAGAAATTGGGGGTAAGGATGGGTAAGGACAATGGAGCAGGGTGGAGGGAGGAGAGCTCTGTGGGAACCCCAAAATGTGATGCCACAGGTGAGAGAGGGCTAGTCATTTGATTTTGTGAACCCCTAAGCATATCTCTGGTCCCCTTAATAAGTATATAATCTGGTGGTTGTTTTGGGTTTCATAAGGAGTTGAGATGAAATGAAAATTCACATCACTCAGATACTTGGGAAAGGATTTTAGGATGGCCCCTTGGGCACAGAAACCCAGAGTGAGACTCTACGGGAGTAGCTGGTTGAGGTCATCAGATGTGTGGCGGAGATCTCATGCCACCCTGTCCAGACAGGTAACCTTGAGCAAGTACCTTCACCTATCTCCAAGTCTCAGTGTCACAGTAGGGATAACGACTGCTGATGTGAGAATTAAATCAGATAGTCTCTGAGGGACTTATCAGAGTCTGGTGTGAAACTGCAGCTCAATAGCCTTCATCACCATCACCACCACCATCCTCATCATCACCACTATTCATTTATGTTAGTGGTACATTAACATTTTTATTTTGAAATTCACAAGCACTTCTTGAGAAAATTAGGAAGTGATTTTCATGTGCACACAAAAAAATTCTCCAGCGACCTTCCTCTGAAGAGTCATCAATAACATGCTCCTCAGGTAACTCTCGTGAGGCTGCCACAGGTCTGGTCGGCCACTAGACCCAGATGTACCACAGACAGGGGCAGGGGCCACCATGTGCCAGAGGCTTCTATGTGTCAGACCACTACTTGGAGTTTTTATGTTTTCTGAGCCATCGACTAGGGAGGAATGAGGAAAGGAGAGGGAATGATGGGAAGGGAGGTCACAAAAGATCAAGGAGCCCGTTGCTTGCAGAAATCTTTTTGTCTGTCTTAGAAATAGATTTTTGTCACATACACCTGTTTCTGTCCTTTGACTCACATCCCTGTCACCAATCCCATTTCCCTGAATGCAATATGCAGTGAGCTTCTATTGTGAGCCTGAATAATGTTATTTCCCCTGGAATGTGACAGCCTTTAAGGAAATGGACCTCATACAGGGGCACTTTTGTCTTCCCTACCCCCAGAGAATAGTTGCCAATGTCTGCAGACATTTTCTGTTGTCACAACTTAGGAGAGATATTCCTGGTTTCTAGTGGCTAGATGCCAGGGATGCTACTAGACGTGGTACAATGCACAGGACAGCCCCACAATACAGAATTATCTGGCCCCAAATATCCATAGAATGTGTTATGGTGTAGATCTTAAATGTCCCACAAAGGCCTATCTGTTGATGGCTTGGTCTCCAGCCTGTGGCACTACTGGGAGATGGTGGGGGCTTAGTTGGAAGAAGTTAGGTTATTGGGGACATGTCCTTCAAGGGACTGTTGGGACCATGGCCCCTTCCTGCCTCTCCCTTTGTTTCTTGTCTACCATGAGATGAATGGGATCCTGTGCCATGTGCTCTTGCCAAGTGTTACTGTGCCCACACAGCCACAAAGCAACAGAGCCAAGCAACCATGGATTGAAACCTCCGAAACCATGAGCCAAAATAAACCTTCCCTCCTGTGAGCTGTTTTGTCCCAGTGATGAAAAGCTGAGTAACACAGTCCAAGTTAAGAAACCTGCTTCAAGGCAAAAGCAGCCCCACCCACTCCACTGAACTCATTAAGGTTATCAAGTTGGCAGTTTGCTTGGTGCCATGGATTAGAAAGTCTTACCCTAAGTGACTCTTTCCATGGCTTGACACATTTATGTACAATTTGGCAAGCCATGATCACTTTCAAGATTGTTTCACTCCTTGTAGCTCTATGAAGTGGCCACAGTTTAAGACATTCTCCTGTGGGCACCATCAACATTCATTCATTCATTCGACACATACACGTTGAGCTCCTTCTTACAGTGGGACAGGCTGCTGGGTTAAAAGATTAACAGGAGGAAGTCTCAGTGCTCAAGCTCCAGCTGTGTGCATGAGGAGATGAGAGAGGACCAGATGTTTTAGTAAATAATTACGGTAATGTTCTAGGTGAAAGTTCTCACCAGATTTACCATGGTGGGTACAGGAGAGAGAGAGAGAGAGAGAGAGAGAGAGAGAGAGATATTTCCCCTTTGGCCATTAACATTTTTTGGTTTTCACTTGCAGGGGACCCTTCCACATCTCCCTGAATGGAGAGGCGGGATAAGTGTGTGTGTTGGGGGAAGGGGTAGGAATGAGCAATTTGGTCTCAGCGCCTACTCTTTAGGAAGATGCGTCTGATCTTCCTCAAGGGGGAGTCCCAAATGAATAAAAAGTTGTTTTTAATATCCTTGAACTTCAAATCCAAATGTCTGACCACCCAGAGTCAAACAGAAGGAAAACAAGATTTCAACAGCTGGGAAATATTCCAGCCGAAGTAGGTCGATCCCACTCTAATTTATTAAAGTGTTGTGCCAAGAAGTATGAAATACAACGTCAGGTCTGGATAAACCCAGAGAAGAACTGGAGGACCGCAATTTATACACAGGAAACCCTCTCTTAAGAATAATATGACACAGTACGTGGGTCTATAAAAATGACATCCAAATACAAGGAAGTGTCATGGACAGAGTCCCAGCAGGTTGGGAATCCAAAGATCTGGGTTCCAGTCCCAGCTCTTGTACTAACTTGCTGCCTTGGGCAGTTCCCTTCTCTCTGTCAGTCTCAGTTTTCTCATCTCTAAAATGAGGGAATTGAACCACAGTATAAGGACCCATGTTTCCAAAGTACACTGAAGGTTTGAACCAAGCAAAGATGTTCATTTTTCCCCTCTGTTTGATGCTGAGATGACCTGGGAGGTCCCCTTGGGGTTAAAATTTAAGCTGAATCTCAGTTCTGCAGCCCAGGTACCAGTTAGGACAACCTAGATTCCCAAGAAAGAAGCTACTGCCTCTCCCATTCCTAAATAACACACCTCCAAGCCATATTTGGCTTTGAACGGTTCCCATTGTTCCGGATAGCATTTCCCAAAATTGGGAGTCCACACTAAAAGAGTGGGTGCCGTTGCTCTTGCGCCTTCCAATGCCAGTACTGCCACTGAATACAAGAGGCTCCAAGGTTACCTGGGAGTTGAGAGTGAGCCCCAAATTGCACTTTCGAATTGCAGCTACTGGAATGATACACAGATGTCAGAAAGATGAGCATCTCCTGAGTGTCAGCATGCTCATCAATGCCTGGAGTAGAGGGATTCCTTATAATCAAAAAGGAGCATACTATAGGAAGGCAAAGTTGTCCAAAACTAGAAAGGACTTGCCCAAGACAGACACTGAGACTCAGAATTGGGTCCCTAATTGCTTTTCCTAGGCACATTTCTTGGAACACAGGTCTTGTGAGCCAATTTAGAATGTTAGTGGGAGGGGAGGGTTGTGGAATCTGCCACCTAGGGCCCCTTCCCAATTCCTTCCATCCTGAGAATCTGGATGCAGCATCTCACTCACAAATCCCAGTAGCAGAAGACCAGAATTCCCATGGGTTTCTATGGGAAAAGGAAAACAAACCACACACCGTGGCACCTTCTCTTTTTGTTCCAGCCTCCTCTCTGAACCCGGTTTGTGGGGACCAACTAGCTGCTCCCAGGAGCCAGGAGACAGACAGACATTAGGAATCCAAATCCCACAGGAGCGGGGGATGGGGAGCTGCAAACCGTCCCACAGCTTTTTGGGACTGTCCCATCTGCAGTTGGGCCTGTGTGAAAATGTCAAGGCTTTGGGACAGACGAATGTGGGTTCCAATTCTCTGACATGAGGCAATATTTTTTTTTTTCCTCTCTGAGCCTCGGATTTCTTATCTGTAAAACGAGGGTGATAATAATCTGGAAAGGGGATTAGGAGGTTTCATTGAAATACTGGAGACAAAGCATCCACCTCACTAGGGATTGCCAGGGGTGGCGCAGAATTTCCGTCCAGGAGGGACTCTGCTGGAGGAAGGGTTGAAGTGTCTGGCCAGGGGATTTACCTTAGAGCCACCTTCTCCTATCGCACAGGCTGTTTGACTCTTTGCGGGAAGGGGGTCTCCCATAGAGATTATTGCTGGAGTGAGGGTGGGTTCCTACTCTTCAGCAGGTTTTCCTGCACTCCGGTCGAGGCTGAACCAGAGAAGCAGGAGGCCGCCAACCTGGAGGGGGTGGGGTGGGACCCCTGCGACCCCTGCCCGAGAGCAGCACGGTACTCACCGTGTGCACGACGCAGGCGAGCATCAGCAGCAGCAGTAGCAGCGGCGGCGACCCCAGGCTGGGGCGCATGGTGGTGATTGATGAGCTGCAGGCGGGCGCCCCGACGGCTGCGGGCCTGTGAGCTCTGCCAGCTGGGGATCTCAACACCTCGTGCAGGGTTCCGGACCTTGGGCAGACCCCTCACCCCGAGAAGACATAGCTGGGCTACCGGGTCCGCGACGGATCTTAGGACTGCGGCTCCTCGGCTCCTCGGACAAGGTGGCCGCGCTGAGCCGCCTAGCCCACTGATAAGGACACCGCGCTGCCTGCTCGCTTCCACCCAGCCCTCACTGGCTGGGGCCGGCGCAAAGGCTGGCAGGGGAGGAGGCAGAGGGAGGGCTCGGGGGGGCCTGGAGCCTCCGACCGACCGCAGGCTCGGCCCAGCCTTGATGGCTGCAGCCCTCCCCCTCAAGTCCAGAATAAACAATCTCTCCGGAGCCTACAAACTCAAGCCACAAGCTTGCTGAGTGCTCGTGGACAACTCAGGCCACCTCTCTGAGTCTCAGTGTTCTTATTCCTAACATGGTATGGAGTAATACCCAGACTTGATTCCAAGTAGGGGCTCAGTGCATGCCTATTGCACTTGTTCCCGTGGAACAGCTACCTGTTCCCATTTTCACTTTGTTTTTCTTCATTATTCAGGTTATACTCAGCCTGGCATGGTGGTGCACGCCTGTAATGTCAGTGACTAGGGAGGCTGAGGTAGGAGAATCACAAGGTCAAGGCCAACTTTGAGACCCTAAGCAATTTAGCAAGACCCTTTCTTAAAATAAAAAATGTAAAAAGGGCTGGGGATGTATCTTAGTGGTAAAGTGCGGTGGAGTTCAATCCACAGTACCTCAGGTAGGTATTATACTTGCTCATTCCAGAAAGTTTCGCACACCTCCATCCCTTGAGGTCCATCACAAGAAGAAATCTTCGATGATCAGGTGAAACCCAGGAGGACCTTCTGGTACCCCTAGGCATTTTGAGATGATAAACTGCCTTGGAGGCATTGCATTTCCTGGATCTCTTAGGGTTTATTGGAGTATTAGTCAGATACTCTCAGTAAGCCTGCTGGACCTGAGAGAGCCTCAGCTTGGCTGTCCTGGAGGTTGGCGCTTTTTTTTTTTTTTTTTTTAATTCTAATTAGGTATATGACAGCAGAATGCATTTTGATCCATTGTACACAACTGCAGCACAACTTTTCATTTCTCTGGTTGTACAGGATGTATCGTATGTGCAGTCATACATGTACCTAGGGTAATGATGTCCATCTCATTCCACGATCTTTCCTGCCCCCATGCCCCCTATGATGCCCCCTCTTTGCCCAATCACAGTTTCCCCATTTTTCCCATGCCTCCCCCCCACCCCATTAAGGATGAGCATCCACTTATCAGAGAGACATTTGGCCTTTGGTTTTCGGGGATTGGCTCACTCTTTTGATCCATCAGTACAAGGTCCCTCGAATGGCTCCTTCTTATAGACACACAATTTTCTTTTTTTTTCTTTCTCACACCCTTACACCCCACTCTCCCATACTGGGGTTTGAACTCAGTGCTTTGCACATGCTGGGCCAGTGCTCTACCAATGAGCTTCACCCCCAGCCATATCAAATTTTCTTTCTCTGCACTGGTGCCCACACCCTTACTCTGGCCTCTCCTCCTTCCTTAACCTTTCTCCCCTGCACTTTGTGAGCTCATTGGATTCCACCATATCTCCAGGTGATTTACCCTTTGGACAGAGGAGGGCATTGAGGATGGAGGAGGATCTACTACATGACTAGGTCTTTTTAGCTCAGAAGCTTAAATGGGTAAGCCCTCTGCTCCAAGTGTTAAGCAGCTGTTAAAACTACAATATGCTCCAGTCCTTAGCCACCTGACCTTCCAGAAGACACTATTATTGTTAAGGTGAGGTTGGTAGGTACCAGCAGAAATAAAGGGGGAGCTGTTCAGCAATGTGCTTAGTAGAAAAACCTGAAGTGTACATGCAACCACCAACACTAGGATGTTTTTCTACACAAATATTCACCCAGTGAAATAAGTGTGAGGATGTTTGAGTAAGTACCATCACAGCAGGAGAAAACTGGAGATAGTGTTTGTGGAAGGGGAACCCTGAGTCCTGTCCTGGATATTTTATTTCCTTTGGAGAACAATCATTGATATAATCCTCCTGACTTCTTTTTACCTTTTCATTAACACGTACCCATGCACACAGGTATGCATGCACCCAAGCATACACGAAGGTGAGGCCAGATCTACATGACTACTGCATTTGGGATAAGGAAAAACTGGCAAGAGTTCTGCTCTCTCCCTTCTCATATCTTTGACAGCTCACCTTCCTACAAAGAGCCTGTAACTGGATTACCCAAGCTGAGACTAATTGGTAGTCAAGGCTCTGCCCTGTCCTTTTCCCCTAGTTGTTGGTCTAGTACTCTCAGTGGAGAATGGCTTGTCTATCTAATTCTTGGGTCTAGTGTTAGAAACCCTGCTTGCCCACAAATATAAACTACATCCTCCAAGACTAACTTGATTACTAATAAGGGTGATATTTTGTGCTAGGTGTATAGCATGCACAAGGTCCCGTATTCCATCCTGAGCAATTCAAAAATGGAAAAAAAAAAGGGGGGGAAAAGATATTTAGCCCCATCTGTCTTGCTTTTATTTCTGTATTGGTTCAAGACTGAAAAAAATATTATTTTCTAGGCTTCTTGTACCCCAATCCCCTAAGTGAGCATCAGAAAGTGCATGAGTTGTAGATTTGCCAGTCTTACTATATAGACTTCAGTGTTGCTTGACTGTTTTCTGTAACAACTCTAGTTATCAATTTTTCAATTGAAAGAAATAAAAAGGAAATAACACCAAAATGCAATCTTTGCTCTACATCAGAGCCCTATGATGTCTCATGAAAGAGGAAAACAACATTTGTTCTGGACAATTCAATAAACGTTTGGCCTGTGGCAAGCCATTCATTGTAAAGCAGGAAGCTCCAGCTCTCAGAGAGATGAGAAAAGGGTTTAAAGCATTCTGTGAAATGCTTGTACACTCCGTGGATATAACCAGTCAGTGGCTTTGTAAAATCTGCCTGAGAAAACAATTTCATGATAGGGATGGAAGGGAAGGAGTGGGAACATAATAATATATTTACCAACTGTCATGTGCTAAGGAGTCTGGAAATTTGGGGAGGTGTTATCCTATTTGGTCCTCCAAGACTCTAGCAGGGTGGGAACTGGAGCATCAGTGAAGGTGAGCACTCACCCCCATTAGCATAGCTAGCAAAGGGAGAAGCTGGATTTGAACCTAGACTGAGACCCAGTCTGTGTCCCATGCATTGCCCTGAGGTTCCCCTCATTCCTGAAGATGATTTCCTGATCCATGGAGCTTCCAAAGTGCTTTTGCATCAATCTTCTCATTTCTTTGTAACTGCTGGTAGGACCAGCAGTCAGGGGCCTGGCAGGAGAGGGAGAAACCATTGTTCAAATTAGTTAATGAAAGTACCATGCACAGAGAGTAGACAGGAACCAACAAGGGTCAGTGAGACACCAAGGATCATTCACTGTCTCCCTGAAGCAAACTTTAGCTAGGCTCCCGAGTCATCTTCTCACCTGGGCCTCAACCATAGCTCCTTCCTGTCATCCTTCTCCCCAGCCTGGTCTTAGCAAGAATCCTACTAAGTTAATTAATAAGATCTCCCATCCTACTCCTACCTGGTCACCATAACTGATGATAGTTCCTCATCTCCAATCTTTGAGATGTAAGTCCTTGTTCCACCTTCAGCAGAATGCTATTTAACAGGTTTAGCAAGAATTTACTCACCAACCATGACATTTAGATATTTTCCATCAACTGACAGCCCCCATCACTGCCCTGCTCCTTGGCTATAAATCCAGTTATTCTATAGTATTTTTAGTTGAGTCCCCCCTCACATCCCTATTGCAAAGCATGTATTGCAACAATCCTGACCACTCTGGCATGCATCAGAATAAATTTTTCTTTAACAATGGGCAAAAAGCAAAAGCAGTGTTCCCAGAAGCTAACAAGAGCTCTCTTTGGGAGTGGAGTCACCCATAAGAGCTTAACAATAGATGAATGAAGCCACTGTCAAAAAGGTGTCCTGGCAAGGGGATCAGGTGATAGGATAAATACCTTCTTTTTTCCAGGGCACACTTTTGCGATTGTCTTGACAATTTTTTTTTCTATTTTTGTAGTGCTGGGTATTGAACCCAGGACCTTCCAAATGCTAGGCAAGCACTCTGCCTCTCATTTATACCCCCAGTCATTTTCTTCCCTTGATAAACACAGAAACCTGCCCAGGTTCAAGGCAATAGACTCTGTTAGTCAACTTTCCATTTTTATAATAGATACTCAGGATGATCAATGTATTATGAGAAATGGTTTATTTTGACTCATAGTTCTGGAGTTTCCAGTCCATGATCAGTTGGTCTCAGTGCCTTGGGCCTGTGGCAAAGCAGCACACCATGGTGGGAGCACAAGGAGAAGCCAAACTGCTTACATTATGAACTAGGTAGCAAAGAGAAAGAGCTCAGGGTCCTACAATCCCTTCAAGGACACACCTGCAATGACATAAAGACCTTCACTAGGCCCCACCTCTAAAGGCTCCACCACCTCCCAACAGCAATAAACATTTGTTGGAGAACTAATGTGTATTTGGTGAGTATTTGCTGATCACTTGCTCTGTTCCAGGTGCTGGGTGAGGATGACAGAAGCTGGTGGAAGTTGCCTTTTGTAACCTCAGCCCCATGCACAAAGCCAAGGTGCTGGGTGTACCACCCAGGATGCCCAGGAGGCCCAGAAAGATGACTGAGGCTGCTACCTAAGACTTAAATCACTACACATTGAACAACCTATTGCTTGGCTGACATATATGGTGGATGACTTTGCAAATTGTGGTAGATTCTAGAGAGCATATAGTAAAGAACTAGACAGCTGAATTAATGCATAGCTTGGGTCCTGTCAGTCACCATGTTTGTAATCAAATGCATCTGAATATCAACAATTTTAAAAAGGTCAAGCATGTAGGCATGTGTTGGTTTTTCTTGTCCATCTCTGTTCCTTCTTCTGGTACAAGAACCTTCACTGTTCCACTTTAGGCCACATCATTTGAGTGAGGATTTAACCAAGAAGAGCCGAGAGTGAACACATGACCCAGACCTGGTCAAGGAGAGTCACCATCACCTCTAACTAGCCATAGTGATTGGTTCAGGGATGGACATATGACTTGACTTGGGCCAACAGAAGTGATACCAACAGAACCTATATGTTGGCATTACAATCAAGCTAACAGCAAAATGGCAGTCTTGTGCCACAGGATGAAGATCCTGGTTGAGAAAGAAGCCAGCTTGGACTAGAAAAAAAACAAGAGACAGAGAGATGCAAAATTCTTACACCAGCATCTTGACACCTGAAGGCAGCTATAACTGAGGTCTTAAAGAAGCCTCTTTCAATCTCCATACACCCTCCTCCCCTCATTTGAATCTATTTCCAACTCTGAACTAGCTCTGACTTGTGCTTGGGGACAGCTTGGAGGAAGAAGTAATATTTGAGCGGAAATGGCTGGTTTTGGGGTGTGGAAGCAACGCGGACACTGGAGTAGGGGTGGGAGCGGGGATTGAGTGTCTGAGAAAGAACTGCCCCTGGGTGTCTAAGGTTTTCACCAAATGACCACACAGGTATGGACAATGTGCTGTGGCCCTTCGGGTATGGAATAAACCCAGCAAACAGCCCTGTCCTTCCCTGAATGTCAGTTTTACTAGGAGCTGAACTAATGTATTATTGATGAGCCATAAATAATGGGGCAAGAGTGATTTCCTATTCAGTCCTGAAGTACAAAGGTATAACACTGACATTTTAATGAGGTTTTTAATGGTCCAGGCTCACTGTTTACACTCTGGAAATGTAGA
The DNA here is from genome assembly GCF_045843805.1 of Urocitellus parryii. NCBI lineage: Eukaryota > Metazoa > Chordata > Mammalia > Rodentia > Sciuridae > Urocitellus > Urocitellus parryii. The sequence goes on from NC_135531.1 coordinate 179,613,710, forward strand.
CTGGCTTTCTCAGGAAAGCAGTTTTTTTTTCTTTACTTTTCATATTTTCCTCCTTCATTTGTCAGCATCCTTTTGAATATTTATATGAAATGTTATAGTTAAAGCAAATCAAATAAAAGAGAGCAAATAAAACCATTTCTGAAAGACGATGTCGCTAATGCTTCCAAGACCTTATCTTCATTGCATGGGGCAAAGGAAGGTCAGGTGCAGTCCAACCTTCCAAACGCTGCTCCCATTTCTGCCTGGCAAGGCTTTGGCATAAAGAAAAGAATGTTGTCAACAGAAAAATCTGAGTTCGAATCCTGACTTAATCATCAGTTAACCATGCGACCTTGGGAAAGTTACTCGAACCCTCTAAGCCTCAATTTCTTCACCTATGTAATGGGGGAAATAATATGCAACTTCCAACATTGCCATGAGGCTGAAATAATTCAGAGCATTTATATTGTCGGCCAAGAGCCTTGTTCAGGATCCCAGATAACAGCTTTAATATCCACTGCCAGATGATGCCTTCAGATGATTATGCTTCCAAGCTTTGAGGTCTTTCAACTGGAGCCCAGATATCAGGGAGCCTTCCCTGGTGTATCGTCTGAATTCCCCTATCCTTGAGAAACCACAAGATACAAAAACTTTTTATAGTTGTCTCAAGTCAGTGAATTTGGAAGTAATTCGTTATGGAGCAAGAAATAAGAAGTGCAACAGCCGGGCATGGTGGCACATTCCTGTAATCCCAGCAATCTGGGAAGCTAATTAAGGCAGGAGGATCACAAGTTTGAGGCCAGCCTCAGCAACTTATGGAGGCCCTAAGCAACTTAGTGAGATCCTGTCTCAAAAATTTTAATAAGGGGGACTGCAATGTGGCTCAGTAATAAAAAGCCCCCCCCCCGCCCCCCGGGTTCAATCACCAGTACCAAAAAAAGAAAAAAGAAAGAAATACAACATAATTTTTTAAATTCTGCAAGACAAAAACCAATATCAGTGCAGTCAAATGACAAACTGGGAAGGGATTGGGAAAAATTACCACAGAACAAAAGTCTAACATCCCTAATATGTAAAGAGCTCCAAAGATTCAGTAAGAAAAAGATGAAGAATCAATCCAATGGGAAATGGGTAAAGGATATGGATTCACAGGAGGGGAAATACAAAAAAATATTCTCTAAACATAAAGGCATGTTCACCTTATTCATTTGAGAAATGTGAAAAATAACACCAAAATTGAAGTACCATTTTTAATCCTATCAGATCAGCAAAAATATAAAAGTTTTATAATAATTAATTGGTGAGGCTATAAGGAAACAAAGTGTCATGCGTTACTGGTAGGAATAGAAATTAATGCAATTCATTGAAGGTAACTTGGCAATAATTATCAATACCACCAATTCACAAAACTTTTGATCAAAGTACTTATACTTTGGGGACTTTTCCTACAGACATGTTCACACGTTTATGAATAGACATAAGCACAATTTTGTAGAAATGATGTACATACTTGTAAAGTAACAACACTGGTTTTAATAATAGCATAAGATTAGAAACTAAATATCTAACAATAGAGACTGGGTACATAAATTATTGACTGTTATGCAGACATAAAAAAGAATAAAAAGGTACTTTACATACAAATATGGAATGATCACCCAGACAAATTTTCAGCGCAAAAAGGAGGGTCAGAAGAGTAAGCCCTTGGGCTTTTAAACAAAGGATCAAGGTCTTACAAATACAATTTTTCACATCTATATAAAACATAACCCTAAAATATTAATATAAATCTGATAACATAAATTACCTCTGGGAAAAGAAACTTGATAGCTAAAGGAGTGCATTGTGACCTCAATTACCTGGGAGGTCTGCCTCCCAGCCAAAACTTCTCTTGCTTTATAAGCCACCCAATTTAAAGTGTTTTGTTATAGTGACCCAAACGGACTATGGCAGCTATTCAGTATGAGAGAGCACAATACTATGAGAGAGGTAACAGATGGGACCTAATTTAGAAAGCAAGCCAGGGAAAGCCCCTCTGGGGAAGGACTCCTTTGGCCAACTAGGAATTAGCAAGTTTTTGATTATTTTTTGCTGCAGCCTGAACTACCATCCCCAAATATCAAGGTTGGAAACTGCTTTTTGTATCTCACAAATGTTGGGGTCTGCAACTCAGATGGGACTCTTCAGCCCAGTGAAAGCACTCATAGACCCACCCAGACCCAAGAGGAGGGACAGGGATCTCACTCCTCCATGGAAGCAGCATCAAAGGATCTGCCACCCGTCTACCCACCCCAGGAGGCAAAAGAGATGTTGAGGACACAGTACGATGAGAAGGTGGATGGACGGGCTGGCAGCCAGGTCCCTCTGAGTCCTCCAAGGACTTTGAATTTTATTTTCTATACAATTTTCGTATACTACCAAGTCCAGCTGAGGAGTCGTGAGCACAGAAATTAACAACTTCCCCTGTTCTACTGAAGAGGATAGCTTATACCTTCCTTGCCTGTGTCACACTCATGCTGGGATACCTGCACGTTCTGCTTATTGTAAATGCTAAGTGGAATATGTACATTAAAGATTGAGTAACTGACGATCTGAGACAGCTATACTTGAAGAGAAATCTTAAGTTACATGATTCTCAAACTTTCATGCACCTAAGAATTGCCTGGGGGAATCTTATTAAAATGCAGTTTCTGAATCAGTGGGTCTGGGAGAGCTGGAAAGTCTGCCTTCCTAACAAGCTCCTGGGCCACAGTGTACACTTTCAGTGGTGAGTGTTCAGAAATGTCAGAGATTTTCAGTTGCAAGGAAGAGATAATGAAATACAGGTACAAACAACCATAGGTGAAATGATGTCATCCAAGCCCATGATCTTCCTCCTATCTTCTTGGTCTTTTGTCCTTGTCACCACTTTCACCCTAATGCTAATGCATCTCGTAGCCTTTGATGGCTGCTGAAGTTCCATGAATTATTTCCAGACACTACAATATCCAGAAAGAGAAAGATACTGTATCTATGTGTGTCTTCTTTGCAGGGAGAAAGCCTTCCCCAGAGGTCTACCAGAAGTCTCTCAGAAGACTGCCTAATGTCTTTGTAGCCAGAATTGGGTTACATACTCAACCCTAAATCAATCATGGGCAAGGAGAGCAAGAGGATTGAAAATTCCACATTGATCTAGATTAATCTACAGCTAGAACTGGCAAACAAGGGAGAAAACCTGAACAAAGCTGGGGTTCTGCTAGAAAGTAGCAGAAAGCAACAAATGGTATCCTCATAGTGTGATATATAATTTGGTTAATTGCTTATATAGAGACCTATGTATAATCTATACAAAATAAGGATTTTTTCTCAAAAAAAGTTAAGTACAAAATTCAAAATGCTACCCAACACCCATTAAAATGCAGATGGAAACAAACATGATCTTGATTTGAGCTGGTGTGAAAAGGTCTGGAACAATGGCAAACATGTACCTGTTCTCTTGAAATCTACAACTTTGTTGGGATAACAAAACAGAAATAACTAAAGCAACCTATTAGATAAACAAATGAAGTTTTTCACTTCATTGGCCAACCGTTACTGAGGAATTGCTAAAGACAAAGAACTGTGTTGAGGGATTTGGGAGATGAAAGTACAGTGCCATCCCACTAAGATCCTGCAGTTTAAGATGCATATGCAAATAATAATGGGCACAGCCTATAACAATATAAGCACTCGTAAGATGGTGGAAGGAGTGTTAGAAGGAAGATAGAGGGAGAATCGTATCTAGTGGTACCCATGAGAGATGGGGAGGTTTTTCATAAGCAGTAATTGTTGTGCTAAGGGAGGAGTTAGAGAATGAAAAGATGGAAGAGAAGAACATTCCCAGTTGGGAGGGAATATACATGTAGCATAAATGACCATGAAGGAAAGCGGTCAGTCCTATTGCATGCTCATTATAATCTCTTAACAGCATAAAGCCATAAATAATATCAAGTAAATACCAAGTCATACATGGAAAGAGCAAGACAAAACAGCTCATGAGAAGGGAGAAGGCTGAGCCATCTGTGTAAGGAAAATGTCCATGGATGACCAGGGTGGAAAGGACAGGGCAGATGGGCAGGAGGCAATACAGGTTTCAGGCTTAAAACTCCTAAATATCAGTTTCAAGGACAGAAACAGTGTCTACCATGAAGAAATCACAAAAAAACAAGGATATGGAGGGGGAATATATCAATTAAAAGACACCTAAAAGAGACCTAAAAGACCTATCAATCTATCCCAATGTGTGGATTTTACTGTATTTGAATTCCTATTCTAACTAGCACATGTTAGGAAAAATACTTATGACATTTATAGGCAATAGAATGCAGTATTAGGGATTCGAAGATTAAGAAATCATTGCAATTTTAAGGTTCTGCTATTGTGGTATTTTTGTTGTTGTTTTAAGAATCCTTATCTTTTAGATGCACATCCTGAAATATCTGTGATGATGAAATAATGTCTAAAATTTTCTTCAGAGCAATAGAGTGAAGGAAAGGTACTGATAAAATAAGGTTGGCCATGATTTGATCCGGTTACAGTGGGTGCTGAGGTTCATTATACTATTCTACCCTGCCGCTGAATATGTGTGAAATTTATCATAATAGAAAATATAAATCAAACTGCAAAAAAGTAGGGCAGCAAGGATCAAGGCCAGTGGGGAAGCTCCGCCCACTGAGCTGGAGGCCCCGCCCCCGCCCGTCCTCCGCTGCAGCAATCCGCTCTTGCAGGTTTCCAGTTTCTGGTGTCTCCCGACTTTCTCATTCCTCGTCTAGAATCCATGAGCTCTCCCCCTTCCCAAATCATAAATCTCACTCCAGATTCTGCCCCGAGCCAGGTGGACGGCTCTGCGCCCCGAGAAGTTCCCCGTGGCCTCCGGCCCTCGAGCCGCGGCCGCCCGGCTCCCTCAGGTCCCGGCGGAGTTTGGTCGCGTCCGCCCCCTGCCCCGCCCCGGGGAGCGCGTCCGCGTCGTCCTGGCAACACTGCGAGCAGGTGCCGGCGCCGGCCGAATCCCGCCTGGGAACCATCTCTTAGGTGAGTGGCCTCGGGCCTGAGTCTGTGAGTGACCCAGGGTCCGCCGAGCTGCGAAGGAGGCCTGAGTCCCGGGCAGGTGTCCAGCCCTGTCCATCGGCCAGGGTTGTAGGAGAGGTCGGGACCCGAGGGCTGAATGAGGATGGGTGGCGCGTGGGGGCGGAGGGATGGAGTGAAAGGTCCCTGAGCGAGGAAGTGCTTGGCCTGACTGCTGGAGGAGGAGATGAGGCCGTGGGGGTGCGACCCTAGAGAGAGCTCCATGCCCCATGCGGTGGGCAAGCTGGCAAGAAAACTGTTTACTTCTGGACCTGCCTGAGGTAGAGGTGGTGCTGAGCCCCGAGCAGCCTCCCGTGATCATGCTAGGGAAAGGGAGTGCAATGGGAGGTGAAAGCAGAAACTTGTATGGGAAAGTGGTTATTAAGCACATCCTTCAGAATATGCACGTATTTTACTTGACACTCTAGACTCTAGACTCTAAAGTTATAGGCCTTCTGGGGTTGGGGGGAACCCACAAAGATACACACAGGATTTTACAACCAATTTCAAGGGCTTCACAAAGCAACCCCCTAACCCCAAGTTTAGAAGCTAAGTTGTGGAAGACAAAGTGCAATTTGTAAAGTGCTCTAACAAGACAATAAATTATTGGGGTTTTTTTGCACTGATAAATTTATTATGATTTAAATTTAGTTTGGGTTAAAGAATTTGAGGAACATAAACATTACAAGGGAATAAAGTATTTATGCCAAATGAGCAATAGAGGCAGTAATTGCTTAAAAAAAATGTTAAAGGGTTTTGGGGTCAACGTGGATTTCATGAAGAAAGTAGAATTTCAAATGAGCATGTTAAGGGAAGGCAAGGCTGACAAAATGTGCAACCTAAACTGAGACCCACAGAAGAATATCCCCAGGTCTCTACACCTGGCAGACTATAGCCTTCACCATCTCCTCATTGCCCCCTGTTAGCAGAGGGACCCAGAAAGGTGACTCATAAATGCCACACCTGCAAATAGATAATCCAAATGTTGAAGAAATTCATGGTCACATGCCTCTGAGAAGCTGATTTGGTGAAATTTCAGAAACAAGAAAATTCTTTAACTATCCGACGTTTTCCAGGTTTATTTGATTATGAAGGCCTTTACTTTTCCCTTCACGTATCCAAGAAGCATCTCAGGAGAACATTTTGGGAAAAAGCTCTTGAGGTTCACAGAAGGGTTTGGAACCAGGGCACTATTATTGAGTTATGATGGGTGATGTTCTTAATGGAACATTAATGGGACAGCTCATGTGGGAATGGAGTGGTCAGCGTACACTAGAGACAGGGAGGGCCTGAACCACAGTAAACCATGCAATGATAAGAGGTACAATTGTCAAGAACTGAGGGAAAAAAATGTGCCTGGTTTCTCAAGGATGATTATACTCATGCTGTTTTCTCCTCAGGAAATGACTTTTGGCTCTAGAAGGAAGAATCCATTTCTCACCAAAAAATGGCAGTGGTGAAAGCCCCCAGACAAGAGCAGAAGAATGCAGAAGAACCCTTTAGCAACATATCACCCCTGCTTCTGAAGAGCCTAGTGGAGGAGCCCAAGAAAAGAGCAGAAGTACCCAATCACCTACTTGAATCAAGTAAGCAGTTAGAATACAGATTTGCTTTCCAACTCACACCTTCTCAGGGGAGTCAAAGTCCAGACAGCATAATGGAATTATTGGTGAGGATTTACCTGTATTGTTTTATAGGCTCAGAATAGTTTTTACTATAAGAACAGTAGTTCTATTCAGATCTAACTGTTTCACCAGTAGATTTTTGGGATATCAATCAGTCACCAACTTCTGTCATTTCCACGTCCTCTAATGTCTCTGCTGCCTGTCCTGGCTGCCTGTTTGTCACCCTCAGCAGTCTCAGGACTATTACAGCACTTTCCTCCTGGCCACACTCTCCTCCTATCACTTTCTGTTTTAGAATCCTGGCTGACTCTTGTCTCTATCCTGTTTGAACACTTTCCACAGTTCCCCCTGCATACAGAATAAAGTCACAATATCTTCGCTTGGCACTTGGCCCCCTTTACTGTCTGATCTGAACTTGACCACCCACTGCCATTTCCCTGCTGGGCCCAAGCTCCAGTTCCTACCTGGCTATCCCACTTCTTCAGAGGAGGGGCATTTTTTACCTTCTTGTCTCTTCTCACGCACAGTCTGGAAAGCCTAAAAAAAAAAAAATCCTATAGTTGTTATAAAAAAGGGTAATCATTTTACCTGCATTATTTTCATTTAATCTACACACAACAACTTCATGGGTACATTCGATTTCCATTTTACTGTTGGAGAAACTGAGACTCAGAGATCCCATGATTTCCTAAACTGGCACAACCCATAAGCTGAGAGCTGGTAGAGCCCCGGGTCCAGCTCTCCACCATCATGCTTGGTTGCCCCCCACATCCTCCAATCCCTGTCTTAAATGTTAGTAATGTAATATTTTGGTTTCACTCTTTTGTCACTGTAGAATGCATGTGTCAATTGCAAATTGGTATACCTTCACCATTTCTGGGCATAAAAATCCTAGTTTCACATCTACTTTGTGGCCCCAAAACAAAAATCTTTCAGCATTAAAAATATATGTATTGAATATGGTAATTTGAATATTTGAGAAATGACCAAATAATAACCTGCAGAGATCACCAGTCCCCTGACACACCATCCTCACCCTGTTCCAGCCCTTCAATTTGGCCTCAACATTGACAACTCACCTGGTGAGAAGAAAACCAAGGTCTCACACCCACTTCAGATGTACCCAGAACCACAATGGGCAAAGGATGGGATGCAGGTGTCTGTGGCTCACAGGATTTGCATGTGGCCAAAGTAAAAAAAAAAGGTTGTCTTTTGTGAGAAATAAGATGGTGCATGCATTCTGAGGGAAGCAGGTGAGTGGTTGGAATTAGACCTGGGCTTGATTTTTGACTACCAGTCAGGGGTAAATTGCTTAATCTTGTTGAGTCTCAGCTTCCTCCTCTGCAAAGTGGAAATAATACCTCACAGGGTGGGAAAGAATGTTATAAGCAAATGTATGCAGTACACTGCCTGACACAAAGCACCCAGGCGTGGAAAGAATCATGCACTGGGGTCTCAGCCCCTTTTCCACATGCCTGCATTCCAGCATAAATAGAAAGTAAAATTCTATAGAGCTGGATGTTTTTAGGAGCTCAGCTGTTTTAACTTTGTTCTCAAAACTTAAAGAGGAAAAAAGATCTTCACATTACAACAAAAGCAATTCAAGAGCTTCAAGATTATTCAATGTCATGTTATAATGCTGTCCAGAGGAAATCAAGTAATAAAAGTTAAATACACAGTAATAAAATCAAATCCTTGGTGTTTGAATACTTTGAACTAGATATTCATCATTTAGTAAGTAAGCTCAGTATTAACACAAAGACAAGGTACATAGGCTTTACCAGTTGGTGTTTTATGAGAAAGACATATTCAACGTCTGGGAAGAGCAAATTATTTTAATAGGTAATAAGTGCAATGTGAATTTGTTGTGACAGGAGCATCTCCCAAGTAATGCTTGAGTACAGAGAGGAGAAGCCACCCAGTTTCTTCAGAAAAGACAGATAGTCTTGTTGATAGCTGAATCCAGTGTCTAAAACTTTCATATGCTGAAAATGCCCTAAATTAAAGAGAGCCCCTGTTTAATAGGATCTTGTTTAACTTAATATTTCCTTTGAAGTCTCATAATGTTCTTACCTTGTTTTTACAGAGGTTTATGCCAAGCTTCTAGATAATAAAATCATCCAGGCCAGACCCGGAATAGTGCATTTTGGAGGCTATCAAATAGAAAAACAGCACCAACAGATTCTGGTAGGTACTTTTTAAGAGGGATAATTAACCATAATAAATAGTAAAATGACATGAGTGTTCTGCACTTATATTTCTCATTTACCTGAAGAGCAGCATAATTCACTGAAGTGCCTGGCCAGAAGTGTAGTTTCATGATGGAAAAAAATGTTAAAGTTGCATCAACTTCCACTCTGCCAAAGGCTCCTCCAGCACTCTTTCCAAATGTATGTCTCTGCTCAGCCACTCTTAGGGCAGACACTGAGCTTCTTCTTTACAGTATTGCATTTAGTCCTCAGCTCTTTGAAGGTTGTGTTATAGCTCTCATCATATAGATGAGGAAACTGAGATTGCAAAAGTTTAAATTATTTGTTCAAGCACAGAGCTACTGAGTGATGGGAGCAGGACTTGACTCCTAGGCTGCTTTCCTCCAAACTACTCTGGTTCCAGTTCCAGGAGAGGGGTCTGCCTTTCCCAGGAGGTCCCAGAATCCATTTAACCTTGTGCCTACCTAAGTCATTCTGGCCAGAGAAGATTTGTTGACATCTAGGAAGGCAGAGGCAGTTCTGCTGTACAGGTTCCACAAGAGACAGAGACTGGACTGCAAAGTAGCCAGAGCCCACAGTGATGGACATTAACTAGAGAGCCACATGGAAGCTCAGTCTTTCTGGGTCCCCTTCATTGACCTGGATGTTGACCAGAGTGGGCTTTGTGTGACTTCAGAGTCCTACCTGTACTAACCAATGTGAAATGTATTTAAATCAGCATTCCAACCTCAGTGTCCTCACCACTATCCCCTAAAGTCACAATGGACATAGCATCCCAGAACTGCTCCACACTGAGTCCTCTGAGCTGTGATGGGGTGGGGGCAAATGTATGTTCTCTTCCTGTGGACCTTCTGAGACCCTGCCTCTCCATGTGATATTCTCCATCTGGTCCTGGCCCCAGCTACCACATAACTGTACTTTTAGATGCAATGTGTTCTTAGAAGTCACGCCATAAAGTAGATCATTTTAAAAAAGGGTTCGATTATTGTGTTAGATTGTTCAGAGTGAGGTTGAATCACTGGAGGAAATTGACAAATGGTAAAGCTGTCAGGAAGTAAAATTAGAGTTCTATCAGGCAGTTCCCAGTGAAGAGGGGAGAATGCAATTTCTGTGAATCCTTCATCAACGAAGTGGGTAGAGAGAGAACAGGTTTGGAAAGGAACCTGTTAGGGGACAAGTATTTCCTCTTAGGAAGAGGGCTAGGATTTAAATATGATTAGGAACTCCACCCAGCAACCTCCAAGGAGACCTTTCTTAGAACATGGTATCAAAGACCAAAGTTGATTATTGATTTTGGGGACTACTTTTCCTTGTTGAAGTTTGCTATTCTAGGTTATTGTAGGGCAGTACTGAGATAATTATTATTCAGAATTACTGTTCAATGGGGCTGGAGTTACGTACGAGGCCCTGGGTTTGATCCTCAGCGCCACATATAAATAAATAAATAAATATATATATATTTTAAAAAAGAATTATTGTTCATTAACTAAATCATGCCAAAAGCTAAAATAGGATGCTATTACTTGCTCCTTATTATTCTCTCTCTCTCTCTCTCTCTTTTTTTTTTTGGTTGCAGCACGTTGTCAGCGGGGTACTGGGGTTGAACTTAGGGGCACTGAGCTACATCCCCAGCCCTATTTTGTATTGTATTTAGAGACAGAATCTCACTGAGTTGCTTAGTGCCTTGCTTTTGCTGAGGCTGGCTTTGAACTCATGATCCTCCTGCCTCAGCCTCCTGAGCCCCTGGGATTACAGGCATGCACCTCCGTGCCTAGCTACTATTATTTTTTTATAGCTTCATTGAAATAAAATTCACATGCTGAAAATTTACCCATTTATAGTATATGTAAATGTATATGGGGTACAGATTCATATATACACCCATGTATATACATGAATCTGTACCTCATCCCTTTCTAAGACTGGACAATATTCCTTTGTTTGGATAGACCATATTTTGATCATCCATTCATCAGTGATGGGCATTCAGGTTGTTTCCACCCAAGGGCTGTTTGTGTACATGTTGTTGTGTGAAAGTTTCAGTTTTTATGAACATACACCTGTCAGTGGTATTGTTGGAATCTATGGTACATAAACTTTAGATAGCTTCCATAACAAATCACCACAATTTTAGGGTATGTAAAAATCGAAATTTATTCTCTCTCAGTTCTGGAAGCCGGAGTCCAACCTTAAGGTGTGGGGAAGGTTGCACTCCCTCCCCAGCCTTAGGAGAGACTCTTTCAGGTTCCAGTAGCTCCAGATTTTCCTTGAATTGTGCCTACAATCCTCCAATCTCGGTCTCCATCCTCACATGGCCTTTTCCTCTGCCTCCCTGTGTCCTCTTCTTCTTGGAAAAAGTTAATTGTCATTGAATTTAGTGCCCACTCGGGTAATCCAGGATGATCCTGTCTAAGATCCTTAACTTTACGTCTGTAAAGACCTTTTTTCCTATAATGTCACATTCACAGTCTCTAGGGATTATAATCTGGGTATCTTTTTTATTTGCAATTTTCTCATGACTAATAATGTTGAGTGCCTCTTTATGAGCTTACTGGCCATTTGTACTTTCCTTAGAGACATACCTATTCAAATCTTTTGTCCATTTTATAATTGTTTATTTTTTATCATTGGGTTTTAAGAGTTCTTTATTCTAGATAAAAATTATTTATCAGATATTTGACTTGCAATTATTTTATCCCATTCTATGGGTTGTTTTCTAACTCTCTTGATGATGTCCTTTGTAGCACAAGTTTTTAATTTGGATGAAGTCCAATCTATCTGATTTTTCTCTTGTTACTTCTGCTTTTGGTGTCATATCTAAGGACACATTGACAAATCCAAGGTCATAAGGCTTTACACCTGTTTTCCTCTAAGAGTTTTATAGGTTTAGCTCTTAAATTTAGGTATGTAGATCACTCTAATTTGTGTGTATTGTATGGGTGGGGATTCAACTTCAATCTTGTTCATGTTCTAGTATTTTTGTTAAAAAAAAAAAAGAATACTTTCCCCCATTGAGTGGACTTAACACTTTTGTTGAAAAATCAATTGACTATTGAAAATCAACTGGACTCTGTTCCACTCTGCCAATCTGTATACCTTATGATAATGGTGTTACAACACTTGATAACTAGAGTTCATAGTAAGTTTTTAAACCAGGAAGTATCAATGCTCCTGTTCTTTTTTTAAGATCGTTTTAAGTATTCTGAGTTCCACAATCTCATATTAATGTTGGGACCACCTTGTCAATTTCTGGAGAAAAAAAAGCATAACTCAGATTTTGATATGAGTCACATTGAATCAATTTGGGGAATATTGCAATCTTAATGTGAAATCACAATTCTTTCTTATGATAGATGTTTCATAACTTTTGTCACTAGCTTTAGGGTATTTTCCACCTAAAGGATGATGTAGGGCAGAAGGACTCACCTTCCATAACATAGAATCACATAAGGGCCTGTTTGCTAAGATTCCCTTGGTTTTAAGAAATACTGATATTCTTTACTGGATGACATTATTAGAGTTAATAATTACCTGGTAATTTAAAAAAAGTTATTATGCCAAAATATTACCAATAACACGATTCTTTTGAGTAATAGCATTTTAAAACTGCCTTTGTGTGTGCATGTGTGTGCATGCTTAGAATAATGTCAATGATTCTAATAATGTCACTAAATTTAAAATTGTTTTGCCCTCTTCATAATTTTAATCATATTAATTATATACTTTTCTATTCATTTCTCTGATTGACTTTTTTGTTTCTCTGATTGATCTTTTTTGTCTATTACTCTGTCTCCGATGAAGTATATTATTATGTTTTTAATAGAATTGAAAATTTTCTTATGTTTAATTCTACACATAATAAAGCATCTATTATATGCTAAGCAAAGTGTTGAAGCATTATAAGGAAGGTTAAGGTGCACAAAATCAAGGTTTCCAAGTAGTTGAAGATATTAAGAAAACAACCAAACAACTTGAACATGATACTAGACAAGCAAGGTGGTATAGTATAGGAAACAAAAAGAAAATCCTCTGTGGCTATAAGGCAGCACGTCACCCAATCAGGAGGGTTTACAAGGCTTAGGAAGGAGATGCTGTGTGTGATAGCTAAGAAGCAAAATGGGAGTGGGGAGAAGACATTCAAGGCGTGGAGAAAGACATGGCAAGAAGCTTAGGGTGAGCTGTGGTGTGGCATATTTGGAGGCCAGTATGCAATCTGGTTAACCTGGGTTGTAGGACTTGTGGAGGGAAGTAATGATGGATAAGGTAGGGAATGTGGATTCAGATGAAAATAGAAATAAAGAGCATGAATATAATTTTTATAGCAGGGGAGGATAAGTGTTTTTTAGCAGAAAAATGTTGCACTTGAGAAAATGGAAGTCCATTCCATGGACTATTAGAGATGGATGTGGTTCTCAACCTTTTCTTTCATTATTATCCTTAAGGAAACATTATTGAGAGAAATAAAATATTAAGGAATAAGATTTTGTTAGGTAGGGTTGAGCTTTGGAATGTCCCAAACCATTGCAATATTTACTTCCCGAGAATCAAATCTTTTCTCCTCTTGTGGGTGATCTTACTCCCACTGAGCATGCCTGGGAACCTAGAGAGTATGATTTAATTGTTGAACAAGGTGATATCTCAACTCTGCTCCACTCTGCTGAACAGAGGCCATGTCCCTCTTCTATATTGCTACTTCCCCTGTACCCAGCACAGTGCCTAACACAGAAGGCAATAACACTTGTGAAGGAATGATATTGAACTCATTTTCTTGGAAGAGATTTATTACCTTCTAGGGGTGCTGGGTTCATTGTCTCTGCTCAGCAAAGAATTGAAGAACAGGACACAGAGATAGAAAAGCAGCAGGTTTGTTGCAAAAGCGACAGAAACAAACTTTTCCAAAGACAAAGGGCCCCAGAGCTGGGAATCCAGTGGGGGAGTTTTGGCCTATTCTTTTTATGGAATTTCCTCCTTCGTTTATCTCCTCCCTGTCCATGCGCTCCTCACTGTTATTGATTGGTCCCCCTGTCATGTGTCTGTTTTAGTTTTTCTATGGATCCCCTGCTTAGGAGCACAAGTATAGAAGTGTCAGTCTGATTGGGTTCCCGGCTTATCCACAAGCACTTTTGTCAGCCAGGAAGTTGACCTCGTGAGAAGACCCTCTCCACACTCCTTTGCTCTGGCCCCGCCCTCAACCTCCCCACTGGCCATCTGGCCTGGCTGCCCAAGCCTGCTACATCTCCCTCAGATTGACTTGGCAAAGACTCACTAACTCCAAGCAAATCCAGTGTAAAGTCTAAATAATCATACTACATCTATCAGACATTAAAACAAACAGAAATAGATAATAGATACAAGTGCAAAATGATCTCAGCATAATAACATTCTGGGAGATATTGGGACTGCCACCAGCAAAGTCAAGAGGAAGCCGAAGGCAGTTACCTCAGGAGTCTTGCCCAGCAAGGGGGAAAATCCAACTCTGCTTTCATCTTGGTTTTCTAAAGGAAACTATGCAAATTGCCCTAGAATAGAATGATTGAATGTGTGTTTAACACCACAATGAATTGTTTATTAATGTTTGATTTCCATGCAGACCTGGTTAAAGGATTTGAAACATTTTCACTTGCTTTCATATTAAAATGAGTGCTTCAGTTTATTTTGAAATTTGAAATAATGGTCCCCAGTTTTCTTAAAACCATGGCTTTTTTTTTATTCCTTTTCCTCTCTATGGAGAGATTTTTGCCTGGAAAATTATATATATATGGAGTAAATAATCCATCAATTTTCCTAGGAGACTACTAGTGTTTCTGTTGACAGCCACAAACAAAATTGTTGGCTTAAATAAGTGAACCATTCTTTCTAGAGTAATATTAGTTTTCAATTTCCTATTACACAGTCTTTAGAGACCCTCCAGCAGGATCTTGCTTCTCAAAATTAGAGCCATGAATCCCAATGGCTTCCCCTCATTTTATGGGGATAGGAAGTATGGGAGCCACAGAAAAACACGGTCCTTTCTAGAGCATTAATTTTACTATCACAGTTTAGAGAAGTACAATACAAAGCAGCATGCATTTTAAGATAAAACACCTTAAGGAACTCACAGCGCTGCTTAAAATTGGCCCCAGATCCTCGGGATGAAGAAGTAACCTTCTCTGAGAAGCTTTGCCACAGAGGATGCATCTATCCAATGACCCTAACTTGGAGACTGAGAGGTTGTGTTTGGAAACCTACTACCAGAGGTGCTTAGGGTTGGAGGTGAGCCTCCACCCACCCCAGGGCAAGACTTTCCTGGAGGGCAGGTTCACTGCCCTGGGAGGAACACACTCACCCATGGGAGGCAGAAGGGAGTGAGGACAGCGCTGAGCCCCTGTGGGCCGAAGAAGGGTCTCTTCCCCTTCCACCACTGCAGGCTTCCATCTACCAGGGAAACCACGGACCCAGCCCTTCCGTCTCAACTGATTTCCATTTCACTTTGCATCTCCAGAAGAAGCTGAGGTCTTTCTTCCTCTTCCTGAACTCCTCTCACCTAAGTATCTAACTTCTGAGTTTGTTGTTTCTTTCTCTATTGATTTAAGTGGATAATTCCAGATCAAGAATCACTCAAAGGTGAATATGGGAAAGTGTCGTCCAATAATGTGTCTTTTACCATCATGGATAGGATCTATATTATTTTATTGTTGAGAAAATCATCTAGTGTTTTCTTACTGCTATTTTTTGAATTTGCTTAATAATACAGATATCATCATCTCAGACTCCTAATGTCCCACCTTCATGTTCAAAGGGTTAGTGGGTGTATTTGGATTTGCTCTGCCACACTCAGGCTGGAGGAAGGGTCAGGCATTTTTATTTTTCTAATTCCAAACCTGGGTCATCTCTTGCCTATCAGTGCTGGATTATCCGCAGGCTCAGGGGCTCTGGTTCCTGTCCTCCTTGGGACATTTCAGGAATACTGGAGTAACTGAGCCAGCCCAGCAGCTCCAAGACAGATCTCTGTCTTTTACCTGTGATGTCACTTGTTGCAAATTGACCTAAGCTAGCAAGGTTACTTGTAATTGTTGGGTGGATATTGGTAGTGACACTGAGGGGAGGTGGGGCCATAGGTCGCAGCAGCCTGGCTACCTGGTAGTGTGCTGCAGTGAAAACAAGCACAGGTGCAGCATCCCTAATCTGAAGATCCAAAATCTGAAATGCTCTACTGTGTGAGACTTTCTGAGCACTGACATGACACCACGGACGGAAAATTCTACGCCGTGAAACTTTGCTTCCTGCATAAAATTATTTAAAATATTGTATAAAATTCAAACAGTAATCAATGCTGGAGAGAGTATGGAGAAAAAGGAACATTTTTACACTTTTGGTGTTGTAAATTAGTACAATGACTGCGGAAATCTGTATGGAGATTCCTTAAAAGTCTAGGCATGGAACCACCATATGACCCAGCTATGCCACTCCTCCGTATTTATTCTAAAGAATTAAAGTCATCTTACTACAGTGGTATATGTATGCCTGTGTTTATAGCAGCACAATTCATGGTAGCCAAACTATAGGTGTCCATCAGTGGATAAATGGATAAAAAAATATGGTATATATACACAAGTTTTATTCAGCCATGAAAAAGAATGAAATTATGGCATTTGCAGGACAGTGGATGGAACTTGAGAATGTTGTGTTAAATGAAATATGCCAAACTCAAATGTCATATGTTTCCTCTTGTATGTGGAAGAGAAGGGGGGATAAAAAGGTGTAGGGAGATCTCATTAAAATTGAAGAAAGGTCAGTAGAGTACAGGAAGGGAACCAGAGTATAGGAGAAGAAAATGGGAAATATTGGGGAATTATATTGGCCAAATTATATTACTATTTTGTGCACATATAAATATGGCACAACAAATCCCACCATTATATACAACTATAATGCACCAATAAACAACTGGAAAAAAAAAAGAACTTGAAAAAAAATTCCATACTCTTTTCTCTTTCTCTTAAACCCTGATAATATGACAGATGAAAAATAGTATCTCATTGTTCTAATTTGTATTTCTCTAACTTTTCATCTCCCCTATAAATGGCACCAAATTATTGTTGTTTGCTTTCAATTGTTTGCTTATAAAAGTAGATCTATATAATAGATATATATTTTATATATTTATATGATAGATCTAGCTAATCGATGCAGTACTACTATTGAGCGCCTGAACTGTGCTTTGTTAGAATTGATATGCTCTAGAGGCTGGGGTTGTGGCTCAGTGGTAGAGTGCTTGCCTCACATGTAGAAAGCACTGGGTTCAATCCTCAGCACCACATAAAAAAATAAAATAAAATAAAGCTATTGTGTCTATCTACAACTAAAAATATATTTTTTAAAAAGAATTGATATGCTGTAAGTATTAAATAGTCACTGGGTTTTAAAAACTTAGTACAAACTAAAGAATATAAAATATTAATAATTTTACATTGATTATATACTGAAATGGTAATAATAAGGAGGTATTGAGTTGTTAAATGTTATTAAAATAAAGTGTTATTAAAATTAAAAAACATGAGGGCTGGAGATGTGGCTCAGCAGTAGAGTGCTTGCCTGGCACATGTGAGACCCTCTCCATTTAGAATGGTGTTGGCCTGGGGCTTAGTTAGCATAGATAGCTTTTATGATATTGAGATATGTTCCTATTATCCCTAGTTTTTCTAGTGTTTTGAACATGAAGTGGTGCTGTATTTCATTGAACGCTTTTTCTGCATCAATTGAGATGATCATAAGGTTCTTATTTTTAAGTCTATTGATGTGATGAATTACATTTATTGATTTCCATATGTTGAACCAACCTTGCCTCCTTGGAATGAACCCCACATGATCATGGTGTACTATCTTTTTGTTATGTTTTTGTATGCAATTTGTAAGAATTGTATTGAGAATTTTTGCATCTATATTCATTAGAGCTATTGGCCTGATGTTTTCTTTTTTTGATGTGGCTTTGCCTGGTTTTGGAATCAGGATGATATTGGCCTCATAGAATGAATTTGAAAGTGCTCCTTATTTTTTTGTTTCTTGAAATAAATTGAAGAGTATTGGTACTAGTTCTTATTTAAAGGTCTTGTAGAAGTCAACTGTGTATCCATCCAGTCCTGGGCTTTTCTTGGTTGATAGGCTTTTGATGGCTTCTTCTATTTTGTTGCTTGAAATTGATCTGTTTAAATTGTGTATATCATCCTAAATCAATTTGGGCAAATCATATGGTTCTAGAAATTTGTTGATGCCTTTGATATTTTCTATTTTATTGGAATACAAGTTTTCAAAATAATTTCTAATTATCTTCTGTATTTCTGTAGTGTCTGTTGTGATATTTCCTTTTTTATCACATATGTTAGTAATTTGAGTTTTCTCTCTCCTTAGCATGGCTAAAGGGTCTGTCAATTTTATTTAATTTTTCAAAGAACCAACTTTTCTTCTGTCAATTTTTTCAATTATTTGTTTAAATTTTATTGATTTCAGCTCTGATTTTAATTATTTCCTATCTTCTGCTTTTGGTGTAGATTTGATTTTATTTTTCTAGGGCTTTGAGATGTAATGTTAAGTCATTTATTTGTTGACTTTTTCTTCTTTTAAGGAATGAACTCCATGCAGTGAACTTTCCTCTTAGAACTGCCTTCATAGTGTCCCAGAGATTTTAATTTGTTGTGTCTGTGTTCTTATTCACCTCTAAGAATTTTTAAAATCTCCTCCCTGATGTCTTCTGCAACCCATTGTTCATTCAGTAGCATATTATTTAGTCTCCAGATATTGGAATGGATTTTATTTCTTATTTCTAAGATCCTTATTCATTGATTTCAAATTTCATTCCATTATTATCTAATAGAATGCAGGATAGTATCTCTACTTTTTTGAATTTGCTAAGAGTTGCTTGGTGGCATAATATATGGCCTACTTTAGAGAAGGATCAATGAGCTGCGGAGAAGAAAGTGTATTCACTCGTTGAAGGATGAAATATTCTCTATATGTCATCCAAAATTATCATGTTGTGGTCTATTTGACTCTTGAACTTAAGAAGAGTTTGTTTGATGAACGTAGATGCTCCATTGTTTGGGGCATACATATTTATCATTGTTAAGTCTTGTTTGTGTGTGGCTCCCTTGAGCAATATGAAATGTCCTTCTTTATCCTTTTTGATTGACTTTAGCTTGAAGTCTACTTTATTTGATGAGGATGGAAACCCCTGCTTGCTTCTGCAGTCCATGTGAGTGGTATGATTTTTCCCAACTCTTCACCTTCAGTCTGTGAATGTCTTTTTCTATGAGATGAGTCTCTTGGAGGCAGCATATTGTTGGGTCTATTTTTTTGATCCAATCTACTAGTCTATGTCTTTTGATTGGTGAGTTTAGGCCATTAGCATCCAGGGTTATTATTGAGAAATGATTTCCAGCCATTTTTGTTTATTTTTGGTATTTAATGTGACTTGGTTTCTCCTCTGATTAGATTTTCCTTTAGTGTAATCCCTCTCTCTGCTGATTTTCTTCATTGTTTTTCATTTCCTCTTTGTGGAATATTTTGCCAAGGATGTTCTGTAGTGCAGGATTTCTAGTTGTAAATTCTTTTAACTTTTGTTTATCACAGAAAGTTTTTATTTCATCATCAAATCTAAAGCTTAAATTTGCTGGATATAAGATTCTTGGTTGACTTCCATTTTCTTTTAGAGCTTGGTATGTGTTGTTCCAGGATCTCCTGGCTTTGAGGGTCTGGGTTGAAAAGTCTGCCAAGATATGAATTGGTCTCCCCCTATATGTGATCTCTTGCAGCTTTTAAGATTCTATCTTTATTCTGTATGCTAGGCATTTTCACTATAATCTGCCTTGGTGTAGATCTATTGTAATTTTGTATATTTGGTGTCCTGTAAGCCTCTTGTATTTGGTTTTCCAATTCATTCTTCATGCTTGGGAAATTTTCTGATATTATCTCCTTGAAGAGATTGTACATTCCTTTGGTTTGAATCTCTGTGTCTTCCTCTATCCCAGTAACTCTTAGATTTGGTCTTTTGATGCCGTCCCATAATTCTTGGATATTCTATTCATAGTTTTTATTATCTTCACTGTGTGGTCAACTTGTTTTACAGATTGTATACTTTGTCTTCTGATGTTCTGTCTTCCAAGTGATCTAGTCTGTTGCTTATGCCTTCTATTGAGTTTTTTATTTGGTTTATTGTTTCCTTCATTTCAAGGATTTCTGACTGATTTTTTTTTCAGAGTCCCTCTTTCTTGAAGTAATCTTTTGCTACCTGTATTTGCTCTCTTATCTCTTTGTTGGAGTGATCCATTTTTGCCTGTATTTGCTCTTTTAGGTCATTCTTTAATCACAGATCATTTTAACTATGAACCTTCTGATCTCCTTCTCTGACATTTCATCAACTTCACTGTCCATGGGTTCTATTATTATAGTGTCCTGGTTTGTTTGGGGCACTTGCTCCCTTGTTTTTTCATGTTGTCTATGTGTCTTCCTTTCTTGCAGTGTAGATCTGAGATATTACAGTTGCTTCCCTATATTCTTGTAGTACCCATGCAGATTGTCTGTACCTCACCTTGATGTTGGGCTTCCAGATCCTGCTGGTGTCCCTTAATGTATGCTACTCAACGAAAAGTGGTGGGAGCAATAGCCAAGGTAACTCAAGATAATGGTGGAGGTGCCCCCAAGATGGATGCAATGTCTTACAGAGATGGGGCCTCCCATTCTCTTTGGGATGCCTGCTCTGAGATGCAGCAGCTTCTAGGCCATGTCTGTTGTCAAAACGTAGGGATTACTGTGTGGGGATGGCTATGGTGATGTCTGCAGTGTCTCAAGGTGGAAGTGGGTTAGGCTTAGGCTCCCAGGTGGCAAACTCAGACCTACCCTGGGCCTGGGTCCCACATATGTTGGTGTGGGCAGATCTGGGCCCTGCCTGAGCTCCCACAATAGTCTGCTGGTTGGAAGAGGCAGTCCAGAGAGTAGCTGCCGGTGGGTGGATGGACTTGGGCCTACTGTGAGCCTAAGTCCCACTCAAGTCGGTAGGACCTTATTTATTTATTTATTTGTACGTGGTCCTGTTGAGGATCAAACCCAGTGCCTCACACATGCTAGGCAAGCACTCTGCCACTGAGCCACAACCCCAGGACCCGCAGGATTTCACTGGATTCTGAGGTTGGCTTTGAATTTGCAATCCTCCTGCCTCAGCCCCCCAGCCACTGGGATTACAGGGCTGTACCACCATGCCCAGCTAAGTCTTTTTAAAAGTTAAAAAAATAGGGGGCTGGGGTTGTGGCTCAGTGGTAGAGCACTTGCCTTGCAGGTGTGAGGCGCTGAGTTCAATCCTGAGCACCACATAAAAATAAATAAGAGTGGGGCCGGGGTAGTGGCTCAGTGGTAGAGTGCTCGCCTAGCATGCTTGAGGCACTGGGTTCAATCCTCGGCACCACATAAAAACAAACTAATGTATACACATTTAAAAAAAAAAACAACTAAAGATACATAAGTAAATAAATGTTTTTAAAAATAAATAAATAAGAGTATTCTGCCCATCTATGACTAAAAAATATTTTAAAAAGTATAAACCCTGAAATTCCCTTAAACAAGATGAGACATCACTAATCATAGAGATGAATTTGCAATAGATGAAATACTGTCCTAACTGCATCTTTTTCTCACCAGCACCTGGTCAATATTTCTGATGAAGACACACATGTTCATATTTTACCTCCACAAACCAAATTCTTCCAGATCAGCTATGTGAAAAAGGTAGGCATCGCGGGATCACCTGTCCTCATGGGTCACCTGCCCTCCCACACTCTTCTCTGCTGGGTTGTGGTTTCCTGTGTCTCCAACCTGCTGGGGTGGGAGCATAGCATGTTGTCACCACAGTGCTGCTGTCTGTGAGCCTGGTGTTTGTCCCAACAAGAGCCTACCTGCTTTCCAGGAACACCACCTGGTCCCTGGCTTGTCCCTCATGGTCACCATTACCTTTTCTCCTGATGAGTGGCGATACTATTATGACTGCATCCGCATTCACTGTAAGGTAAGTTTCTTAAAATTGCATTTTTGTTGGGGTGGGGAGGAAGAAAGAAATGCAATGACCGGTCAGAGCTCTCTTAGCCTTGGCTGGGCAGTCCAACTGGCCGGGAAGGAGTGGCCCAGTGATGGACACCCAAGGTGGGAGGTTGTTAGGCTGCTAGAAACCTGGTAGGTTCAGGATTCACTGTGTGCTGCCATGTCCTGATAGAAACCTCCTTTATTGTGTGGGACTGGGAGGTGGTAAAGACTTGAACACTCTCCTTAAAGTGCTCGGCTGAAAAATCAACACACACCCAAGTTGTGATCATAAAAACAGGGGCAGCCTTCAGGGCCTGTGGGGAGTTGGAGCCTGGTGGCCTGACCCCCAGATGGCTGCACGGTTCGGTTTGTCCGTATGCATCTGTTCTAGGTCTCCTCATTCACCCTTCTGCCTCTAGCCAGAGCCAGCTCCACATGTTGTCCATTTTCTTAAAACTGCCACCTCCACCCACCCTTTCTCCATACTGCAGAGAATCTAGGAGCTTGAGAAGCCTCAAAGTCAAGAGCATTCTTTATGTTTCAAAAGTAAAATGGAGGGACCAGGGTTGCAGCTCAGTGGTAGAGCACTTGCCTAGCATGTGTGAGGCACTGGGTTCGATCCTTAGCACCACATAAAAATAAATAAATACAATAAAGGTATTGTGTCCATCTACCACTAACAAAAATATTTTAAAAATCTTTAAAAAAAAAGTAAAATGGAAGAGTAGTGTTCAGTTTCTTTTTTGTTTTTCCTTTTTAAGCAATACTCTTATTATTTACTATCTGTACCAAAAGGTGACTTGTCTTTGGTTTTCCTTGTTGAAGACAGAATAAAAATTTGCCACCTTAATTTTTATGGCATTACCTCACTGGCTCATGTCATCATATCAGAGATGATTTCCCATGGGAGACAGCAAGAACCTTAGGCCCAAGACACCGCAAATATTTTAGATCAAGAAACACGTTTCCTTACGATTGTGACAAACCATTTGTTGTTATTTGGAGATTCCATTTAAAAAAAAGAAGCATAAAAATGAAACCAGAATATTGTTTTCAGAAAGAATATTCTGTACTCAGTAGAAGAAAAATTCCTAGAATGGGCATTGTACAGAGTACTAGGGTACATTTCCAGCCACCCACATATAATAGTGCTAATAATAACACCTCATATTTATGCAGTACTTCTAAGTTTTTAAGATTTTCATCCACTTTAATTCTTAAAAACACCTTTTAGGAAAGGCATGATTGTCTCCATTTTACACAGGAAGAAATAGATCCAGAGAGAATAAAGGTCTTGCTCAAGGTCAAACATTATGCAGAACTGGAAGCAAGTTTCTGGGCTCTCTTGCCAGTAATTTTTTTTACTATTCTGTGATGTTTAGATCAGAGATTCTGTGCTGGTTTCTCTTTCCCTCAGGTCATCAGTGATGATCTTTTGAGCTTGTGATCTTTTGAGCTAGAAGCAGACAGGTTATCATCATTATATCTATGTGGGACATGATTAGCTTTCTTGGTAATAATGAACATCATTTCAGTGAATTTCCTTCACTTTTTTATGGCTAAAAAAACCCCTCAATATTTGTAATGTCGCACTTACACACTGAAGTTTCTTAAGGAATTTTTTTAGATGATTAAAAAATAAGATAGAAAATAAGGCATCTTCAAATTGGTCTTTAAAGGTTATAGTTTTCAGAATGTCAAACTTGACTTTCTTCTCATTAATTTTAGGGGGATGACACTTTGCTTGTCCCTATCCATGCTTATCCTGTCATGAACACACTGGACTTTCCCAAGTTTATAAATCTATCAAATGTCCTCCTTGGTAAAAGGTGAGTTACAAAAAGGAACCAGAAAAAGGTCATAGGATTGAAAAGTTAAGAGATGCTTACACAAAGGAAAACTTAGACTTGTGTCCTTCTAGTGAAAGTTCATCTTTCTACCTGAATTAGACTGGGCTTTTATCTGCAAAAAGCAAAAACCAACAAACAAACAACAACAACAACAAAAAAAAAAACAGACAAAAAGTCAAATTATTGTAACAAAGAAAGGGAATGCACTGGGTTATTTGATTGAAAGGTGCAGGGGAGGTCTTCAGGCATGGCTGGAGGTAGGGGGTTTAAATTCCCTTGTGGGAACCTTTTTCTCCCCATGTCCTGGTTCTGCTGTCCTCTGCTTCCTTCTCAACAGGTCCTCACTCATTGGGGAAAGACAGCTACTGATCCTTGCCTGGCAACAGGAGAGATTGAGGGGCTAGAGGAATTGGGGTTGTCAAGCAGAAACTCAGGATTGCGTCTTACTGGACCAACTCTGATCATATGCTCATCTGTTAACCAGCCTGCTTTTAGATGAAGGGAGGGCAGACAACAGTCATTCACCGCAGGAGCCAGATCTCAGATTCTCTCCTTCTTGTTGGAAAAAATAGTTAATGATTCCATTTTTTGAAATTTAATTATGTCTTATTTTTTTTTTGGTAAATACTTATTAAATGCCTATTACCAGCCCTTGTGCTCTAAGGATATAAAGAAGTTGGATATTGAGCTACTGGATATTGGTATATAATGGTCATGCCAGTTGCTAAAATATCAAAATGCTTCTGATAATACTAGTTGGTTACTATCTGTACCAAAAGGTGACTTATCTTTGGTTTTCCTTGTTGAAGACAGAATAAAAGTTCGCCAACTTAATTTTTATAAATTGATGGCGTTACCTCACTGGCTCACGTCCTCATATTGGAGATGATTTCCCATGGGGGAGAGAAAGAATTTTAGGCCCAAGACACTGCAGATATTTTAGATCAAGAAAACATTTTCTTAAGATTGTTGGGAAATAATGCTGTCCTGCGTCCCATCTCTTCACCCAGCTGGCAGCTTCTCCCCTGCCCGCTACCTCCCGGGGATTCAGCTACTAAGGAATTCACACCCAGCGACTTGGGGGCTGGGAGGCACCTGCAGCCCTGGGCTCCATGGGTCCACTCTGACCGATGGCTGCCTGTGAGTGCTGAGTGGGTGATATTCGAACATCATCCATGGTTCTGCAGGTGTCCGAGTCCAACGGGAGTGGGACCTGTCCTCAGATAATGACACCATTCTAAGTGCAGTGGTAGAGACACACACACAGGGAGCTGGGTGGGCCAGAGAGGGAGCACTCGGCTCTGACTGGGGAGATGCAGAAAGTCCTTAGTGGCACAAGAAGCGACATCTGGGTTATCCGAGGATGGCACTCCAAGCAGGAAGAGAGCATCTACGAAGCCATGGTGCAGCAGGGTAGGGACTGCATCTTGTCAGTGATGAGGGGTCCTGAAGGGTTAGGCCTCATCCTGTAGTTGGTCACAGGCCCAGAGGTGGCCAAAGTCTGTGGGCTTCAGCAGGCCTAGGGGACAGGAGCAGAGACAAGTGAGCCGCAGGCAGTGTGGAGCAGGGGTGCCTAGCACTGAAGGCCTGGGACCTCCATTAGCGTGAGGAGCAACAGGAATCCTTGGAGTGGCGCGGAAACCAACGCACATGAGCTGTAGAGTTCTTCTTTTTAGTACCACCTGTTGTACTGAGCGGAACTCCAGAATTTAGCTCCTGTGTGACTCTCTTCTCTTCCCGTACCTTGCACCTTCCTGGTGAGTTTCTGACTCAACATCTCTGTTTACTTTTGTTTTAAAACAACTCCTTAAAAATTGTTAAGTGAATAATACATATAAAAGAGGATGATAATCTGTACACTTTAAAGAATAAAAATAACGAATACTTATTATTAGGCATAAAACATGGCCGGTAGCTGTGTAGTCACTATTTTGAATCTTGTGATTCAAAATTTTGTTCCCTGAAATTTACTTTAACAGTTTTGACACATATGCCCCCAATAATGCATTCTGTAGTTTTGCCCATTTTTGATCTTTCTATAGATGGAATTGTGCTACGCATAAATTCTTTGGTAACTTGCTGCTTTCCTCCATTGTGTTTTGGTGGTTTAGCTACATAAATGCGCTAGCTATACTTCACTGTGGTGCCAGGTTCCCTACCACATTTTTTATCCACTCTACTGCTTATGGATTATGGGTTATTCTCACTATTGTTTTTTTCTGTATTGGACACTGATCTTGTGCATTTTTGCACATGGCTCATGGGGCACATGTTCTGGAGTTTCTTCTCCAGGTCACATACCTAGAAGTGGAATTGCAGGTCACAGCACAGGTTCATTGTTGATGTGCAATGCCACCGTTTTCCAAAATGGTTACGTGCATTGACACACCAACTCAGTGCATGAGAATCCTCATGTCTCCTACCTAATTACTCTTGTTAGTCAGATTTTTGTCACAAAATAAAATACCTAAGAAAAGCAACTTAAAGGAGGAGAGCTTTATTTGGGCTCAGTTTCAGAGGATTCGGTCCGTGGTTGGTCAGCTCCATTGCTTTGGGCCTAGCTGAAGCACATCATGGTGGAAGGGTGTGGCAGAGGAGGCTGCCCAGCTCATGACAGCCAGGAAGCAGAGAGGGCAAGAGTGAAGAAGGGACTGGGACATGAAACGCCTTCAGGGCATACTGCACACGACCTACTTCCTTAAAATAGGTCCCACTTCCTACACTTTAGACCACCTCCCAATAAGGCCATCAGCTACAACCCATCAACAGATCAGTCTGTTCATGAGGTCAGAGCTCTCATAATCCAGTCGCTTCCCAGTAGCTGCCCTCTGAGCACTGATGCACTGGACCAAGCCTTTAATGCATGAGCCTTTGGGGTGGGGGGACATTCCTGATCCACACCATAACAGTTGCCAACAGTGGGTATGAGCAGGCTGTCACAGCCTTGGTGGCATACTTTCCTGGCCCCATAGTCTTCCATTCTGTATTTATTTTCCCAAAAGCATTCTGGAAGCACTCCATGCCAGCACTTCCTCCACCCCTCTCGGCAGCCCTTCCTGACTCCCCACCTCCTTTTCAGGTTAAGCTCCTCTCTAGGGATCCCAAGAACCTAAAAAGGTGGATCTCTCCTCACAGGACCCATGTGAGACCAAATAGCTATTTCCTTTAAGTGAACAAATACAGCAATTTTTTATTAAAATTAAAGTTTCAGGAAACAACTAACTTCCTAGTCTATTAATAATTCTTTCTTCCTTTTCTTCCTCTCCAAAAACTACTTTTTGTTTGGGTCATAAGGCAGGCTTATAAGCTGGAAAAAATAGTTTATTAAATTGTTAAAAATAATATCACTTAGAATGCAGGCATCATCAGTCTCGGGCTCTTAAAATAAAACTGCCCACTTCCTTGGGTCCTTCCTCCAGCTGTTTTGTGTGTAATATTCTTCATTTATAATTGGAATGAAAATTTCAGCTAAACAGTTTATTTGACTAAGTTATTGTTTATAATGGTGTAATATTTTTCAAAAAATCTTTCAAAAGATAAAAACACTACATTTTTCCTCCAGACATTCTGGCAGAAGGCAGCTAAACACAGACTTTACACCCTTTTCTTAGTGACTCTTCACCATGCTATGTTCCATCCAAAATGTGTGGGGACAGGATGGGGATTATTTGAAATAACTTTCACCTAAAATATTATCTATTGATCCTTGGGAATTGAAGGTATTGTCTGGGTAGATCTTTATTCAGCATTCATTTTATTCATTCTTTCATCAAATGCTTCATTCTTTCATCAGGCACAGTGTTAGGTACTGACTTCATTCATTTTCTCTTACTATAACAGAATACCTGAGACTCGGTGAGTTATAAAGAATGGAAGTTTACTCTGACTCAGACAAAGAGAGGCTGCAAAGTCCAAAACATGGTACCAGTATCTGCTCAGCCCATTCTGAAATTATTTGTAGTGACAGTTGGTCAGTAGTAAATGGGAAAGAGGCTGTATGTGGGCCAGACAAAACAGAAGGGGTCCCCTTGCTTTATAACAACTCACTCTCATGGGAAGTAGCCCAGTGGGGCAAAACCAAGAACTTGATTTGGTGAGAATTAACCCAGTCCCACAAGAAAGACATTAATCTCTCTTAACAATCTATTCGCTTCTTGAGGCCACACTCCCAGTACTGCCACAATCAACTTTCAGCATGAGTTTTGGAGGGGACAAACTGTATTCCAGCCCCAGAAGGTAGCAAGGACGCAGAGAAAATTAAGACCTGAACCGTGTTTAAATGGGCAATTCCCATGTCTGACTTAGTGTCTTCTGAGAAAGGTGCTTAGCCGGCCTGCGTGAGGTAAAGTGGGGGCAGGGCGTTGGGGGCACTCAGACAAGATCTCCAGGAGGAAAAGAGGTCTGAGCCGACCTTTGCTGGATAATCAGACAGGAGCCAGCCAAGGGGGGCAGCGGAGGAGTGAAGCACAGCTGCTCCGGGCAGAGCAGTGCCAGGGGTTACGGGTTACGGCACAGGTGTGAAATGGCACAGCATGCCTGGGCTCATCCAGAACATTCTATGATGAGGCACATGTGGCCAGATCCACGGCATGGAGGTAGGGAAAGGTGGAAGGAGAAGGCCTCCTAGCCTTTTCTGGGAAATGCAGATTTAACCCTGAGCCATCACTGAAAGGTTTCCCCTCTGCACATAGAATTGATTTGGACAAAATCATCAGAGGTTATAGGATTTGTGCGTCATACCGCTAATTTTGCTGTCCTACTTTGAAGCTAGCTGCTGGCAGAGCCTCTGTGGGGAAGGACGGCACGTGGGTCCATTTTCTATGAGGGCCTGAGTGGACTAGTTTACATTCATCAACTGTGATTTCTGTGGTTGGATCTGATGGCTGTATTTTTTTTCTTACTGAGATAAAATGTCACGTGGACACTTGCCAACTACCTATAAACAACTTGGAGGCTTCAGATCTGGTAAAATGTACTTTGACAGCCTCTATAAATAACAGAACGTTCCATTCCACTTTCTGTCCAGCAGCTCTGAGTCAAACGCCACATCGTGGGGGGCAGAAGACTTGCAGTTCTCGCAGCGGCTTTGTAAGTGGGTAAGGCCTCACCATGGAGGCCCGGAGAATGCACTAACCCCTCAATACTTTGTGAATCATAGGTGAAACACAATCTACCTTTCCTATAGGTAGAGCATGCTTATGTGAGATATGGAAAGGTTATATCACTCCATTACCACAGTTCTGGAAAGATTTGTGTTTGCCCATCTTGCTCTCTGATTTCTGTGACTGTATTTCTCAGTACTAAATAACTAGCTGGAATCTTCAGCAAACACAGTCAGGTGACCAGTTGTTCTTCCATCAGCTGAGCTCCCCAAGTGACTTTGGTAACCAGCTGCTTAGTGTGATATAGATAAGTGTACCAGAAAGCCACCCAGGGAGGGGATGGGCAGTCCAGGAGTCCAGGAGAGGCCCTATTCTGAACCTGGTCCGTGCGCCCCCACAGCAAGCAGACCATGCACCATCTCAGGGCAGCAGTGGCTGCTTAGGCCCCAGGGCCATATTAACAACACTCACAGAGAAGGTCTCTGGCTACTCAATTCCAAAGCCAGGGTATTTTGATTCCTGGAACTTTTAGATCATACACTTAGAAATTTACCAAAAGATGTTTTTTTTGAGCAGTGAACCTTGTGGCTCATTTTAGAAAGCATGGAAATAACCAAGGTCAGAATACAATGCTGGAATTCCACCGAGTTCTCTCCCTGCCCCTGATTGTAAACATATGGGCCACGTGGAAATGTGCACTCTTCAGTCACACCAAGAGGGAAGAGTGATGAGAGGGTGTGCAGACACCAGCACAAGATGACAGCCCAGCCCCGTCTTGCACTGTGCCGACTGGGAGCCTTCATGGGAGCAGACCGAGAGCCAGCTGTAACTACAGTACAGTGAAGGCCTCAGGAGAAGACTACAATATTGATCTGCAGAGGGAGTTTTTCAAGGCCTCCTTACTTGAGGAGAAGTAGTTGACATTTTCCAGCTGGTCAAGGGAAGCGTGCCTTTTGCTCTTTTCCTGTGTTCCAAACTCAACTTGATTGGAAGAGTAGCAGCATTTTATGAAAGCATGCTGACCAGAGTGACTGGGCTTCACTTCAACCCTTTCCTGGATCTGTGGGACAGTCAGGAGCTTGTCTTCCAAAACTGGTACTTAGAACCATCACTGCCACTGAACATCAGCCCGAGTTTTCTCTAAATGAAAAACTGTCCCTCGCTTTATAGTTAACATTTCTTTGATTTAATATCCTTTTGCTGACCAAGTGTTTTAGTCAGGGTTCTCTAGAGGATCAGAACAACAGGAGATACACACACACACGCACACAATTCTGAAAAGGGTACTTGTCAGATTGGCTTATGTAGCCAGAAGCTAGATAGGCCTACGATGGCACCTCAATCTAGGATGACAGGCCTGGAAACTCCCTGGGCAGTCACTAGTCAGAGTTCTCTTTGGAAGAGTGAGGGAGCTGGAGTCTGATGTCCTCCGGCCATTACAGCAGTTAATCAAGAACCCATTGGAGAAGAATGGCGGTGTGAGCTTGTGTCTGCAGCTGCTTCCTTGTTCTTGCAACATTTTTGTTCCATCCAAACCTCCAACCACTTGGACTGTGCTTCACTCACTCAGGGAGGATCTCTGTTTCAGTTTGCTGTCCCACATGCCAATCATTCCTAGACACAGCCTCACTGAGACACCCAGAAGCCTCCTCATCTTCGGTATCTCAATCCAATCAACTTCATAATTCAGATTAACCATTACACCAGGTATCCATCCAGCCAGGCATCTCCACCGTGTCTCTTTTTGTGAATTTTATCAGGAAAAGGAGATTATCCCATTTCTAAACTATAGGGATCTATATTGATAATAATGAAGGGGCATAAATGCTTCTCCCTTTCCTTTAGCAAAAGTGGGCTCCAACTTGAGATAGTCATCAGAGGGAGTTCCGTGGGAGATCTGGGTTAGTTTTTGTTCTGGCTTCCTCATAAAATTCTAGACTTCTGACTTGGAGGAAGCCATGGGAAGGCTGAAAACCTAAAGTGGGAAAAGCCATTCTTGACCTCGTGAAAGCCTGGCGTGAGCATTGTAATACTCTACTTTTCTTCCTTGGACTTGGAACAAAGTGTACAATTGATCTGATTTATGATTGGCATCAGGAGAAAATTAATGTATGTGTTGATAGTTAAAGGTAGAACATTCTTGTTTAGGGTCTTCTATTTAGAAATTCTTGGAATGATTCATTGCATTCAGCAGCATATGCATATTGTGGCTTATATGAAAACACCAAGCTAGTAGCATGTACTAAGCAGTAAGAAATTCAAAATTATTGTTAGGAAAAATATTCATGCATGAATTCCCAATTCTAATACTTAAGGCTCTAAGATAAGGAATTTCAATATCCTGCGAGTTCCTGGTAAGAGTAAAGGCAAAAATTGTGGATAGTTTCTGGTCCTGGAGAGGCACCACCCCTAAATTGAAAATGCTCTCTGGGGGCTCCTTTGCCTTGCTTGGTTTACACAGCTGTCGAATCCCACTCCTAACGCCACAAAAAGCTACGTGTGGTCACCACTGCTATTGCAGCATGACAGGTTGTGGTACCTCTACACACACACACACACACACACACACAACTCAGGTGCACATTCAGATGGTCAATGTGCTTTTTTTTCATACTGGGGATTGAACTTAAGGGCCATCAAACACTGAGCCACATACCCAGCCCTTTCTGTTTTTTATTGTGAGATAGGGTCTCACTGAGTTGCTTAGGTCCTTGCTAAGTTGCTGAGGCTGGCTTTGACCTTGCAATCCTCCTGCCTCAGAGAGTTGCTAGGATTACAGGTGTTTGCCACTCTGCCTGGCTTCAGTGTACTTTCTAGAATATGATCACCTAATGCTTGTCGAAATAGTCAGCATAGAGTAACTAACAACCAGTCCACAGAATTGTAACTATAACTTCTTAAACAGCTGTTTTCCATTAAATATGTCCTTAGTTTCTCACCCCAAATTCTTAGATATTGCAATCTCAAAACCAAAAGTATTTGAATTTAAGTTGATTTGCTTACAAAATTCATTTCTTATTTCACCCAAAAGTGAGTTTTTTGTTTAAATAATTGCTGGTGGGGATGCCACAAGGCCGGGGGTCCTGCTGGCTGCGTCAGGCCAAACCGTATTCAGGCCATGTAGCTGGGAGGAAATGCGGTTTGAATCCAGTCAGTGTGCGGTTTTTTCTACCCCCTATTCTAAAAGAATATGAGGCTCTTGGTAGCTTTTATGTGTCCTCTTATCTTCCCCCAATAAATGCTGTATTTTTCTCAACAAACAAAAGCAGTCGGTCTGCAGGAGGTTTTTCTCTCTTCACATCAATTTAACTGTTTGCCCTGGAATCAGTTCCATTCTGCTGCCAGCTCGTCCTGTTCTCTGGGCTCCAGCCACAAGCCCTGTTCGCCCCTCCAGGGAGCCACCCCTGAATTTCACTCCTTACCCCCACTAGTTCACTCTGCCACCCTGGGGAAGTGTAAGGAGCTATTTCCTCTCAAGTTTATTGTTTTTATTAGTCCTTTCATGCTAATATTTAATTTTAAGGGAATTTTATACTGTATAATCCCAGGGATATGAGGTACCTAGAGTCAGCAAACTCAGAGAGACAAAAAGCAAATGGCAGCTGCGAGGGGCTGGGGCCGGGTGGGGTCAAGGGAGATAGTGGTCAGTGGGAACGAGGTTTCCGTTTTGCAAGATGAAAAGAGCTCTCTGCGTACGGTGGGGGTGATGATTACACACCAGTGTGGATGGACTTAATGCCACTGAGCTACACGCTTAAAATTATCTCAGTGGTAGTACCTTTTGTTACAATTTGTGAAAGGTGTTTTCTGTTTTGTTTTTGGTGCTGGGGCTGGAACCCTTGCCTCACACATGCTAAGCACCTTCTGACTACACCTCCTACCCTAAAAGGGGGCTTTTCAAATATGAACTGCTTCCCTATTATCTCTACAGATGACAGATATGTCATCTCTCCTGTCTATCTTTTTCTGAAGTTAGTTCCTTTCCAGCCCCAAGAGAAATGCTTTCACTTCTTTTATCAAGGATGGAGAGGTGAGCTCATTGCATTCTGGTTCCCTCATGGTTTCACTAGGCTCCTGATTTTCCTAAACTACTGGGCACAGGGTGAGACTGGGCACAGCTTTACCTACAGGAAGGACCAAGTAAGGGTGGAGAAAGAACTGAAACCAGGGCCATGGAGGTAGCTGATGGCCAGCCTCCCAGACACTTCCATTCCCTCACCTCTGATGTTGTCCTAAACTTAGTCTAAGATGCAGGTGGTGTTTATTCTGTAGTGTAAAAAATAATTAAAGGCCTAATACTTAAGCATATCTCCATATAAATTGGTTTTGGTCTTTGTGTGACTGTATCATTGAGGATCATGGTTTGCGGCCCAAATCCCAGGGACATTAATTGTGTCTTCAAAAAGAAAGATAAGCAACTTTTAAAAGTTCAAAAGAACTTAAAGTATCTGAGATAAAAGAGCATTTTTTGAAATTTGAAATGTAACTTGCCCTCAGTTCTTTATATCTTTTTAAATCGTTGCCTATTTGGAGGTTGGGAGTTCAACTTCTCAGACAACTAACAATGTGTCTCATATTCATCTGTTTTGTTGGATATATTCTCAGCAGTTAAGAGCTCAGCAATTTGTATCTTAGGCATAAGTGAAAATAACTGGCCAGTTCCCAGAGTTCCTTCTTTCTCCCTGTATGCATGCCAACTTGAGAGGAGATTGGTAACATTTAGGAAAAATTCTTGGAATTTGTCATTGCTGAGGCTGCTGTTAGAAATTACCAGAGACTGGGCAGCTTAAACACCAAACATTTCTCACAGTTCTGGGAGTCCAAGATGGTGGTACCAACATGGGCAGGTTCTGGTGAGGTCCCTTATCCAGTTTTCCTCGAAGGACAGGGCAGAGTGGTGGTGGTGGAAAGCTCTGGCCCCTTCTTCCTCTTAAAAGGACTCTAATCCCATTGGGGGCAATCTTCTCTCATGACCTTATTGAATTACCTCACAAAAGCCCCAGCTCAGTCATGGAAATCGGCGCGTTCGCCTGTGCATAGTCTAGTCTATGAGAAGAGGCCTTTCTTAACAATTGCTCATGAAAGGAGATGACTTCTGAAAAGTTTAACAACAAAAACAACACAGAGGAATCAATGTCAGGGAACGTCAATAGAGAAGGGAATGGTCATTAGCTGTCCCTTAACATTAGAGGGCTAATGCAGTTAAGAGCAGTTAAGAGCTCAGTATGTGGAGACCTGACTTTAAGTTCCACTTCACCATTTACTTACTGTGTGACCTTGGACTTCCCCAGAGTTCAGTGTATGTATCCATAAGATGGGGATAACAGGGTGGCTTTCCACAGATGGTTAAGAGGTACAGAGATGTAAGTACAATGGGTGGTGAACCCCAAGGGCTGGTACAAGAAAAAAAAAAAGACTTCAAAATCCAGATTAAGACAGTAACCAGAATGGAATAAAATAGTCATTCTCTGAAGGATAAATGATGTGGTAAAGAGAGAATGTTGTTGGCTTCCATTTTTTCTATGTAATAAACCACCCCAAAAGTAGTGCTTAAAAGAACATCAATCATTGATTTTGCTATGGATCTTCAACTTGGGCTTGGTTTAACAGGGACGGCTCCCTCTGCTCCAAGCAGAGTCAGCAGCTCTCCTGGAGGCTGAAAGATACACTGCCAAGATGTCCACACAGCTGCTGGCTGTTATCTGGGAGCTCAGATGGTGGTTCTCACCTTGTAGGTCTCTCAGAGGCCGCTTGAGCTGCCTTCCTTGGGGATCAGAGTGGGTATCCCAAGAGAAGAGGAGGGTACCAGTTTCTTAGGCCTTGACCTTAAGAAATAGGTAGAGCTGGGTTCAGTGACTCATACCTGTAATCCCAGTGACTTGTGGAGGCTGAGCCAGAAGGATCACAAGCTTGAGGCCAGTCTCAGCAACTTAGCGAGAGTCTGTCTTAAAATTAAATTAAAAAGGGCTGAGTGTAACTCAGTGGCAGAGCACCCCAGAGTTCATTCCCCAACACTGTGAACGGAAAGAAGGAAGGATGAAGGAAGGACAGGAAGAAGGGAGGGAGGGGAGGGAGGAAGGAAAGGAAAGAAGGGCACAGCATCATTTCCACAGTGCTCTGTTGGTTAGGTAGCAATGGAGCCCAGAGTCAAAGGAAGGAGGCTTGGACTCTACCTCTCAGTGAGAGAATGTCATAGTTTGTAAACTTGTTGAAAACTGTCACAGCATGTGACCCCACAACTTGCCCAGACTCTGGGTTGTTTCAGTAGCCTTTGGTACATTCGGAAGGGAAAAGATGATACACAGACACACCACCTTGGTCCACTTCCTTTGCTCTGTGAATGATTTCTGCATCAATGAGCAGTTTAAATAAAAAGGAAAAGTCCTACTAAGTTGACTTAACCACAAAATGACATCTTAGCTCACCAGATGCTATGGTCTGTGTTATTGCGCCCTTATATCTGTACCCCTGTGTCAAGGATTCCCTTTACCTTGATGGCCTTTCCTTCAAAACCTACACATAGTAACTAAAGGTGAATGTACTGTGGCTCCCGAGTCCAACCATCTTGGAAATGGCTAGCTTTTGTCCCTAACCCTTCCTTCTCCAGAAAAAGAGCCAAATGCTAGGATGGTAAGGTGACCTGTTCACCGCACTCTCCAGAGAGTGAGAGTTTCAAAATGGGAAGTATAGTTGACATTATGTTATCTCCAATAAGTTCACAGAGCGTTCATTCTCTCAGAAAGTCAGAAGGGACAAGAAAGAAATTGGAATTTATTTTATTGCATTTACTTTGTGTAAGGCACATTTGCGCTGTCTTTTTTTTTTTTTTTTTTGAGAGAGAGAATTTCTTAATATTTATTTTTTAGTTTTCGGCAGACACAACATCTTTATTTTACTTTTATGTGGTGCTGAGGATCGAACCCAGAGCCCCGCGCATGCCAGGTGAGCGCATTACTGCTTGAGCCACATCCCCAGCCCGATTTGCACTGTCTTCTTGTAGGCATACACTTTGTACATGATTATAATTTTAAAGTTTAGTATTTAAGAGGTTTGAGCTGGATTTTTTCAAAGATAAGGAATAATTCTTTAAAAACAATTAATATGCTTTATACCCAGCCCTAACACAATTGATAAAATATTTAAGTAATGAAGTAACAGGGATAAAAGTTGTGGTTACCTCCGAAAGCACTGACTTGCACTTGCTTTCACATTTTAATTCCTATAAGTTACAGAAGAACTCTAATGTAAGTTCCTATTTGCTTCTGAGGAACGCTATGTATATTAGTGTTTATTGTAGATCATTTTTAATAGTATGTGATGAGGAGAATTCACTTTAGTTTTTTTATTTCCATCCAGTTCCTAGTGAGATTCTGTTTCTTCAAATATGAGAAACTTCTAAATAAACTAAACTCTGTGTTACCTAAACCTCCTGTTGATCTAAATTCATCTAGACTGCCCTTTACTTATGGTGAGGGGCCATCCTCACTAATCTGATATCCATGTTAGGATCAGCAGCCATGAGAGCAACACCCAGCCATCCCATTGAAATTCGGAATTAGGATGCCTTGCCCTACTAGGTCTCCTTCTGAACCATGGCACTGGGAATTCTGTGCCCTTAAGGAGTTGTTTATTTTTCCAGACTGGTTAACGCATCAGGAACTTGGCTTCATGTAATCATCATGAAACCAAAACCTTGACACTTTTTTCTATAGGAATTATCAGAGTTGTGAAGTTAATTGAAAACAGTATTTATGACCAGTGGGAAAAGTCCCAAGAGGGATTTTTTATTTGTTTCAGTTCAGGGAAATGCAACCATGTAGCTTTTAGCAGAAAATTCCTGAACATCAACTGCTCCTGACAGAGCCTTGGGGATGCCACCTGCACGCAGCTCTGCGGGTCCCCATCCTCGTCTTTGAAAATATGATATTAATGTACCCCAAGAGAAAGATTCAATGAAGTTCAGTAATGAATAAAATACTCTTTATTTTATTGGTGTTATTTATTTGTCTGTTCTATTTTGTGGCTTTGAGGATGGAACCCAGGGCCTCACACATACCAGGCAAGCACTCAGTCACTGATCAACATCCCCAGCCCAATACTTCCTTTTACATTTGAAATATTTCACAGATTTTTGAAAGGCATTGAATTTCAAAGCCAAATAAAAATGCTTTGGGCATAGTTTTTAAAACCACATTTGCAATCCCCAAATTTCAGAAAGGGGTGATTTCACTTTGCTCCAACAAATATTTGCTAGGCGCTGTGAGGGATTCTGGGAAAGTGCTCAGGTTACTCTAGAGACCCGAGTGGAGTCAGACTCTGCCTTCACAGGACGCAGTCTCCAGGGAAGACAGGCCTGGGCAGGAGGGGAAGCAAGCTGCCATCGTGAAGCCCACGGGCAGATAAGGTTGGGCGGTTACCTACCAAGAAGGCAGGTGCCAGCTGGCCCACCAACATTGCTCGGACTGTATTGCAACAGTGGTCACCCAGGAGCATGAACGGGAGAAGTGAGGGGATGGCCAGTGGGCAGGAGGCCACCCTCCGACAGGTGACAAGGTAGGGACCAGCCATGAGGCAGGAAGGTCATAAAGAGCCCCGAGGCCCAGGAGGTACAGGGCAGAGAGAGATGAACAGAGTTGAGGATACAGAAGCCCAGTGGTGGCTGGAGGAAAAGGGAAGAGGTGAAAGAAAAACGGGGATTGGAAAGGAAGGACTTCACTGCCTGCTGCTGAAAGGGGACCAGATAATCTGCCCCAAGGGCTGCGAGGACACCAAGTGGCCATGGGAGAGCTGGGTTTCCCCTCCCACATCCTGCAAACTCCAGCTGACTTGGGCTTGCCTTGTGGAAGGGGCACAGAATGTGAAACACAGGGATCTCTAAGAAAGGCCACCTCTGCCACAGCTCCTGTGGTGCTGTAAGTGACAGGCCCAAGCTTGCTTGGGAATCTCCTGTCTTGGGGTGACAGAGCATTCCTGGGCACACACACCCTCTCTGGGCCCTCTCATGGCTGCTGGACTGCTGACCAAATAGAGCCTGTTCAGGGTTCATTCAAGCGCAGCCCAAAGCATGGCTTCTTCAGCACTGTAGGGTTCAGCCCTGCGAAGGCCCAGGGCCTCCCTGGCTTTCTGTTAGTCCTGTCTGTTCCCAAAGTTCCCTGAGCCTAGTTACTCTGTAGAAACTTCCTCTTCCCCACCACCAAGTCTCTAGGGAAAACCCAATAGCATCCTAGGCAGCAAACACAGTGGTCTTAGGAGTCTGAATGCCAAGGATGAGGACCTGCCTCACATGCCACTAACAGCCATGCTGCCTTGTCTGGAACTCTTGGTCTGTCTTGTGCCTCAGTTTCCTCTTGGAAGAGGGGATAATCATTACACACCTCATGGCAGTCCATGTGGGAGATGCCCAGGACCGCTCCTGGCGCACAGACGTGCTAGATCAGTGTTGGCTGTTGCCATTGTTGGTGTTTATCATGCAACTTCAGTCTCTATTCCTGGCTACCAAAAGAGCTAGAAAAAAATATTCAATATTCTTTCTTTCCCCCACCCTTTTTTTTCCTCTTTTTTGCAGCAAAACCTATGTTATCCCTTTACAGTGCAGCTGTCCTGTGGATTTCGAGTTCCACATCACTTTGACTCAGTCTCATCGAGCCTTTTCTATTGAGCCAACGTCAGGTAAGGACAATCAGGATTTCAAGCTTTTAATTTCCTTAGAATTTTCAGATCCAAGTCAGGATTGGGAAAGTAGGTCTCCAAGAAAAACAGAATATACCATATTTGAATATTTAATCATATTTTTTAACGTGTAACAAATTTTATACATCTGACATAATGTAAATTGAAATTGGATACTTGAGAATAAGGACACTTTGGGATAATTTGTATCATTCAGATAATCTGTAATAATGTCCAGGTGAGTTTCTTCTAAGTTCAAAACTTGAAATCAGAAATTGAATCGAGTCTAATTCTACTTTTGGCTCTTGGTACATCATTGGGTTTTTATTCACCTTTAAATTCATTTTTAAATAAAATGACAATATTGTGGGGTGTGGTGGTGCACGTCTGTAATCCCAACAACTAGGGAGAATAGGCAGGAGGATTGCAAGTTCAAACTTAATGAGACCCTGTTTCAAAATTTAAAAAAAAAAATTGTTTAAAGGACTGGGAATGTAGCTCGGTGGTTAAGCAACCCTGGGTTCAATCCCTGGTACCTAAATAAATAAATAAGTGGTGATATTATTCCTTCCCAAGATTTCAGAATCTTAATAAAGGGTCTAATGCATTTATCTCATGTGTGATATGAACGATCTGTCTTTATGTTCCCCAAAGGACATAAATCCCTACCCTTTGAAAGTGGCATCTCTTACATTTGAAAGTAAGGTTTTACCAGAAATGATTTCTGCTTCCCAGTTTCTGTCTCTTGATATTTAGGTTTGGGATTTAAGTATTTGTTCATAGTGATGTTCTATGAGTACCAAAATAGTTCATTTTTTTAAATCTATGTATTCACTGTTCATACCTCTTTCATCATCATTACAAGTGCATATTTTGTCTAATATATGAGTGTTTAAGGCAGAAATTTTGTATTAATCCTAAATCATGACATGCATATAGATTCTTTTTATTTTCCTTTTTTTCCCCTTGTACTGGGGGTTGAACCCAAACCTCACACAATGTTGATTATTTTCTATAGAACTAGGAATCATTTTTGAGATTTTAAAATGTACTTACATTGCAAAACAGGACTTGATTTTCTGAAGTACCATACTTAATAGTGAGAAAGTGAGAACAATTAGGGATAGCTAATATATTAGATGCAAATGAGCTCCCTAACTTCTAAAGAGCGTAGGTAATTAATTATTAACCACATCCCTAATAAAGAAGGAAAAGCTGGACCAGCAGGTAGCCACTCTGTGCACAGATCCTAAGAAGCTCTGTCACATTGATAGCAAAGCTCTGTCACTCAGCCCTCAAAATATCCTTGATGGTGGCCATGGTGACACACAGCGTGACTTGCATAGTTTCATAATTGCTCTGATGTACTAATTGTCAGCCACATGTCAGGCACTGGGCAAGCACATCACATTCATTGTGTGGTTTCATCCTACAGTCCTTCTTACAACTGAGGACAGTCATCACCTCCCTACGGCTGAGGACAGTGAGACTCAGGGAGGCCAGGTGACTTGCCCAGGGTGACAGGGTCTGTCTGATTCCAGACTCGAACTCTTGACAATTACACTAAGTTGGAAGAGTCATGACACCAAGATGCCTTGAATTGGAAGAGGAAGACAAATAGAATCATGTCATGAAGAGTTTAGGGAAATTCTATTTTGCAAAAGAAAGGCTGAATAAATTAACAATCCATCTCAACCAAGGTGCTGTATCTTTCTCTGGCCTTCAGGGCCCCTGCCAATCTCCTGTGTGCTGTGTGTGTTGTTAGCAGCCAGAAGGTTATGTGCTTGACAGAAAATGATTGTTGGCTTGGCTGAATTTCCCCAGCATCGTCTACCCAGACCCCTCCTTCTCAGCTTCCCACTTGGCACAGGCAGAGCCCCAGACTGCCCTGGGCTTGCTCCTAATGTCTGCATTTGGGATATTTGATGCATAGGGATGAAGAGGAAACTTGAAGGTTCCAAAAATCTTTAGTTACCACCCATTTCTAGTTCCAATAAAAAAGCTTGCCGGAGGAAGAAGGAAATTAAAGTTTAAAAGCAGTACTGGGGATTATTAGCTGACCAAGTGTCTGTAGCCTGTGACACTTCATCCGCTGAACCTGAGCAGGAGTTGATCCTTCCAGGGAAATTCAGACATGAATGTGTACCCAGAAGCTGCAGGGCTTATCTTTTACCTCCTCACAGTTAATCTCTAGGACTAACTTTGTTGTTGTTGTTGTTGTTTTTTGTACATTGATGGACCTTTATTTTATTCATAATATGTGGTGCTAAGAATTGAACCCAGTGCCTCACGCATGCTAGAAATTGCTGTACCAATGAGCCCCAGCCCAGCCCCAGCTAAGCCTAACTTTTAAAATGGGGCATTCTAGAGTCAGCCCTGGCCTTGCACTTTTTAAATTTTGTGTTTGTTTGTTTGTTTGTTTGGTACAGGGAATTGAACCCAGAGGTACTTAACCACTGAGCCACATCCCTGGCCTTTTTTAATATATTTTATTTAGAGACAGGATCTCACTGAGTTGCTGAGGCTGGCTTTGAACTCATGATCTTCCTGCCTCAGCCTCCAATTATAAGCATGCTCTGTGGCACACCGGCTGGCCTTGCACTTTTGTGAAAGAAAAGGAAAGATCTGAGCTTTGAGAAACTCACCTGGTGGCTTGACCTCGGGAAGCAATTGTCTCCTCCTTTTTAAGAACTCAAATAGCTTAAGTATAAAATTTGCAAAGAAGTATTTCCTCTTTCTGGTGTTTTAATGATTTTTCTAAATTTTCAGCCCTGGAGATTAAATTCAGGGGCGCTTTGCCACTATTATACATCCCCAATCCTTTTTACTTTTTATTTTGAGATAGGTTCTCACTAAGTTACTGAGGTTAACCTTGAACTTGAGATCCTCCTGCCTTGGCCTCCCAAATTGCTGAGATTACAGGTGTATACTATCACACCTGGCCTTTTTAATGATAATTTAACCTACAATAAATTATTACTCGTTTTACATCACATAAACGCTGTGAAGGAGATGTTTACAGAATGTGCACTACATACTAAGCATTATCTCACACACTGTATTTTAACAGATGAGAAAACAGCCTCAGATAAGGTGTCCAAGCCAATCACAGAGCTAAACAAGGGGGTGAAGCAGGTTCTAAGTGGCCTCTGGGACTATCTTCTTGCTCCCATACCTCGGGCAGTAAAGGTGGCCTATGGTTCACAGAACCGGGAGCCAGAGAGTAGCTTCCCACCCCCAAAGACCTCCCTCTGTAATCCAGTGAATCAAAGGCATTGCTGTCAACATCTGTTCATGGATGATTTTTTTAATAACTTTATTTTGTTTATTTAGCTTTTTCTTTTATGTGGTGATGGGGATCGAACCCAGTGCCTCATGCATGAGAGGCAAGCACTCTACCACTGAGCCAATACCCCAGCCCTTCATGGATGATTTTTAAATGACGTAGCTATTCTTTTCCCAAATGAGGCTTAGAGAGATGAAGTAGTTTACCCCAACCATAATTAGTGGGATCATAAATCCTAGAAAGTTAAAACCAATTCTTACTAACCCTTACTAACACTTCTAGCGTGTGAGTTGGAAGACCCTGTGACAATTCAGGAAGAATAATCTGTATGCAGATGTTCAGAGAGAAAACTGTTTAAAAATTTTAACAATATTCATGATGTCACTTATGTGTAAAATCTCAAAAAGTTGATCTCATAGAAGTAGAGTGTATCCCTAAAGACCTAAAAAGAGCATGCTACAGGGACACTGCTACATCAATGTTCATAGCAGCACAATTCACAATAGCAAGACTGTGGAAGCAACCTAGATGGCCTTCGATAGACGAATGGATTTAAAAAAATGTGGCATTTATACACAATGGAGTATTACTCTGCATTAAAAAATGACAAAATCATAAAATTTGCAGGGAAATGGATGGCATTAGAACAGATTATGCTAAGTGAAGCTAGCCTCTAAAAAACAAATGCCAAATGTCTTCTTTGATATAAGGAAAATAACTAAGAACAGAGTAGGGACGAAGAGCATGATAAGAAGATTAACATTAAACAGGGATGAGAGGTGGGAGGGAAAGGGAGAGAGAAGGGAAATTGCATGGAAATGGAAGGAGACCCTCAGGGTTATACAAAATTACATACAAGAGGAAGTGAGGGGAAAGGGAAAAATAATACAAGGGGGAGAAATGAATTACAGTAGAGGGGGTAGATAGAGAAGAGGGGAGGGGAGGGGAGGGGAGGGGGGATAGTAGAGGATAGGAAAGGCAGCAGAATACAACAGACACGAGTATGGCAATATGTAAATCAATGGAAGTGTAACTGATGTGATTCTGCAATCTGTATACGGGGTAAAAATGGGAGTTCATAACCCACTTGAATCAAAGTGTGAAATATGATATATCAAGAACTATGTAATGTTTTGAACAACCAACAATAAAAAAAAACATGATATTTTTTCTCCTTTATCTCACCATTAGTTTTTGCCGAGCAGGAAGCTATGATTACTTGGCACACCTTTTACAGCTTTTAACATTTGACAGTCAGCTGCCACCGTGTTCTGGTAACAGAGCTGGTATTCCTGCTAATGGAAAAAGTGGTTGACTTTGGTTGCCTAGACTACATCTCCATAGTGTGCTTTGTGTTTTAGGTCCAGGCTGGGAGCACTTAAAAATAAATCAGCCTGGGCAAGGCAAACATTAATTCCTGATCCAGAGCTTCTTCTTCTTCTTCTTCTTTTTTTTATTAATCAATGAGCTAGAGCAGAAGCAACAGAATGTTCTTGGTTTAAAGCCCCCGTGAATTGTGGGTCACCTGTAGTCTCTGACCGAATGGCTGGTCAAGGTGCTGAAGTTCCACACATCATGAAGAACCAGGGATTCTGCTCTGCTGGTCTTCAACTGGCTGACAGACCCCAGTTAGTCTATTGGATCATTCTGCTCTGTCCAGAGCTCAAGGGTCATTAGTGGGTGTCGTTTAACAAATTTGCCTTCAGTGCTTGAGGAATTGACCAATACCTGTTTCTGAAGCACTTTTACCTATTTTTGATTCCTTGCCAGGGACTCAGGAAGACAAAAGGGTATGGGGCTGGTGTCCACCTTTGGGGCTCACGCATTATGCTGGGAGTACAAAGTCTGCAAGGTAACAGGTCCAGCAGTACAGGAGTTCCATGGAGTGCAGGTGGAAGCTTAGGGTAGTGAAGCTTGGTGGCTGGAGAGGCAGGAGGGGCTTCCTGGGACATGTAGGTGGAGGGAGGCTTTCGAGTTTGCTTCATTCACTCATTCAGCAAGAATTTCTTGAGTACCTAGCAGGTACCTGTTTTCCTAAAACTGATCTGCTAGTCTAGGGGAAGACAGACTAGCAACGAGATGATTCTGAGAAGTAGGAGAAGCAGTTCAACACACAGTAGAAAGCTAGTACAGAGACCCCGCAGCAGCAGAAGCCAGAGTCGGGGGATTGGAGCCAAGGCCCTGCCCCCTCGGCTCTGCTCCACACCTCCTCACCAGGGCCTTTCTGCCCCACACCCCACTTTATCGATTTTTGGTGGTGGTGGTGGTGGTATTTGTGACTTGACTTTGTACTTTACATTCATTTCTTTTTGTTTACTGTCCCCAACTAGAAGGTCAATGCCACAAGACTTGGGACTTCGTTTTGTTGATTGCTGCATTCGAGTCCCTGAGACAGTAGCAGGCACACAGTGTGTCTTCTCACTCATGCAGCCTGAGTGGCTGCAGGAATGGCCCACAGAGAGAAGGGAGAGTGCGGTACAAGATCCAGAGGAGGGTGAGGGCAGAGCAGGTGGTTAGCCTGGCAAGCCTCTGCAGGGATAATGGAAAGACCAGAAGGTCTCATCTAGGAAGCAAACCAAGGAGCCCTCAGTGGGGGGTCAGAGAGCATTAGCCCTCACTGCACTGAGTCCATGGGTCTTCCCTTCTGTTTTCCTTCCCTCACTGTTGAAATTTGCTGTTTCAAGCCCCACTGGTACCAGAGATACGAAGAAAGAACAGGCGTTGATTTTGGAAGGAATAGCAGTCCATTCTCAAGATCTGAAGGGAGAGGGCTGG
This sequence comes from Urocitellus parryii, assembly GCF_045843805.1. NCBI lineage: Eukaryota > Metazoa > Chordata > Mammalia > Rodentia > Sciuridae > Urocitellus > Urocitellus parryii. The sequence continues at coordinate 179,658,332 of NC_135531.1, forward strand.
GGGCATGGCTCAGCGGTAGAGTGCTTGCCTAGCATTTGCAAGGTCCTTTTGATCCCCAGCATCACCAAAAAAAAAAAAAAAAAAAAAAAAGATCTGAAAGGAGAGAATCAAATCACACACAAACCTAAGGAGCTGCGTTGTCTGAACACAAACTTTTATGTGTGTTCCTAGCTTTTCCTTGTTACTTGCAACATTAACTTTGATTTCTGGTAAATTCCCCTGAAGATTAGACTTCTGGGAATTCGTGTTTGAATCACTAATGCAGATTGATATGTATATATTTACATAACTGACATAATCAAATAATAATTATAAAGGATTAATGTAGAAATTGGTAAATAAGATCCATGTAAACACACAGAAGTTGGATTCATGGGTGTTTAATGAAAAAATTATACAAAGATTATTGAAATACTCGTGCTTATCCCAGGAAGAATGTATTCACGCATGCGTCCATCTCTTTGCACTTGATTATCAACACATCTTCTCCTTTCTTTGCTCTCAGGAATAATTCCAGCTAATGGCAAGATGGATGTGACTATTACCTTCACACCCTTTGAGTACGGGACTGCACAAATAAAGATGCAGTTGTGGATTTCACAGTTCAACTCCCAGCCTTATGAATGCGTCTTCACCGGAACGTGCTATCCCAACATGGCCTTACCGTAGGGCTGCTTTGGAATGTTTTTGTTTATTCTTAACACTTTCCCAAAACTCCAAGTCCTTCTTCCTTTTATTCTTTTTTTTTTCCTTGTATCAGAACACCATCAAAAACTTATGCTAGGGGCTGGGGTGTAGTTTAGGGGTAGAGCGCTTGCCTTGCATGCACAGAGCCCTGAGTTCAAGCCCCAGCACCACAAAAATAAATGAACCAACAAAACTTATTTTAAATGATGGGCCTACATAAAATACACCTTAAAACATAACGGTGATGCATAGAGTACCTCTACTGGTAGCAGAGTTGCTTCTGCTGAGAGGAAAAGAAATTGTAATGCAAAAATATTATGAATGTAATGCACTCCTCTATTGTGATGTATGTAAGAAATAATAATAAAAAAAGAGAGAGAAAGGGGGACTTGTGAGGAATGCTTCTTTGGTTTCTGTTGTTTGCTATTTGAGTTTTTGATATGCCAAGAACTCACTGCACCCCCGGCCCAGGTGTGCTCCTAAATACAGGAGAGCATTGTCTGACAAGGCACTACCCAAATGCAGGCATATACACTATTTCTGAATAATTCTGCTTTGCTTGCCCAGCCAGGGTTTACTGTCTTTTTTAGTACACTGCTGATGTTTTCAAGGAGTGTGACTCAAGCCCTGTATGTCTTTCCAAACTGCAAATAGTACTGTAACATAAATTCCACCACAACGGGAAAAAAGTTATATTGACAGTAGTGTTCTCTGAAATTTTTCTAGATTGCTTCCTTTGTTTCAGTATGGGATGTGATGATTGAGTCACTCATGTCCTTTGTTTGGCACTGTCAAATGCAGTTCATAACTCTGGTTCATCATGTTCTTAGTCTCTTTCATTTCCATCACCAATAGTAGCAATTAGGGTTCTTTAGGAGATGGTTTTCTTGACACCCCCAAAAGGTTCCCAGTATTTACAGCATGGATGATGTCAAAGCTGTGTGGAGATGAGGATACTGAGCCATGGCTCACTCTCCAGCTAAGCCCTGATCCTTGCACACGGGAGTGTGTCAGTCAACGTGCATCTCACCAACGGACAGGTGCTCCCATGCTGTGGTCCTTAAGGATACTCTTGCCTAGGGGGCTGTTGAATTTGAGATGGCTAGCACCATTCCATACAATGCCACCAGGCCTATTCAGTAGGTGCACCTTGACTATGAGCATGTTAATGTATTCTCACCTAATTCCTGAAATGTCATTGGAAACTAAGTGTTCATCCTGGAAAACAAGGGTTCACACATTCTTACTTAAAGAAATAGAATTTCTGACTATAATATCACACAATAAATCATCCAAATAGATTCTGCAGGTTACTGTCTGCACTGTCTCTGCTTGTATGTCAAAAGGCCACTTTTAGTTACAGGAAAGATCCCAAACATGAGTCTGAATCTCTTTTTGTAACAATCTTGCTACCAAAAATGGGAATAATCTTCCTTTTACCAAGAAGACAAATCAAAGTACAATTTTTCTTATACCTTTATTTTATTTTTATGTGATGCTAAGGACGAACCCAGCGCCCTACATGTGCTAGGCAAGCGCCCTACCGCTGAGCCACAACCCCAGCCCCTCAAAGTATGATTTTAAAAATGTAATCAATTTAGCTGTTGAAAACCAACAGCCTAGAAATTAATTACACTAGACCATAAGAGCATTTTTCAGCATGTCATGTTTTCCACTTATTATATTCCCTAAGAATGCAAAAAAAAAAAAACATTCACGAACTACTCTGATATATATGATTATGTGCTAAGATGCTGACATTGCATTTAATTTAATAGACCACTGTTTGGGTACACAGATTTATTTTCAGTTTAGATATAATGATGGACTTCAAGTCATGATACTATCAAAAGGAATATAAAAATAGAAGTCATTGAGTTATTGGCTTGTATACTAATTTAATATCTGTTTTCAACTATAGATTGGAAGAGTTTAAAAGATTAAATACTCTTTCTAAGAAAGTCAGCATTCCTGCAGAAAAAACAATGCCACATATAAATTTCCATCGACTACCAGCAAAGACAAGGCCTCCAAAACTGAAGGTAGGGGGGGCGTCCTCCCCAATGTGATGGAGGGAGAGTGATGGGAGAAGCCAGAGAACTAATTTTCCTGCCCATTCGGTGTCTCAGGAAATTAAGTACCAGAACCTGAAATTTCCAGTAGATCTATCAAATCCATTTGCTGTGGCAACTGTTTTAAATCAAGAACCAGGAAAAATGAAGATTAAAGAATTAAGAGAAGGTAACCAGTTGATCCACCATAAATCAGCCCCTGGGCCAAATAGGAAAGAATTATTTCATGTCACATTTATTATTTATGAACAACAAAACTCAGATCCCTGTTATGCTTCACCATTAGAAATTGTTTTGCTCTCGGCAAATGATTCTGATTTGATTACTGATCTAATCATTGTCTGCCCCTGCCTTCAGTTCTGGACCAAGGCACTAGGATTTCAAAAACAAGACAGATGAAGGAGGCGCTCTTTGAACAGAAAGTCAGACAGATCGCTAAAGAAGAGATGGAAAATCACCTGAAGTGGTAAATATCGAGCAATTATTTATTTATATCAAAGCAATCTGTGATTGTTTTTAGGGGATGGACTTTTATAGATGAAATATCATGAAATCATTTTTATGCCCTTTGGAGAATTTGATTAGTCTTTCCCCTCCACTGGTCTTTCTCTTTCAGAATGAGTTTCCATTAGGAGAAATTAATGCTACCAAACCATGATGGTTCCTAAGCGTGGTCACAGCACAAAACCAGACTGAATTGTGGGAGAGGCCAGGACCTTCTCCCTGCCAGCCACTGCTACCAGCAACACCACCACATGCACACTCTGAGACAAATCTGGGGTGGCTCGGGTACCCCAAACTTCACCCCATCTCCACTTCCCTGACCATGAGCTCCTGTGCCCTGTGCTGTGTGCCCCAGAGACCTGAACAGTCCTGCAGTTGTGGGGATCAGGGAGGGGTCCCTGATGGTTAAAACTCAGGCTGAGTGTTCTTGTTCTTCTGTGATCAAAATGAATTTTTAAAACCAGATCATACCTGGCATGTCCATGTGCACCTGTCCAGATCCTGCTCAAGTAAACTTGTTTTGTTGTTTTTCAATTTTGGTGGGGACGGGGGAGACCTAGTTTTGCCACGTTGCCCAGGCTGGCCCTGAACTCCTGGGGCTAAAGGGATTCTTCAGCCTTAGCCTCTTCAAGTAATAGCTTGAACTACAGGAGTGCGCCATCTCACCTGGTTCGAAAGAAAATTTTAGAAACTCTTGAATTGAGCCATAAAACAGTCTCCTGGAAAGTGTACTTGACAGGCTGCCTAATCCACATCCTGCCTCCACACTTCCCACACAGGGAATACCGGCCCTGACCTTGAAGACTTCCAAAGCTGTGCACCATGCTGAGGCCCGATTTTCCCTCTCCAAGTAACTGAAGATTTTGTTTTTAAAAATGTTTTCCCTATTATGAAGAGTAGATCCCCTGTCACTGTAGGAAACCTGAAAAAATGTCTTTTTAAAACTGTGATAAAGAAAGAAGCCAAACAGAGTGGTGCACACCTATAATCCCACCAAGTGGGGAGGCTGAGGCAGGAGGATTCTGAGTTCAAAGCCAGCCTCAGCAACTTAGTGAGGCCCTAAGCAATTCAGTGAGACCCTAACTCTAAATTTAAAAAAAAAATACAAAGGGCTGGGGATGTGGCTCAGTGATTAAATACCCCTGAGTTCAATCCCCAGTCAAAAAAAAAAAAACTATAAAGAAGGAAAAAATCATTAATGCTACCGCTCAGCAGTGACCCCCCCACATTAATGCCATGTCTTTTCTTCCTTCTATGCTGCTTTGTAACATACTTGAAATCCCATTGTAAATCACCTTAAATGCTGTGCAGTTCACTTAATGTTATTTTCCCAACATTTCATGATGAAAGATTTTTACCTGCAAATAACCAATGACAACCTTGACCGTGGTTCATGAATTGTTAGCATTGTGCCACATTTGCACTCTGTACACACAGCACACCTGCTAACACGCACACACAACTACAGGGGCTTTTTTTTTTTTTTTTTTTGCTGGGCCATTTGGAGGTAAGTTGCAGACACTGGAAAGCTTCACCCCCAATACATTAGCATGTAACTCCCAAGAACAAGGATAGCCTCTGACATCACCATAGACACGTCTGAGAAACTTAACACCTGTGGAATAGCAGGGTCGAGTAATCCATAGGCAAATTTACCCAGATGTCCTAACAGTGGCCTCTATACCTGGGATATTTTCATTTTGGAGAGAGGGCATCCAGGGTCTTATCAAAGATCATACAATTTATATTTCATCTTTGTGACTCTTTAGGTTCTTTTAATCTAAAACTGTCCTCCAGATACAGACACACACATACATGCACACACACCACGTTTAAAATCATAGGTACTTTTTTATTTTGAAGATGTTCCAGGTTCCATGCTCGACATACTACATACTAGATTTTTTTTATTGTGATAAATTCACATAATATAAAATTCTCCATTAAAGTGTATAGTGCAGAGATTTTCAATATATTCACAATGTTGTGTAATCTTCCACACTACCTAAATCCAGAACTTTCTTATCACTCCAAAAAAGAAACCCCAAGCCCATTAGCAGTCACTGCTCATTCCCTACTCCCCAGAGCCCTGGCAACCACTCATGTACTTTTTTATGGGGGCGGGGGGTGGTACATCGAATTGAACTCAGGGGCATTCGACCACTGAGCCACATCCCAGCCCTATTTTGTATTTTATTTAGGAAAGGGGTCCCACTGAGTTGCTTAGCACCTCACTTTTTGCTGAGGCTGGCTTTAAACTTGTGATCCTCCTGCCTCAGCCTCCTGAGCCACTGGGATTACACTGTGCCTGGCTACTCATGTACTTTTATGTCTAGGAATTGCCTATTTTGGATGCTTCATATAAGTGAAATCATATAATCTGTGGTCTTTTGTGACTGGCTCCTATAACTGAACACTTTTTAAGGTTTGTCTATCATAGCATGTACTAGTACTTCATTCCTACTTATGATTGCATATTCTTTGCATTATAATAAATACATTATAATGAATACACATTCTATTATTCACATAACTGTGTGGATAGATCACATTTTGTTTATCTACTTACCAGTTAATGAACACTTCATGGTTTCCACTTTTTGGCTATTATGAGTAATGCTGTATGAGCCTCTCTTTTCAATTCTCTTGGTATATACCTAGCAGTGGAATTGCATGTCCATGGGAACTCTTCTTGAGGAGCCACCAAACTGTTTTCTGGAGCAGCTACACCATTTTCCATTCTCACCAGCAACCTACAAGGGCTCCAGTTGGTCCCCAGCCCCAGCAATGCTTAATGTTTTCCGCTATTTTTTAAATCATTATAATTATCTTAGTCATGGCAGTGGGCAGGCAGCGGGCAGGCAGTGAGGTACTCTGTGACCTTGATTTGCATTCCCCTAGTGCCTAATGCTGTCGAGCATCCAGATCTTTTTATTCAGGAACATTTTAACATGTGTCACTAGATGATAACCGTCATTTCACAGGCCATGCTGTCCATCTTAGAGATGTGGCCTAGCCTCTACAGCCTCTCTCCCGCAGCGTGCTTCCAACAGCACCTCAGCATCCCTCTGAGTTGCAGGGTGCAACCCAGACAGGCATCCCTCCTAAAGCTGATGGCATTTTCTGGTGGCTTCTGGAAGTTGGCTTTTTTTCTCCACAGGCAGGTGCACCATGGTAAAGATCATATGTCTTTTAAACTTAGAAAAGAGCTTGCTGAGGAGCGACAAAGAGCCAGCGCCAAATACGAGGTCAGAATTACTGCTCGTTTGAAATCATTTGTTTCACTAAATATTTTGAATTCCTTTTATATGCAAGATGCCAGATCAGGAGAAAGAAAATGTGGATTGAGTTGGGAGGGGAGGAGGCTGGTGACAAGTAAATTGTTAACTATAAACCAAGGGTGGCTATAAATGCTACAAGAGACCTATACTGAGGGTCCTAGAGGATTCAGAAACCAGAAAAGAGAGAACGCATCTCTTTGGAAAGACACAGTACAATTAGGATAGAGGACTCGGGCAGTTAGATGTGGGGAATGGCCCACATTCAGGCTATACTTTTGGGTATGCATGAACCTGCTCTGTGATCTAACAAACATGAAGATGAGACCCAGAGATGGTGCTTGGGAGCCACGTCTGAGCCAGACTTAAGTGACGGTACCAAGTCAGAGACTCTCAGAAGGACTGAGCAGAGAGGGGGGGCAGGATTAAGGGGAGTGGGATAGCAAGGCAGAAACAGGACTATGGGCTATGCAACACCCACGGCCTTGCTGTGGCATGGAGATAGTTATTACATGGAGGACAGGAACAGAGAACACTGGGGACAAGTCCATGTTGGTTGAAACCCAGGACATACATGGGCAAGAGTAGGTACAACTCAGCTAGTGCTCCTTGTTTGAGAGGTTCGGACTTAACCAGTGGGACTTGCAGAATCATCACACAGTGTATGAGTTTGCTGAGGCTGCTGTAACAAAGTACTACAGGCTGAGTAGCTTAATCTACAATCTTAATTTTAATCTCTATTCTAGAGATCAGGATGTTGAGAGAGTTGGTTTATTCTTTTTTTATTTTTTTAATTGGTTCTTTTTTTTTGTTATACATGACAACATACTGTGACACGGTTATGAAAGCGTGGAATATAATTTGTTCTAATTCAGTCCCCAGTATTTCCCCTTCCCCTCCCTTCTCCCACCTCCTGTTCCTCAACTCTACTGATCTTTCTGCTATTTACTTAATTTATTTTTAATTAGTGTCTTGTGGATGTAGGTGATGGTGAGATTCACTGTGGCATATTCATAGATGTACATAGGGAAGTGAGGTCAGATTCACTCCACTGTCTCTCCCTATCCCATCCCTCCTCCCTTCCTTTCATTCCCCTGTGTCTACTCCTCTGATTTCTCTTCTTTTCTTTTTTTTAATCCCCCTATTTTGGGTCAGCTTTTGGATTGGTTCTCTCTCTCGGCTCATGGACACCCGTCTTCTTGCTGTGTCCTCAAGTGGACATCCCTCAGTGTGTGTCTGTGTTCTAGTCTCTTCTGCTGATAAGGACACAAGTCGTGTTGGATTAGGACCCACTCTAACGACCTCATCACCTGGTCAGGTTTTTGAGGTTCAGATACAGTCGCATGCTGGGGTACAGGAGACCAGGGTGTTGATGCATGGATTGTGGGAGACCCACTTCACTTCATCACAGTACCTGAGCTCAGCCGTGTGAGCTCCCGGGAAGCTAGCCAGCCTCTAAGTTGCCAGGGGAAATCGTGTCTTGTCAGATATCTCGTTCATCTTCCTAGATATGGAGTCCAGACCAGATGTCTATTTTTCACAGGACAAACAAAAGAGAATAAAATTGCTACATTGATGAATCTTCACATTTAGGAAAGATATGTATTGAGATTGCCACTTAAATGTAGTTGCTTGTGTGGTTCAGATTCTTTGCAAGCTGTTTTAAAAACACAATATCGATAGTTCCTGTCAACCCCACCATGGAATGCTATTTTCTAACTTTGTTAAAGATGCAGGTGACACAGACATGCCACAACAGGTCAACATGAGCATTTAAACTGCAATTGCCAGTGTGTCTAGGAGAGGAGCAGCCAGTCCTTAGAGTCAGTCACCAGGACAGGCAGGAGGATGAAGTTGTGGAGACCAAATGTTGCAGGGACTCTGTGTTGTATGCTCAAGGGATTTCGCCTAATAGCTGAGCACTGGCAGGTGACCCCAGAGCAAGGAATGCTGGGAGGTCTGAGCTTAGGGCAGAAGGCTGAGAAAAAGAGATGGTGGCAGGCAGAAGGGAGTTGACATCAAGCTGATGGCACAAAGCCTCAAGGATGATGAGCTGATGCTCGGGGAGACCACAGGCAACGTTACATTCTGAAATGTTCACAATAAGTAAATAGAATCTCAACGAGATTGAGAAATAACAACCTTTACACCAATCCCTCCTTAAAATTGACTATTTTATTTTATTTTTAGTGATGGGAGGCATCTGAGTCTGTCCCCACGAACTCTAGATTTTGAACTTGAGGTCCACAGTCTCAAACTCAACTTCCTGATACGTGCAAATCAGAGATAGCTCCCCACCCTGGTGGCAATAGCACTCCTATTTTAATTTTGAATAAAGTGTTAATGTGACGGATAAATTTCTTCCAGTTAAGCCTTTAAAATAACCATGAGCGGTGTACCTAAGAGCCAATATGGTTTGCCACGTTACCCAACCAACAAATAATAGAACCCACAGAGAATCAAAAATGAACACGACTCACAGTATGCACAGTCCCCTTTCCACAGAGACAGGGTGGACAGACCCTGTCCAGCTTGGCCAGCCCACCCCTGGAGTCACCTGTGGCTCCTGGGATTAGGAAAGAGAGTCCAGAGACCCTAGGGGAAGCAGGCAGGTCGGGGAGGAGAGCAGCCTGGGGACCCCACTCCAGGGAAGGGACTAGTCCCCGTCCAGCCCAGAAATACCCACCAGCCTCCACCACCCAGAAGTGGGGAGTCACTGTGTGCCTTTGTTAAAACCTGGCACTTGAATAATCAATTCAGAGGAGCTTTAAACCTGAGACATTTCTTTTTAATGAAATCTATACTATACATTCTCCAATAGTTTCATAGTTAAAATCCTTCCTGTGAATTTTAAGTGCCTTAGAAATGATCTCCAGAGACATTACCCCTAATTTTACATATATGTATGTGTGTGTATGTATGTGTATATATATATATGCACACACAAAAATATATACACACGTATATGTATATAGATATATATGTATATTTTTTAAGGTCTTGGGTCTGTACTTCTATAAAAGCTCACTGTGTCTAAACAGTAACTGGGATTATAATGGGCATTTTAACCTATGGGTATCTCCCCTACACCCAGACAGAATTCCACAAGTGGGTTCCACAAGTGGGTTCCACCAATTGCCCAATGGGTTTCTATGAGTTTTAAAGAGAAATAAAGTTTTATGCCTTGTCTTCAACTTCGCTATTTTTTATGATTTAAAAAAAACAGAGCGATAGAGGAGATCCTATTCCGAATGAGGAATTTCAGCGACTCAACACAGAAGTCAACCATAAGCGGCTAATTCGCGAACTAGAAGAGGTGAGTGATTTTTCCTTTCTTTGGAATCTCATTATTGGCCCTTCTTTAAATGCTTATTTTTTGAAAACCTTTGGAAATTTTATGGAAATTCCTTTACCAAGAGGGAGCTAATAGTTTCTCAGATGCTTCCATTTTCAGAGTGCTTTTAACCATCCATTTGCAAGTAAAGCATTGAGACCTGTGATGCGTGTGTCCCTTGAATCTGACGGTGTCCTCGCCTCCTCCTCCTCCCGCATCTCGACTTTTCCTTTCTCTTTCTTTGTTTCCCTTTGCTCTCCAGGTGGCTCTGCAGGTGCTCAGGTGGGTCCCTAACCTCTGTTCCCAGTGCCCCTCCTTGGTGAGAAGATGGCAAGACCAGAAGTGGAAGCTTGGAGTTGTGGTTTCTCTCTGGGACAGAGAGGGGACCCAGGACAAGCCCCTGAGCTACGATACCTTAGTGCCCTCAGGTGTTAAAGGGGGACAGCAGCCCTGCCACCTGACTCCGTCACGTGACAGTTTCCATTAAGACTCCAACTTCAGCAGGGAAACCAGCTCTCCCTGACCATCCCATCTCTCTCCGTCCTCACTGTCTTCACTGGGGTCGCCACATCTGGATTATTTTTACCTCTTTTTTTTCTCCCCATCATTGAATCTAGCCAGAGTCTTGCCAGGAGCTCTTCCACAAGGCCACCCAAGTCCAACCTCCAGGGCTCGCTTTGACTGATCCGGTGGCTGTTGTCCTACACCTGTCCCCACCCCCACCCACCCCCACACGCTCCTCTGCAGCCCACTGCACAGGCCAGGGTCATGCTGATCCACTTCTGGAGACTGTTTTCATCTTGCCATCCCCCTCCCCCCCCCCACACACACACACAAGAACCTGCAGCTCTGGTGTACCTGTGACTCCGGGCACCCTGCCCTCTTTGTTCACTCCCTGGCCTGTGCACACTGTGCCCAGGACGTGCAGGCACGGTGTTGGTGCTGGGCACACAGGGCTGAGCAGAGCGTCCTCCTTGCCATCCAGGGACCTCATGGTCTATTCTTCATCTGGATGCAGGGCCAGCCCCTGCCACAGGACTGATTTCTGTATAACTTTCTTCTTCCTCACTCACACATGTCTGCTTGGGTTGCCCTAACTAGACTCCCAGATTCCACAACCCAAACCTTGTCTTCCTCTTTTGACCTCCAATTCCAGAAGTATTCCCTGTAATGTTATGTCTACTGCAAGTGATTAACAAATGCTCACTAAATGAAAGAACAAATAAATGATAACTTAGGATCAAACTCTAAAACATTTTTATTAAATGCTTAGGTCAGGAGTTAGAATTTAAATGTAAAATGAGCCTATGCTTTATATTTACAGGATATCCCAGAATATAAGCCTCGTTTTGATCCACTCGATAATAATAATTGGTTTACCAGGTTCAGGGCACAAAAACGATTTCAACAAGCAGCACGCAAGGTGAGTCCCAGAACAAGATTGGAATTTTTATTTGTTTAGTCATCAGCACAAAGTAATCAAACAAGGGGCTTTTTTATTTTCTTTTGGTACTAGGGATTGAACTCAGGAGCACTCAACCACTGAGTCACATCCCCAGCCCTATTTTGTATTTTACTTACAGACAAGGTCTCACCCAGTTACTTAGCACCTCGCTTTTGCTGAGGCTGGCTTTGAACCCACTATCCTCCTGTTTCAGCCTCCTGAGTCGCTGGGATTACGGGCATGCACCACTGTGCCCGGCAAACAATGGGCTTTTTAAAATAATAATATAATTGAAATGCAATTCACATACTATAAAAATCACCTTTGTAACATATCTAGCTGAGTTGGCTTTTAGTATATTCAGAGTCCGGAAGCCATCATCACTGTCTGATTTCCTAGAAAGAAATTCAGAACTAATTACCAGTCGTTCCCCATTCTCTTCTTCCTCCAGCCCCTAGCAACCACCAATCTACTCTCCATTCCTATGGGTTTGCCATTTCTGGACATTTTACTTATTTGGAATCATATAGTATGTACCTTTTGAATCTGGTTTCTTTCACTTACCTGTTTTCAAGTTCACTGGTGTTGTAGCTTGTATCAGTATTACATTCCGTTTTATAGCTGTATAATATTCCATTTTTTGGATAGGCCGATTTTACCTATTCATCCATTGACAGGCATCCAGTTGTTCTCACCTTTGGGGTATCACCAACAATGCTGCTATAAATATTTGTGCAGAAGTTAGTGGACACACGTTTTCTTTTTTTTTTTTTTTAAAGAGAGAGAGAGAGAGAGAGAGAGAGAGAGAGAGAGAGAGAGAATTTTTAATATTTTATTTTTTAGTTCTCGGCGGACACAACATCTTTGTTGGTATGTGGTGCTGGGGATCGAACCCGGGCCGCACGCATGCCAGGCGAGCGCGCTACCGCTGAGCCACATCTCCAGCCCCTGGACACACGTTTTCAATTCTCTTGGTTATACATACCTAGGAGTGGAATTGCTGGGTCAATATAACTAAAACAATGGGGTTTTGGTCCTATTCAGGGAGAACAACTGAAAATTCCAGTAGGATCTTGTCTCTGACATCAGGCTATGGCTTCCCCTTCAAAGGTGTCATCTTACTGTTGTTTAACCCTTATTCACGCTGGTCTTCCCCCCAGCATAGCTCTGGCCTCTAGTGGTTTCCTGCTGGAGGATAAAATGAAGTCTTCTGACCCCTAATGCCCATAAAGGGTGTAGGGTGACCCACTGATCTGACTGTAGCCGGCCCTCTTCAGTTCCCCACTGTCTTTCCCCTTGTCACCGTCCTCATCTTCTTCCAGACACACCGTGCTTATCCCCAGCTAGGAACCCATGTTTCTATGCCTCCCCATCTCCACTCCTCAGGTCCACACCTGTCTTTTGGGCCAGCCCAGGTCTACCTGTCTTCCAAGAAGCTATCTTTATAAGCTTCGACACTTAAAGCTCTCATTGCTGCCCTTTGCTTCTTAGGCTCCCTGGAGAGTCTTGTCCCTGCCCTTGAAGCGTGGCTTCCCTATGGGACAGACTCACACCTCAAGCAAGGGACAGCATCGATTAAAAATTGATGTGTAAGTTGACTTTCTGTTGCTGTGATAAAACACCTGAGATAATCAACTTATAAAGAGGAAAGGTTTATTTTGGCTTAGAATTTCAGAGATTTTAGTCCAGGGTGGATTGGCTCAATGGAGGTCTTTGGGCCTGTATTGAGGCAGAACATCATGGCAGAGCTGCTTATCTTGGGACAACTGGGAGAAAAGAAGGGGCCAGAGTCCCAATATCCCCCTGAATGCTCCACCCCCATCACCTACTTCCTTACAGGAGGCCCCACCTCCTGACAGTTCCACCACCTCCCACAGTGCCCCAGGCTGAGGCCATTAGCAACAGGCCTTGGGGTGGGGGTCATTCAAAACCCAAACAACATACCCAGGCTCTGGGGGCCTGATGGCCTGCACTTAATTCTTGGTGCTACTTTGTGAGCTTTCTGATCTTGGATAAGCGACATGACCTCTGTGTCTTAGTTTCCTCATCTGAACTCTGAGAATGACACTAAGACCTGTCCCGTTGGGTTACCGTGAAGAAAATGAGTGAACACGTCTAAGGGGCTCCTGAAGTTCCGCTGCGGGCGGTCCTTCAGGCAGGACTCAGCCTGGACTGGTCATGCTCCTTGCATTGGCCACCTTCTCACCAGCCTCCGAAGCCCCGAGAACCTGAGTCCCTGCTGTTCCTGTTCTGTGTATGCACAGAGGTGGCCACAGGAGGCTCGGGGGAGGGGAGAAAGTGGAGGCTGCGCTCAGGGGGAGGAAGGCACAGCTGTTGACAGTGCCACACACCAGCAAGAGGCTGGTGCCCCCTGAACCTCAGCCCCCTGCAGGGAGCCCCGCAGCTGGAGTGTTCTCAGTGCTGGCTCCCTCTCAGGTCCCTGAGCCAGGGTGCCCTCCAGTCGAATGACTTCTTACCCTCTCCTTAGTGCTGGCCCCAGCCCAGCTCCTCTCACCTGGACCAGCACAGGTCTCCCCAACACAGCCAGAGGCAAAGCCTCAAAGCTTAGAGATGACCACGGCTCTGCTCCTCCCCGTCTCTGCAGGGACTTGCACAGAGCCAGGCACAAAGCAGCCACTTTCTATTTGGTAAATGAAAGAGTTCTTGGGAGAAGATAGGAGCACTTCTCATGGAATGAATGACCCCTTCTGCCAACCCTCCGTGCACGGGGGACACTCCCCTGCAGCAGCACCACTCTGGATGCAAAGCTTGGTGGTGTAGACATGGCATGTAGGTGCAGGTGTAGACCACTGCCCATGTCCCCAACCCCGTGGCTACAGAATCACCAGTTTGTCCTCTGACTCTGCAAACACCACTTTGGTAGCATTGCTCCTCAGCTACATCCAGAAAAAAGAAGGTAGACTCAGGACTCATAAACGGGTGGGACAAGACCAGATGACAACCTGATACCTTTCTTAGTTTCCAGGCTAGTCCTTATTCACTAGACCATGAAGTCCCTGTGGCCTCAGTCCAGGGAAGCTTGCCATCTCCCTGTGAATTGTGCCCTTAATTGTGATTGGGAAAAGTGAATGACGTTGACTATCAGATATGGTATTATCAATTAATAATCTGAGATTGTTGTTCTTTCCAATTCAAGATCATGTTTGAGCGGCGGTTACTCAATATGCTAATTTCTTTTCGTGAAATGGACAGAGAAAGTATAATGAAAAGGCTCATACAAGCAAGACAGTCAATAGCACAAGGTAAGGTATGGTGTGGAGGATAGCAATGCTGAGACCAAGACCCCTGGGAGCTCAAGACTGCTTTATCATGAAATTAGCTATGGCAAAGATACATTTTTTCAGAAATCACATGTATTAGTTTCCTATTGCTGCTGTAACAAACCATCACAAGTGTAATGGCTTCAAACAACACAGATCTAAAATCCAGTTTAGTTCTGGAGACATCTAAAATCCAGTTGTCAAAAGCTGGTTCCTTCTGGAGGCTTCATGGAGTCTGCCTCTGTCCCCTGGCTGGTGGTCCCTTCCTCATGCCACTCTGATGTCTTGATTCAGTTGTCACATGTCCTCCAGCCATGCCCCACCTACCTACAGTCACCGTCCAGTCAGTACATTTAAACTGGAATGGACTGATCAGGTCGCAGTTCTCATAATCTAATTTTTTTGCTTCTGAATATTCCTGCATTCACAGGAGCTTTGGTGGGGACACCTCACATCCAAACCATAACAGCTCATATGCAGGTCCACAGGCGGGCCCTGCCCCTCCTCAGCCTTCCTCCCTTCCTGGCCAGAGCCCCACATACTCCAGCCTCTCCACCAAGATAGTTGTATATTTAGTTTCCCAAAACATTTGTAGCATCTTATCAATTCTTTGCTGCTTCCTACATTATTTTTATTTCTGATATTGAAGTTTCTAATAAACTCTTTTTTTAATGAAGAAAAAATGGAATTTACCCAGAAATCATGTATGGACATCTATAAAAATGTTTTTCTTTAATCTTTTTCTTTGTTGAATTCATCAGAAATATTTTAATCAAGTATTAAGAGTTTTTTACTGGGCACAGTAGCACACACCTGTAATCCTAGCAGCTCAGGAGGCCAAGGCAGGAGGATCTTGAGTTCAAAGCCAGCCTCAGCAAAAGTGAGGCTGTTAAGCAACTCAGTGAGACCCTGTCTCTAAATAAAATACAAAATAGGGCTGGGGAGGTGGCTCAGTGGTTGAGTGCCCCTGAGTTCAATTCCTGGTACCAAACAAAAACAAAAACAAAAGTTTGGGGGGGCAGACCTGAAAGTAGAACAGTGATTTCTCAGGATTGGGAATGTGTGGGGAGCAGAGAGAGAGAAAGGGGAGGCCAGGTTTCATAAGTGCATGCTATATGTGTAGATAAAATTATCACACACTTGGGGCTGGGGATGTGGCTCAAGCGGTAGTGTGCTCGCCTGGCATGTGCAGGGCACTGGGTTCGATCCTCAGCACCACATAAAAATAAAGATGTTGTGTCCACTGAAAACTGAAAAATATATTTAAAAAATTCTCTCTCTCTCTTTAAAAAAAACACACTGAACCCCATTAGCATATATAATTAATGTTTATTCATAAAATATTTTTAAAGAATTATAGTTTTTTGAAGCAAAAAATAAATAAAAATTTTAAAAGTTAAAGAAGGGGTTGCAGTAAAGAATAGAGGGGAACTAACAATGGAAATAGATGTTATGTATGCATACATAGAAGCATAAATATCCTTTTTGAAATAGCATGTGATAAATATGCAACTAAAAATGTTAGTTTCACTCAAAAAAAAAAAAAACCACCTTGAGGATAGTAAAGTACTGTTTTGATTTCCCCCTAGACAAGCATCCCAGAAACCTTCTTCCACGATCCACTCAGGACGATCACAGTTGCCGGTTCAAGGTGTCACCCAACAACGTGCTGCCCTTTGCCTTCCCTTCCTACAGCCCTCCTCAGGGTGACAAGGAGCTGGTGGGTACCATCAGGCTGTTGGGTGGGGGCAGGCATGATCTCAGCCTTACCCCCTTTGCCTCCTCAGAGGGCCTCCAGGGGAGACCTGTGCCCAGGAAATTATGACCAGTGGAACCCTGGAGGCCATCTAGCTACCAGCCCTGTACTGGAACTCCTGGTACACCTGATACACCCGGCATGCCTGTGCAGAGATCCCTGGTAACCCAGGCTGGACCCCGGCATGGACACTGATTCCAGCTGCCCTGGAATCAGGCCTAAGAGCAGATGGGCAGATAAGCACAGAGAGGACCACCTGGCCCGGGGAGGCAGGCTCTGCTCAGCTGGACCTTCTGACGCACAATAAATAAGAGGCTAAGAGAACAGCAGCCCCTAGTCTGGGTCCAACCTAGTCAAGAAGATCCTTGTCCCAGAATCTGTCAAGCTAACACATCAGACTCAGAATTTCCCCTCTCTCTGTCCCTCCTCTGTCAGGGTGTGACAGCCCATTCTCCTCCCTTTACAGGCACAACAATGCATTATAATGAAAATAATCATTAATCAACTCTTAAATTGCACCTAAGTGTTTCAGGTGTGACTTCATTTGATCTTCAATGAATCTATGTGGTGGGTTTATCATTTCACAGTTGGGGAAACTGAGGCACAAGATCACATAACCAGCCATAAAATGTCGCTCAGATTCACATCAACAGAGCATGTGCTGAGACCCTTATTGCAAGTGCTTGTGTAGAATGATCTTTTTAATTTTAAAGAATAAACCCACTATACATATCCCAAAATATTTCAGGTTAATTTCCCCAAGAATTATTGGATGAAATTTAGAAATTCCATGTTTTCAGAGTTTGATAATTACATGATTTAACAGATTCTACTGCTTAATTCATTAAAAATGAAATCTGTGATGTTCCCACCATAAAAATTATCTGACGCTCAATGACTAATGGAGCAAAAGGGTGCTGGGGTGTCATCATGGTGCCATGGAGCCCACCTCATTTTTTTGAATAGGTCACAGCTTGCATATTTCCTTTGTTATTTAGTTAGTGCTGCTAGGACATCTCTCCTATTCAGGGTTGATTAAAAAAAATGGAGGGGGCCAGGGTTGTGGCTCAGTGGTAGAGCGCTCCCCTCGCACATGCGAGACCCTGGGTTCGATCCTCAGCACCATATTAAAAAAATAAACAAGTGAAATAAAAGTATTGTGTCCAACTACAACTAAAAAATAAATATTTTTAAAAAATGGAGGGCTCAGCATTTCTATCTATACAAGAATTTATTCATTTATTCCACAAATACAGGATTTTATTGATTTTTTTAGTTATAGATAGACATAATATCTTTATCTTATTTATTAATTTTTTTAATGTGGTACTGAGAATTGAACCCAGAGCCTCACATGTGCCAAGCAAGCACCCTACCACTGAGCCACAGTCCCAGCCCCTCGTCAATTCTTTTTTTGTACCTGTAGCATCTTTGAAATTGGGAAATGTCTTGCGAATGATGTCATATTAACATTGCATCATATTCATTGAGTGGTGGTGCCTCAGCCTAGGTAAAGGATGGTATTTGTGGAATTCCTGTAGCCTGCCAGGCCCTGTTCCAGGTTCTCTAGTGTCTGTGCACATGAGCAGGCAGGAAGTACTCTGGGAGCCAGCCTCTCTGAAAGGCCAGCACAGGGAACAGGACTGGACGGAGAAGTAGGGCTGCCATCGGTTTTGGCAAAGGCCTCAGCTGAGGCCGTGAGGAACTCTGGAACTGGCCTAGGGTGAGAGGACCTTGACCCTGCCTCCAATGACAGGCTGCCAGGAAGGTGCTGTCACCCAGAGTCAAGGCAACACATGAGGAGAGCCGGCCCTGACTCTTAGCAGGACTCTAACAGCTGGGGCTCGAGGTGATCTGTCACAGCCCCCATGACACTCAGGAGGAGAAGAGGATTCACACACTCTAAGATACACAAAGAGGGGATGGCAGGGCCGCCCTGTGTCCCAGAGATCAAGTGGCAACTGTGGTCCTGAGAAAGGCTGCTTTGAGAGTAGATCTCTTCACTTAATATCTCAAATTATGATGGAAATAGAAGCCTACCTGCTTTTGCTTGGAGTTGACTTTCCTTTCTTCCCCCATTATTTTCCCATTTTAGGCTCCTGACGGCCTTGGACTAGTCCCAGTCAAGCCTTCAGATGTTCAGATCAAGCACAGCTATTCCTTCTTCAACTTGCAGGTCAGATCTGTCACATAATTATTTCGGTGTTTTATGTGGAGTGAACAAAATATTCTTGAACTTGAATTGTATTATTTTATTAGTTCTGGTCTATTTTAGATTATACTGAGTATTTTTCTGCTCTTATTTGATAGAATGTTGGAGATTTTTTTTTCCCTGATGTGGCTACAGAAACCAGGGTGTTTATTCTGTGGGGTTATACCTTCTCCCATGAATTCCCTCAGCTACATCTATTAAAAACTTCAAGACAAAACACAGGATGCAGCTGGTGGCCCATACCTGGAATCCCAGAGATTCAGGAGGCTGAGGCAGGAGAATTGAAAATTCGAGGTCAGCCTCAGCAAGACCCTGTCTCAAAATTTAAAGGGGAAGGGAGCACTGGGGATGTAGCTCAGTGGTAGAGTACCCCTGAGTTTAATCCCTAGTGTCCCCCCCAACAAAATAAAAAAAGAACCACAAGATGAACTGGACACAAATTAGGCAGCCTTTCTTGAGACATATGACCACTTGTGTTTTTGAAAATGAAGATATTTTGATGTGTTTCTGTAGTTAAGTCCTGTGGTATGAGAAAGTAACCGTGGACACAGATGTGAGCTAGAACAGGGCCCTGACACCTCTCCAGTGCTGGTCCGAACTGACAGTTGTCATAATGGACGGCTACAGGGTGGCCTGGTTCACCCTCACCACGGACAGCTGCGGTTGAGAAGCAGATTCTACCAGATGGTCCTTTTAAGGATATTCAGTCAGTTGTCTTCTTTCACCCTCAGGTTCCTCAACTGTACAAAATTAAGGGATATCAGCCATTCTCAGTCCACATGTCTTCAACAAGTTACAAGCCCCAAAAGCTCGCTCGAGCCCTGAAGCAAGGAGCTGAGGTAACCTGTCCCCACCTTCAAGAATTCCTCCCACTCTTCCTTCTTGTCTTAGCAGCAAGACTAACTGGCCCTTCTTGTTCCTCCTGTGTTTAGGATGAAGTCACCACCATCGTTATCCTTCCAAAAGAGGACTCCACACCTCAGGTCACTGGAAAGTCCTCAATCTTGACTATGAAACCACCTGAGGCCTTATCCATGTCCCCAGAATATGATCCGATCTATATTTTTGTAAGTAACCATTGGCAAAAGGCTTGTTTCCTGTATTCCTTTATTTTAGCAATTACTCTATAAGAAAACAGAGGGAATAATTGGAAGTATATATTTTTTTCTCTTTGGAATATCAAGTGCTAAACAATATCTGAGCTTGTTTATCATTATTTATCATTTGGAGAATATCAGAGTTTCTGTCTCTTAACAAGTCCAGCATTTATTTTTATGACAATAGCTTACTGATCTTTTCTGCTTCTGTATGAGATATATATATATATATATATATATATATATATATATATATATATATAGGCCAAAGGAGAAACTAGAAAGTATTTTTAACTGAATTAAAATGAAAACAAACAAAAAGTTGTGGGAAATTTATAGTAATGTATAGTACAGTAGGAAAGAAGAAAGTTCTCAAATTAATGTCCTAAGCTGCCCCTTTAAGAAATTAGGAAAAGAAGAACAGGAGGAACTCCAACTAAGCAGGAAAAAAAAATAATAAGGATCAGATTGAAAAATCATGAAATAAAAAATGTTTCTTTGAAAAGATAAATAAGATGCATAAATCACTAACATATCTGACCAGGAAAAAAGAAAAAAAACACAAATACCAATATTAGGAATGAGGTGACATCACTACAGATACTATAGATAGTAAAAATATATGTTGGGGCTGGGGTTATGGCTCAGTGGTAAAGCACTCACCTTGCACATGCAAGGCCCTGGATTCAATCCTCAGCACCACATATAAATAAATAAAATAAGTTATTGTGTCCAACTACAACTACAAAAAATAAATATTTAAAAAATATATGTTAATATTATGAAAAACTTCATTCCAGTAAATTCAAAGAATAAATTAAATGTGCAAATTTATTTAGAAGCACAAGCTGTGAAGTCTTCAAGAGGATATAAATAGTCCAAATAGCTCTGTATATACTAAAAAACTGAATTTGTGGCTAAAAACCTTTCCCACAAAGAAAACTCCAGGACCAGATGCCTTCAGGAGAATTCTGCTAGATGTTTAAAGAAGAAATTATACCAAACTCATACACTCCTCCAGAAAACAGAAGAGGAGCAATTACTCCTGGACTCATTCTAGAAACCACTATCACTCTGACACCAAAGCTAGTCACAGACATTACAGAAAGAGAAAAGGACAAACCAATATCTTTCATGAACAGACATCAAAAGTTTGTGACAAAAATGACACGGTCATCTCAATAAATTCAGGAAAACAATATATCAATTCCTGATAAATAATCTCAGTGAGTAAGGGATAAAGGGAACTTTCTCAACCTCATAAAGAACATTTGCTAAAACACCAAGAGCTAACATCAAACCAAATAGTAAATGACTAAATGTCTTCCCCCTAAGATCAGGAATAAGATAAAGGTGTCTGTTCTCAAGAATTCTGTTTAAGAACTGTGCCAATGTAACCAGGCAAGAAAAAGAAATAAAAGGCACCCAGATTTGGAAGGAAGATGTAAAACTCTTTTTATGCATAAACAAAATTACTGGCTATTAGAAAATACAATGTAATTCATCAAAAAAAATCTACTAAAACCAAGAAGCAAATTTAGCAATATTGTAGAATGTAGGATCACCATATGAAGATCAAGTATGTTTCTATACATTAAAAATAAACTATATAAAATTAAAATTTTAAATTTATAATACTAAAAGATAGCATCAAAAATATAAAACATTTCAGGTTAAATCTGACAAAAATATATTGACTGATATGCTAAATATTGTACAACATTGCTAAGGGAATCAAAGGAAACCTAAATAAATAGAGACACATGGCATGTTGGTAGATGAGAAAATTTAATATTGTTAAGATATCAATTCTTTCTAAACAAATCTGAAAGTGCAACACAATCCCAAGCAACAAAAATCCTATTTTTTTTAATAAATTAACAGGCTTACTCTAAAATTTAAGTGGAAATTCAGATATATTTGGAATGATTTTGGAAACATAAAGCTGAAGAATTTATACTACGTGAATTCAAAGTTTCCTGTAAAGCGTCAATAGACAGAATAATATTAGCTTAAAAATAAGCAAATATATCAATGGAAGAGAATAGAGAATCCAGATATATATTCATTTATACATATTTGACCAACTGATTTAGGTCAAAGACAATTCATTGAAGAAAAATAATCTTCTTAAACAGTATGAGAATATTCGGTTATCTATTTAACAAAATAAAATAAAGATAAGACAACTTCACTTATAAATTTATAAAATAAACACAAAATGGATCCTAGACGTAAATTTGAAACCTAAAATTATGTTCTAGAAGACACATAAGAGAAAATCTTTGCGATTAGCTAAAAACACCAAAACCACAATTCATGTATTTTAAAAATATGGATTAACTGAATTTTGTCAATATTAAGAACTTTTCCTTCCTAAAGACACTATTAGAAAGTGAGAATATAGGGCTGGGTTTGTGGCTCAGCAGTAGAGCGCTCGCCTAGCACAGCGGGACCTGGGTTCGATTCTCAGCACCACATAAAAATAGAGGCATTGTGTTGTGTCCACCTACACCTAAAAAAAAAATAAATATTTTTTAAAAAGAGTTTTAAAAAAAAGAAAGTGAAAATATAGGGCTGTGGCTGGGGCTCAGTGGTAGAGCTCTTTCCTTGCACCTGTGAGGCACTGGGTTCAATCCTTAGCACCAAGTAAAAATAAATAAATAAAATGAAGGTAAAAATAAAAAGTGAAAATATGCATCACAAACTATAAATCACAAACTTGGAGAAATCACATATGTGATAAAGGACTTATATCCAGGATATATTAGGAACTCTCAAAATTCGCAAAGAAAATAACCAACAGAACAAAACGATGACCTGTGAAATGGCAAAAATATCTGATAAATAGTTACTCTCCAAAATATATAAGGAACTTCAAAAACTCAATAGAAACTAACTCAATTTTAAAATGGGTTAAAGACTTGAATTAACACTTCTTCAGAAAAGACTTACAGATGGCCAACAGGTGTATGAAAAAATACTCAGTGTCACTAATCATTAGGAAAATAGATCAAAGCCACAATGAGAGATCAGTTCCCTCTTGTCAGGAAGGCGCTTTCCAAAACAACAAGAGAGAAGTGTTGGAGAAGATGGAGAAAATGGAGCTCTTCCACACTGTTTGTAGGAATTCAAAATTGGTGTACCACTGTGGAAAACAAAATGTGGTTCCTTCAAAAAATTAAATCTAGAACTGCCGAATGATCCAGCAACCTACTTCTGAATATTTGTCCAAAAGAGTTGAAATCAGGATATCAAACAGATATTAACAGTCCTATGTTCACTACTATTCACAGTAACCGAGGTGAATGTCCACCTACAGATGAATGGATAAGGAAAGTACCATAAAACTATGCAGTGGAATGCCCATTCAGCCTTTAAAAAGGAGGGAATTCTGCAAGATGCACCAACAGACCTGGAAGACATGCTACCAAGGGAAATGAGCCAGTCACAGAAAGACAAAGCCTGCATAATTCTACTTAGATGAGGAATCTAAAATATAGATGGTCCCCAATTTATGATGGTTCAGTAATGATTTTTTACTTTAAGTTGGTGCAACAGTGATATGTATTCAGAAGGAACTGCACGTTGAATTTTGAATTGTGATTTTTTTCTCCAGTCTAGCAATATGTGGTATATTTGTGACGTTGGGCAGTGGCAGTGAGTCACTGTTCCCAGTCATCCCTGAGATCAGAAGGGGAAACAATGCATAAGCCAGGCTGTTCAGTAGGTTAGGTACAATACAGTGTTTTTTACTTACCATACTTATCCTTGGGCTTACAATGGGTTTATCAGGATGTAATCTCATAGTAAATCAAGGAACATCTGTAGTCAGACTGAGAATTAAAGAGTAGAATGTTTGTCAGATATGAAGGGGAGAGGAAATGGAAAGTTACAAATTAACAGGCATCAAGTTTTAGTCAAGGAAGATTATTAAAGTCTAGCCGTCTGCTGTACAATGTCATACTTACAGTCAACAATAATGAATGTTTAAAAATTTGTTGAGAGGAGATCTTGAGCTACGTACTCTCACCAAATAAAATAAAACATCTTTAAAAGAACTCTCAGAACTCAATAATAAGAAAACAAACATTCCAAGTTTAAAATGGGTCAAAGACTTGAACAGACATTTCACCAAAAAAGATTTACAAATTATGCACTTAAAAAGATGCACAAGATAATGGATCATTAGCCAAGTGCAAATTAAACCTACAATGAGATACCTCTGTTATAATATGATCTAAAATTAAAAAGACTGCAGGTGGGAGTTTAAAGGGTACAACTATAGTAGAAACAGTTTGACAGTTTCTTACAAAGTTAGCAAACATGCAGGGACCATATGATCTAGCCATTCTACTCCTGAGTATTTATCCAAGATAAATGGAGGCATGAGACTTATGCAAGAATATTCATGGCAGCTTCACATGTTGCCAAAAGTATGTGCATGGGGGTGGGGGTTGCCTAACAGCAGGTTAGTGGATAAACAAATTGTGGTATAAACCTACAATGGAATACATTTGAGTAATGGAAAAAAATGAACTCTTCTTGATAATGTAAAAACATATATGATTCTCAAAATGGTCATGCTTGTAAGTCAGATAAAAAGAGCACATACTGCATTGTTCCATTTATATTAAAGTCCAGAACATCTAAAGTAATTCATAGAAACAGAGAGCAGATTACTGGCTGCCTGATGATGGATTAGGTGGACAGGTATAAAGGGACAAGATATGGGGATGAAAAGATGACAAAAGGCATGAGATACATCTGGGAGGGTGGAATGTTTATTATTTGTATGGTAGAATGGGGTTTTGAAGGCATAATTTATGTCAAAACACACCAAATTGTATATTGAAATATGTGTGATTTATTATATGGAAATTATACATCAATACAGCAGCAAAAGAAAGTATTAGAACCCCCCCCCCCCAAAAAAAAAAGAAAGAAAAGAGACAAAAAGAGAAAGAAATACTGGTAACAACCAGTAAAGCATTATATAAAGACTTGTGATGCACATAGGCAAGGAGCCTAGAGGAGGCTCTGGTAAAGAGGTATCTAGGAAAGGGAGACTCCACACTCAACTGGTGCAGTTAAGAGAATGGAAACACCCACAGATTTTATAAAGGCATATTATTCAAGAAAAACAAAAGGCAATTATAAACTCCAGGCAGGAAAAAAAAAGCAACTAAAAATCCATATGTTTCAACTAGGAAACCAAATTAAAATTTGATGTGATTTTTTAAGAGTTGATGGAAATTTTTAAAATAGAATCTATTTACCCTGGATACTAGAACTCTTCTCCATCAGTGAACCACAGGCCATGATATTGATATTGAACTGTTTTTTGTTTTTGTGGTACTGGAGGTCAAACCCAGGGACATCGCACATGCTAGGAAAAAGCTCTTAACTCTAGCAAGATATTAAACCTTCACACACACACACACAAAAAAAAAATTATAATCTGAGCCTCTACGTGGCCTTGCAGAGAAAAGGTACAGGAAAGCATAGGAATGATAATGTGTTCATTTTTAGTGGAAACACTCACATGAAAATAGGGGTAAATACTGAAGAAATAGGGGTAAACTGGGAGTATAGGTCATTGGAGGAGCACCTGGCTAGCATATGGGAGGCCTTGGGTTTGAGTCCCAGCCAGCACTGCAGAAAAAGTACCAAAGCATGTCATGTCAAGTCACAAAGGTAAGTTACTAAAAGAGCAATGTGCTGCTGGGCTGGGGATGTGGCTCAAGCAGTAGCGCGCTCGCCTGGCATGCGCGGGGCGCTGGGTTTGATCCTCAGCACCACATAAAAGTAAAATAAAGATGTTGTGTCCACCGAAAACTAAAAAAAAAAAAAAAAAAAAAAAATTAAAAAAATTCTCTCTCTCTCTCTCTCTTAAAAAAAAAAAGAGCAATGTGCTGTTTAAAATTGGAAAGAAGCTTTTATGAGGCATTCATATACATGCACCAAATCCTTACCTTGTGTAACAGTGATTCAGTAGATATCATCTGAGATTGTTAATCAAGAAATGGAAAAATAATAGGCTGTGGTTGTAGCTCAGTGGTAGAGCGTTTGCCTAGTATGCGTGAGGCACCGGGTTCCATCCTCAGCACCACATAAAATAAATAAAGGCATTGTGTCCATATACAACTAAGAAAATTTTTTTAAAAAGAAATGGAAGAATAAGTATAATGTTTAGAGTGAAGGTCGTGACCATGAGAGGCACAAAACCCAGAAATAAAGAAGTAGCCTCTGGGGTGGGGGCTTAAGGACAGGAAGGGACCACAGGAATCCACAGCTTATGGTTGCAAATCCTTGCAGCCTGGTGAGATGCTACCATATGCACACATAACCTTGAGGACAATTAAAATCATCACGGGATGACCGCTCAGATCACTTAACTCCAGTAACCAAGGCCATCCAGGGGAATCTGAAATTTGACGACTCTTGCAGACAGTGCTGTTGCCATTTGCAAAAAGATCACATTCATCACACTTGGCCCAAGACAGACTAAGAGTTCTGGCCACGTACAGCTTCTCATGCCCTCCATTGACCACAGCAGAGACACCCCTGAAGGCCCAGAGGTAATTTCCCCTCTGGTGTTGTGCCCCTTTGCCTCAACTGCAAGTGCTCACAGAGGTGTGTGCTTATTTCTACATTATGTGGGCATTGCAGGCACCCTCTGTGGGCTTCCCCACCTCCCCTCTCCCCGACCTTTGCAACCAGACATTTAGCAGAGAGACCTCTCTGCATCTTGCCCCCAGGCTGCAGGTGAGCCTCTCTGCATCCACAGCCCACAATTTTTGCAGTGTTGTTCCCTCACCAGCACACTACATCAGAGTGCCTCCCAGTCTAGCTACATGCCATTTAAGTCGTGGAGGGACACCTGTTTCTTGACACTGAGATCAAATTTCCATAAGTCAAGTGGAATCATGGGTTTGGTTTGCTGTTTTGTTTTGTTTTGGGGGGTTATTCCTTGTTTGTTTTGTGATGGAACCCAGGGCCTCGCACACACTAGGCAAGTGCTCTACCACTGAGCTCCCCGCTCTGCCCTGTATTTTTTTCATTGTTAAAAAATATCATACAAATAAAATGAACAAAATCTCAGTGGTTCTTAAACATCTGAGATGAAGCAACTGTGAGGGGTGAGCTCTGTTGTTGTTTGGGGCAAGGACAGGGGATCTACTGCTCAAGCTCTAGAAAGAACATTGAAAGGCTCTGTATTTTAGTTCTTTGATAGAATTGCTCTGTGCATCCATTAGGTCTGCTTAAAAAAAAGTAGCAAGGGCTGGGGATGTGGGTCAAGCGGTAACGCGCTTGCCTGGCATGCGCAGGGTGCTGGGTTCGATCCTTAGCACCACATAAAATAAAATAAAGATGTTGTGTCCACTGAAAACTGAAAAATAAATACTTTTTTATTTATTTTTTTATTAGTTGTTCAAAACATTACAAAGCTCTTGACATATCATATTTCATACATTTGATTCAAGCAGATTATGAACTCCCATTTTTACCCCGTATACATATTGCAGATTCACATCGGTTCCACATCCACTTTTTTACATACTGCCATACTAGTGTCTGTTGTATTCTGCTGCCCTTCCTATCCTCTACTATCCCCCCTCCCCTCCCCTCCCCTCTCCTCCCCTCTTCTCTCTCTACCCCATCTACTGTAATTCATTTCTCTCTCTCTTGTTTTTTTCCCCTTTCCCCTCACTTCCTCTTATATGTAATTTTGTGTAACAATGAGGGTCTCCTTCCTTTACCATGCAATTTCCCTTCTCTCTCTCTTTCCCTCCCCCGTCTCGACCCTGTTTAATGGTGATCTTCTTCTCATGCTCTTCCTCCCTATTCTGTTCTTAGTTGCTCTCCTTATATCAAAGATGACATTTGGCATTTGTTTTTTAGGGATTGGCTAAAAGTGCTCTAGTGCCATCCATTTCCCTGCAAATTCCATGATTTTGTCATTTTTTAGTGCAGAGTAAAAAAAAAAAAATTTCTCTCTCTTCTCTCTCTCTTTAAAAAAAAAGTAGCAAAACAATACACGAGGGCTGGGGTTGTGGCTCATTGGTAGAGTCGTGCCTCGCATGGGTTCAATTTGATCCTCAGCACTACATTAAAAAAAAAAAAAAACTAACTAAAGTTATTTAAAAAAAAGATCTCCCTTAAAACCAGAATCTGTATCCCAATGATTCAGCCTTCCTGAATCAAAAATACCACCAAAAACAATGTTAAATATTGACATTTCCTGGTCTATCAAATGTCACCCTCTTCTTTGTCTTCTCTTTAAAGTTATTTCTAAGAGGCTATTTTTGTTTTCAGAACAAGAAGCTTTTTTTTTTACTTTTTAAAACCACTTTGCTTATTTAATAATTCCCCCTAATTCATCATAGTTAGAAACAAATACTTTAAGCCATTTTAAGCTGTGATTTCAATTAGACTTGTTTCCATGTGAGGTTGGTAAGTCCCAGTGGTATGCAGTGAAGCTCTTAAACCAGAGAAGTGGCATTTATGGATGGTGTGATATTTTAAAATGCCCCCAACTTGAAGGCACGTGCTCTCCCACTTCTGCTCTCCAGACGAGCCACCATGGGACTGGGAGTGTTAGTGCCAGCAGGAGCCTCGAAGAGCCTGGGCAGACGCCTGTCCTGTGCCTGGCTTGGGAACAGATAAACAAAAGCTCTTCTCTCTCCTGCAGAATCCCAACCCAGGATTATTTGCCGTCAAGCGCCCTCTGACCTATGCAGAGACGCTGATAGATTACCACCTCTGCCCCCACCCCAAGTACATGTTCACCAAGGAGTGCCACAAGGGGTCCAGCATTCCTCTCACCCAAAAGCAGTTTCTCCATCACACGGTAAGGCCATCCCCCAGCCCCCTGGCAGAGCTGGCCTTGGGCTGTGGGGAGGGGCAGGGCACAAGGGTGGAGGGACACCACTGAAATTAGAAAAAATGAGGCTCAGAGCCACAGCTGCAGAGCAAGAATGGTAACGAAGGCCCTCAGCGGCCAGCCCTAAAGGGACACGGGGGGAGACTCGGCCCCACTCTGGTCCCGTCCAGACTCACTTCTTGGGTTACCTGCTTCCCCCTTTTTTCAACATTCTCACATTTCCCCCTTAAAGGCCATGCATGTTCACTCACTTGAATTTCAACCTTGTGAAATGGTCACATGGTTGGCATAAGCCCATGGTCTGACCTCTTCTTGCTTTTGCCCCTACAAGTGTAGAAACATCAGGACAGACAAGGCACAGTAAAGAAGGGGCTCCAAAGAGTTCCTTCTACCCCAGTGACCAACCTGACCTGAATATCCAGAGACACTTCTTCAGGATTACCCTCAGGCCCCTCAAACTCAACAAATCCCTAACTTGGGTCATTATCTCTGACTTCCACCCACCATACTCTGAAGTGCCTTAGCCCTCACTTGCATGTGTGGGGTCGGGGAATAGAGTGGAGTAACCAGGGATTGAACCCATGCAGCTTTACCCCTGAGCTACGTCCCAGTCCTTTTTCATTTTTTATTTTGAGACAGGGTCTCACTATAGTGAAGTCTCATTGGCCTCGAAATTCTGATCCTCCTGTCTCAGCCTTCCAAGTGGCTGGGATTATAGGAGAACACCACCATGCCCATTTCCCACTTGCCTTTTTGTTCTATGGATGTGCACAGAATTCAGGTGGTCCTTAATCCCTCCCTCTTGCTCATTCCCCTATCCAACCAGCCTGCCTCTTACATAAGAGTTACATAAACTGCCACTCTCCCCCTAGTTTCCCCTATAGCTCACCACTGCTGTGGTCAGGCCTCCATAAAAATCTTTTGATACAGATCTGATCATGTCAGTTCCTGCTTGAATGCCAGGGCTCTACTGCCTGTGTGAGCAGTTCCACGCTCCATTAGCTAGGCCCACGAGGCCCATGGTGACCACCGGCCTCTCCAGGTGTGCCTTGCCCCCTCCCCATCCCACACCTTGCACTCAACTGAGCTGATGGTCTCCTGAGAGCACTTGGCGCTTCACCAACACATTTGCACACACAGTTTCCCTGTTTGTCTTACCATCTGGAGAACGACCCATCCTCTTTGAATGGGGCATTAGTATTACATCCATAATCCTCAAAGCCAATCGTAAGGCCACATCTGCCCCCATCACAAGGACATGTTGCTTGTATGGCTAAGGAAGCAGGAGCAGGTGCACTTCTGTGTTGCCCTTTTCGATTTTACAGTCACAAAAGCAATTGTCTTTTTTTGCTTTGGCAAAATTCAATAATATTTAATGAAATGATAAATTTGCAGCTAACATTTTGAGATTGAAAATAGCTGAATGAAATGAAATCCTCCTGGACTCCACCCCACCAACCAGTTCCCTTCCATGCTCTACCCCTGAGCCAACTTTCATTGCAGGACATTATTCCCGGAATCATGCACTGGAAGAGGTTCCAGTCCCTGACACTCTCATCCTTGCCTGAAACCTCTAAGATGGAGACCACCCAGAGGTAAGCCACAGCTCATCTGTCTCCTGGGAAGGTGTCTGTCCACAGACCACAGAGGCTGAGACCCCCAGAAGTTAAATACCAACAATAGGTCAAGTCGTACTTTTAAAGCACGAGGGAGGGCTTGCTGATCCAAGAGCTATGAACACATGTAACAGATTTGCATATTTTGAAATTATCCGAGACACACTTTTTTAAAAAGTGATGTCCTAGGCGGCCCTTGGCAAGACCAACAATCCAGATAATTCTGCTAAAATACTCATGGTCAATTTTTAAAGTTTTAACTGGTCAAGATCACCTTCTGCACCCTCCATATCCAATTCTAAAGAATTCACTTCTTGCCCAGCCTGTGCTCATGGGAGTCCCACACTATCCCCAGAGACAGCTCATCTCCATGCACAGCCTGGCGCTCGGCCACAGTCAGAACTGGTAGGTGAGAATATTGTTGGCCGATGAAAGAAGAAAACCAAGGTAGTCAAATTTCTGCCAGTTTGCTTATTTAATATCTCTTCAAAACCCTAAGATATCAAATAGACTGATACCTTTTCTCTAGACTCCATCTGGTCAGCAGCTCACTCCTGAGCCCTTGAACTTGAGTCTTCTGTTCACTGTCCTTCTAAATGTAACTAAATGAGTCATTGGTGATTAAATGTGCCTAGTGTCCCACAATGATCATCAACTGTCACCTTCTGTTCAAATCTTCTGATCCAGAAAGAGGCCCACCCAAGGTGGCAAGAGTATCCAGGAAAGCTAACCCCTGCCACCGACCAAGGTCAACAGAGGCTCTTTATAACCCCCCATCCAGCTCCCACCGGTGTGTCCAGCTCCTCTGACTCAGAAACATGGAGAGCCCCACAGGACCTCTGGGAGCTGGGGGACCTCACATGTCTGCTGGGCACCTTTCTGAGCCTCGTCCTCTTGTCAGAAAGATAAAGAGGAGGCTGAACTTGTGAGGGTCCTTCTCAGGTCCTTCTCAACCTTGGCATCATATTTTTAGTAGGACTAATAATGCTCACTGCTATGATTTGAACATGGTTTGTCTCCTCCAAAACTCGTATTGGAGTTTAATCCCTATTAAGGTATTAAGATTAAATACCTTAATCCCTATTAAGGTATTTAATTCCTATTGAGGTATTAAGAAGCTAGAAACCTCCCCCTAGAGATGGAGCCTTTGGAAAGCAATTAAGATTAGATAAGGGGCAGGGGAGGTGGCACACGCCTATAATCCCAGCAGCTCAGGAGGCTGAAGCAGGAGGATGGTGAGTTCAAAGCCAGCCTCAGCAAAAGTGAGGCACTAAGCAACTCTGTAAGACCCTGTCTCTAAATAAAATACAAAATAGGGCTGGGGATGTGGCTCAGTGGTCAAGTGCCCCTGAGTTCAGTCTCCAGTATCCCACCCCAAAAAAAAGATTAGGTAAGGGGTAAGCCTTCATGATTGAATTCTGAGGAGTTTATAAAAAGAGGGACAGAGGTCAGAGGACACATGCCTGCACTCCCTGTCTCACCATGTGATGCCTGGCCCATCCCTGGACTCTGCCAGCAAGAAGACCACTACCAGATGCAGCCCCTCGACCTTGGACCAGAACTCTGAGCCAAATAATCCTTTTTTCTTCATGACTTATTCAGTCTGTGGTATTTTGTTGTTAGCAACAGAAAATGGACAAGTGCTCACCCAAAAAGCAGCTACCCAAGTCCACTGTCCATCCACCTACCCCTTCCAGGGATTGGAGAAGATTGTTGGAATCGTTGTACCCCTAGGACTTAATTTGACCTCTTCCTTCATTGCCAGCAGCAGAGTCTTCCTGAGTTAAAGCCAGTGCAGCTGAACTTCCAGGGGCTTCTCCATATGCTGTGCTTTGGATCATTCCTCTGGGGCTTCTCCTCTGCCTTATTTCACAAGATAAACAAAAAGCCTGGGGCATGGGATTCAGGACAGAAGCCCAAACATGCCGCCTCCTTTCCTGTCACACCTCATTCAACCCGTTGCCATCTCAAAGTGAATCCAGCATCTTTCTTGTTTATTTTAACATACTTGTAAAAATCTAGATCTTCCAGAATCAGGGGAAACGGTGGCCGTGTAGAAAGAAGGAAAGCCTTGGTGTCAGAGAGACCAGCCTCTGTTACTTGCGGGCCATGTCACTAGCTCTCTGTAGCTGGGTGAGTCACCTCTTCACTGACGTCCTTTATTTCCTCCCCTGTGAGGCAGGGACAAGTGAGGAAATTAAAGGCTGGTCTTGTCCTCACAGAGCTGTTTCAAAGATTGAAATAAAATGATCTTGATGATCCTATGAAGCCATCCAGCATGCTGCCCAGGGCACTTTGGTCACCCTTCTCTCTTCTATCTTCCAAATTGTCCAATCACTCCGTGGCCACCAGATGGTGCCATCAACACCTCAGCACACACATTTTGCTGGGGGACCAGGACACATAAAAATGATCCACATTGTGGGGCGTGACAGTACAAGTCTGTCCTCCCAGCAATTTGGGATGCTGAGGTAGAAGGATCTCAAGTTCAAGACCAGCCTCAGCAACTTATTGAGGCCATAAGCAACTTAGTGAGACCCTGTCTCAAAATAAAAAATAAAAGGGCTGGTGCCCCTGGGTTCAATCCCTAGTACTGAAAAATCATAGATGAATAAATAGACCCTTGTAGGAGGGAGGGGTGGGTGTAAGTCAGGGGTAGAGCACTTGGCTAGCATGCTAAGGCCCTGGGTTCAATCTGCGGCACAAAATAAATAAATAAATAAGATTAACCCATGTAATCAGTAAGGCAAACAGAGCTCTGTCTGGGATTCTGTCATGAGACTGAATAGCAAAATGAGGAGTGATGGGAAGGGGACTGCCTGACTCCCACCCACACTCACACACACGTGTCCCGAGAATTAAGAGAAAACATCCTTCTTCTTATTTATTTTTAAATTATTATTTCCAAAGCAGTGTCCTTGGAAAAAATCCTGAGGCTGTCAGTGTGCAATGGCCGTGGACTTGAGCAACCATGAATTAAACATGAATTCTACATGAATCAAAGAAAACTCTCCACCATGACTTGTTACTTCCAGCTCCTGTGCCCAAATGCTCTGTTGGGCCAGTTTGTTTTAAAATAAGCTGCAATTGAATAACAGTTCAAAATCAAGAGCAGATTCTATATTTCCTTATCATGGATTCCCACTGGATTTATTTCTAAATGTAGTTACAAAACAGTAATAGTAATTCCTTTTATTTTTTTTTTAAGTTCTGTTTTAATCCATTCAGGTTGCTATAACAAAATACCATAGGCTGGGTAGGTTGTAAACAATAGAAATTTATTTCTCACAGTTCTGGAGGCTGGAAAGTCGAGGATCTGGCATGGCAGACATGGTGTCTGGTGAGGGCTTGTTTCCCCATTTGTAGTTGGTGCTTTCTCGCTGTGTGCTCACGTGAACAGAGGAGCAGGGCAGCCCTCCGGGACTTCTCTTCCAAGGGCACTAATCCCATTTATGAGGGGTGCACTCTCACGACCTGACCACCTCCCAGAAGCTCCATCTCAAAATACCTTCGCATGAGGAGTTAGGTTTCAGCAGATGATTTGGGGGAGGACACAAACATTCAGTTTACACACCATAGACATCCAATTAATGAGTTTTCAACTTTGCGGACATTTTTCTTGAATAAATTACCTTCTAGTAATATGAGGCTTCCCTTGTATCTTTTGACTCTGAGATTTAACTGCGTCTTGTTAAATCAGGTAATACAGTTGCTTAACATTTATTTATTCCAAGTCATTTTTGTATCCATATAAATCAGAGCAGCTCATTGATTTCTGTACTTTTTAGTAAATTCAGAGAGAATTTGTCAAGTCTCTGTGGACTTCCTCAAACTCTGAGAAGTGAGCAGCAATCAAAGAATTTTTCTCATCCAGAAGGTCCCAGACTTTCAGATTTTATAGAGCAGTAAAATGTTCAGAAAAATTTGGGGAACTGAGTTAGCATTATCAGAGATTTACTTCGTCAAGTAAGGACACTAAAGTAGAACAAGGCAAAACAAATGAGAAGCACTGAACCATTTCAAATTCAAAATAGGGCAGGGGATGTGCCTCAGTGGGCGAGTGCCCCTGAGCTCAATCCCTGGAAGTCCCCCCCCCCAAAAAAAAAGGACATAATGATTGGAGAATTTACAAATTGGACTCATTTTATTTCATGAAAATCTCTTGGTTGTTGTCATTACATTGCCCCAAACCAATCTGGTCTCTGAGAAGTGGTCCAGCTCCCTCTTTTCAGTCCCTCTTCTCAGCAGGACTCCCCTCTGACTACACATGTGTTTAAAAGTTTTGATGGAATTTTCAGTGAGGACCTGGATTCTTTGTCATGAAGTCAGTAAACAGGGTTCATCTCAGGTGGTGGGGCCCAGGGTCTTTTTAGAGGGGAATGAAATTAAAGACAAAAATCTGAGTGATAGTTATGCACATTGCTACTAGAGTATGCTTGTATCTTGGCCTCGTGTGCAAAGCCAGAGGAGAGGTATACAGACACATACTTTACATACACACAAGGACACACACCTACATACAAATACACATACATACACACATTTTAGAAATCATGAATGCACACCAAACCCTACAATTCCAGTCAATATCCAAGCATTATTGCTTGCTTTCCATTTTCTTTCACTGTGAAAACCCTGCCCTAGCACATTTACTTACTCAACTTCATAATATATCCAATAGTTTCAGAAATGACTCCTCCATGAACACTTTCAAAAACAAGCATAATAAATAGAGCACAGATTTATTGGCAGTTCTTCCCCTACCCTATCCCACCCAGGACTGGGGGTATGTGGGTGTGGTCGCACACTAGAGAAGTCACCTCTTCTTTCTATACTATATCAGTCCTTTCTTTCTCTTTTCCCTCCCTTCCCCACTCTCTGCTCCCTCCCTCTCTCTCTTCCTCTCTCTCACCCTTTTCTTTTTCTTTCTTTCCCTCTGTTGTGATCATGAATTACTTGTTTCAGTTTGCTTTCAGTTTTTTAAAATTTCCTTTCTCGTTGACTTGATTTTATGTTTTCATTAAGTAGAACATCACCGTGTCTTCCAAACTCAAAACTGCACACAAAGGCATCCCGGGAAGTGTCCCTTCCTCCCTCCTCCCTCCAGCCCATCCCTGCCCAGGGGAGGGAACCCACTTGGTCTTCTGCCTCCCCTTTCCTGTTTCTCCCTGTGGTGTTAAGCCTTCCAAGTGTATGTATTTTTCTTATTTTCTCTTCTCATGTGAACCGTGGCCCTCTAGTTAGGCTCTTCTGCATTCGCTGCTTTCTTCACTCCTAGAAACCACAGCATATCAGTTCACAGATACCTTTCCCACCTTCCCTCTATAAAAACCACAGCACCATAATGGTTTTCAGCCATTCTCCTTACTTGACAGTCAGGTGCATTTTTTTTTTTTTTTTGGTTTTATGTGATTTATTTAATGTATATTAAGAAACACTTCTAGATAGTTTTTTAAAACTCTAGTTGGACACAGTATCTTTATTTTTTTTATTTATTTTTACGTGGCCCACATCCTCGCATGTACTAGGCAAGTGCTCTACCACTGAGCCACAACCCCAGCCCATAAATAACCTTTTTTTTTTTTTTTTTTTTGGTGCTGAGGATCGAACCCAGGGCCTTGTGCGTACAAGGCAAGCACTCTACCAGCTGAGCTCTATCCCCAGCCAGTACATTTTTACACAGGGGCAAAACAAGGGTGAGAGTCTGCTCCCAAAGGCATGTGCATTCACAAAGGAGCCTCAGATTCACCCTGCTCCTGCTCCTCTGCCTTATCTTCAGCCCGCAGCTCTTCCCAGGCTGGGAGGAGGTCCCTTTCTTTCCACGTGTGTTCACGTACCACTCTTTGCTCTTTTTCATGACACAGAACTCTTTCAGGCTTCTGGAAATTTCTCCCACCTAAATTGTTGAAAACTTGTATCCACTCCTGTCCTTCCCCTGTTCTCTTTGCTGTTGTGTGATCCGTTTTTATTCCTTCAACATTATTTAAAAGGGTTTTAAGGAAGAAGTTGAGACCCCCCAAAAAGCGAGTACTCATTCCACCATCTTGAATCAGAAATCTGCTGCCAACATTTAAACAACGACATATTTTCCCTCCCTATCTCAATTATTTTAATGTCCTCAATACTCAGGAAATTTTATAGAAACCTCTATAGTTATAATGCCAAACAGTACGTCATGGGGTGGTAAGGAAGGTTTGAAATTGGGCAGAATGACCAAGGAAGGCTATGAAGGTGGGCAAAGTGGCAAGAACAAAAAGTAGGTCCTCTAACTCCCTTCCCTGCCCCACCCAGGAAATTCTCTCAATGAGCCTTGCACATGCCATGCCGGGCAGGCGCTCCACCACTGAGCCCTCCCCAGCCCCTCTGTGAGCCTGACCTCACACTCCAGGAGACACCTGAAGGCAGCCTTCTCCAGGGTGTGACCAGGGCCTCTCAGCGGCCTCTGCCTTTTCCAGAAGCATTGGGGGGTGTTCCAGAGGGAGGGAGAGCAGAGGAGCAGAGGACTCACCAGGGGTAAAGTTGAGACGCTGTAGGAAATCACATAAAGACCCCCAAACTGCTAATGTGATCATTTATCCTGGGCTGCGTGTGTGTTTTTCTTCTACAGCTATGACTCCTACAATCCGGTTATACTTCCTATCAACACTCCTGCTCCTCTTGAGGACTTACCGGAAGAAGATAGACTGGAAACTATTGAACGGTACTGATTTTTCTTTTTCTTTTTCTTTTTTTCTTTTTCTATTTTTCTGCATTTAATCTCTAATGTGATCTGTTTTCCAAAAAATATGCAAGGTGCTGTGAGGGATTTCAGAAGAGCACACAGCCCCTGAGCTTGCAACTCAAACGAGCAGATAAGGCCAATGTCCAGCCATACCACCATCTAAATGAGATCCCAACTTGCGCTGGAGGATAGACAAGGTGTAAAACATGTTGGTAGCTGGCTGCTCCATCTGGGAGCTCCGGGAAGGGAGAGCAGAGATGGTGCTGATGGGCTGGGGAGGCTGCCGTGGTCCTGCGGACTCGGTTACTACGTGAAATACGGGTAGGATTTGGAGAGGCATGAAGAATAAGCCCAGAAGCAAGATGCTTACACTTGATTTTACTGATCAGCAGCCAGCAGCCAGTGAAAATATGCCCTTGAGTCTCCTGATAACAGACCCAAGAATGGCAAATCTGAACCAAGCAGAGCACGTGTGCTTGTCTCAGAGCAGCTGCTCATCATGAACACCTCAGAGCACACATGTCCCCAGCTGAACCGCTTGCCAGTGCCCCATTTGCAGATGCCTCTAGATTGCAGTCATTGCTTTCTCCTTTTTAAAATATGCTTAGCTCTTGATACATCGCTACATAACTTCAGGGAGAAAATAAGAAATTTCATGTTTTAGCAAGTACTTTCTACCAGGCAGGGATAAAATTCATTTAAGTTTTCTAGTTTAATTAACCAACAAAGCATAAAGTTTTAGCCATACTCATCTATATTAGTTCATTTTCTGTTACTATAACAAAATACCCATGGCAAGTTAACTTTATAAAGAAAAGAGGTTTTATTTAATTTCCAATTCTAGGAGTTCAAAGGCAAGGCACCAGCTCTCTCTGGTGAGGACCTCATGGAAGATGGCATCACAGTGGTGGAAATACAGGGGAGAGCATTTCGGGGCTCAGGCTCACTTTCAATAACTCACTTTCATGAGAACTAACTCAAGAGTCCCCGAAGAACTATCTTACTGCCTTCTAAGGGAATACCTCAATAAATTCACAACCTAAAACTGAGACACCTCCTCACATGTCACCACACTGGGGACCAAGCTTCCATCATGAAAGCCATTTGAGTGCAAACCACATCCAAACCTTAGGAACATCTTTATTAAAATTAAATTCTATCACAATCTAGAGCATTTGAGACATTGTATATCATAGCAGTGAAGGTATAGGCTATGGGAGCTGGGGATATAGCTCAGTTGGTAGAGTGCTTGCCTCGCATGCACAAGGCCCTGGGTTCAAACCCCAGCACCACAAAAGGAAAAAAAAAAAAGAAGAAAGGTGTAGGCTGTGGGCTCTGCCACTGCAGGTGACCTCACCTCGGTGCCTCAATAGCCTTGTCTTTTTTTTTTTCCTTTTGGTTTTTAATACCCTTGCAGGTGGCAGAAAGGAGCACTTGGATGTGTGGCTGTATCTGTGATGGCAGTATTAGGGTAGGGCGCAAGGAAGACCACTAGCCTTACATGACAAGATCATGACACATTAGGAAGACCCAGGGCCCCAAATCTCCTCCTTTGGTCTCTATTTCCTGACCTTATATTACTGAAGACCCACTCTCTGGCTCTGTCCCTATTAAAGCACAGATACCCCTGGGGGGGGGGCGGGGAGCCCTGGAGAGTCTCACCTGCACGTCCGCGTAAGTTCCTCAGAGCCTTTTTGAAGTACAGACTTGAGGAACAGGGGCAGGAGAGATGGCGGAACTAGAGAACACCTAGTCCAGGAAGAGACCAAGGAAAACACGGGGTCAAAAGCTGAAGACACACGCTGCCACCTTAGGCATTGTGACAAGGCGTATGGTCCTGCAGGCTCTCATTCAACTAGAGCAAAGCGTCAGCATGAGGAGTCTGGTCCCTGGTCACTGCCCAGGCCTAGTGTCCATCCTGGGCCACATGACGTGCCTGTGTTTGCTGCTCCTGGGTCAGTGACAGGCACATGGGCTCTGCACGCCCCCCAAGGGTCCACTTGTCAAATTCTGGGTCCTACTGGAAGGTGGTAGAGCCTCTGAGAGTTGGGGCTTAGTGGAAAGAAGTTAAGTCACTGGGCATGTGTCCCTGCAGGGGACTTGGGGAGTCTGCTCCCTCCTGTCTCTTTTGCGTCCTGGCTGACATGAAGTGAATAGGCTTCTTCTGCCACACGCTCCCCACCAGGATGTCCTGTGCCACCACAGGTCCCATGGCAGCAGGGCCAAGTGACCCTGGACCAAAACCTCTGAGACTGGGAGCTTCCATAAGCCTCTCTCCTTAGAAGCCGACTCTCTCGGGTGTCTCGATGCAGTGATGGAGGGCTAACACACCGGGATCACTGTGCCTTGAAGTGAGAAAGAGGAAGTGTTCTGAAGTATGACTTCATTCCTTCAATAAGACAGATGTCTTCATTTTTTGTTTGAAATGTATGAATAAATTTGTTCTGGGCCTTATATGAATTGCTCATTTCACAAATGAAATCATTTAACACCTGTCACTTTTCAAAATATTATAGAAAGTCATTTATCAATCCATTTTTTCTGCTTCTTTGGCATCTGCAAAAGTTCTTAGGTCTAGTCCAGTGGGGCAGAACACTTGTACAAATCAGGCAAAGCGGAGGTCTCACTCACAGAGAGGCAGCAAGAATAAACAGAAACTCAGGATTCAGGGTGAGCCAGCTGTGTTAGTTTCTCATCGCCGTGACCTAAAGACCTAACAAGAGCAACTCAGAGGAGGAAAAATTTATTTTGGGCTCACAGTTTCGGAGATTCAGTCTGTGGTTGGACAACGCCATCGCTGTGGGCCAGAGGTGAGAAAGAACATCAAGGAAAATGGCCAGGCAGCCAAGGAGCAGAGAGAGAGAAAGAAAAGGGTCTGGGAAAAAGATAGACCCTTCCAAGACACACACCCCAGTGACCTGCTTCCTCCAACTTGTCCTACCTCCCAGGAGTCCATTCAGCTACCTGTGGGTGAGTTCACTGATGAGATCAGAGCACTCACTTCTGGAAAGCCTCACCTCTGAACCTGACTGCATTGGGGACCATGCTTTCAATGTGAGACTGGGTAGTGGATTCCAGACCCAAACTATAACTTCCACTCCTCAAGGTAGAAAGCTGCCCAGGCTGGAGGTAGCCACATGGACAAATGCCCCCACATTGATACATTGCCGCTGAGGGACCCTGAGAGTGTGATAGGGAATGCTCACTCCACTCTGCTGTTATGCCTGAGTGTCACATGGGTCACTCAAGCATTGCTGAGAATACTGTTCTGAGAGGAACAAGGACACAGCCCAGTTCTGGACATTTCCTCCTGTCTCAGGATGTTGCAGCCTCGGTATTTTCTGTCCAAGAATTGCAAGCAGTGGTGTAGACCATAATCCAGAAGTTCAGTCCCAAATGTCATTATCCCAAATGTTGAAATCTCAAACAATCAAAATCCCTAAAGTCAACACTCCTGAAAAAAAAAAACGATCCTGAAAGATTAAAATCCCAAATGTTAAAATCCTGAAAGCTGGGGCTGGGGCTGTAGCTCAGCAGCAGAGCGCTTGCCTATCATGTGTGAGACACTGGGTTCCATCCTCAGGACCACATAAAAATAAACAAATAAAATAAAGGCATTCTGTCCATCAACAAATACAAAAAAAAAATTGTTTAAAAAAATTCTGAAAGCTGACATCTCGAAAACCACAATTCCCATGAAAAAGAAGCTATGTAACAAGGACAGAAAGCCAAATTCTGGAGAAGGGATTGGTCATGCAATAAAGCAACGACAAAAACTTGAGTTTAAAAATGCATCATTGGTCTGCATTGATATTCCTTCCACTGGTGAAATTCCAGAAGCTTCTAATAAATTAAAATCACAATTGCCTGGAGAATTCATTGATGTTACTCACTGGTTCAAAAATAATGATGTACATGGTGGGATAAGAAGGCAAGTTAGACAACAGCGCTGCTGTTTGATTGCTGGTATTATTTCCGCTGAATTTGTTGTCTGTACATGAGTGCATGCAGAATGGATTTCCACGTTGCCAAACAATGGGAAGATTTAATAGGGGATGCTCATGTCAGTATGAATTGAATCACAGAAGAATTTCAAAAAGAGTGGCGTGTAGGAAATGAATGTAAACATATTCTCTGAGGAGAGGCATAACCTAAAGAAAAACAAAGCAGCTATTCATTGCGAGGCAAAGCTTCGAAAGCTGGTTAATGATTGTGAAGGTAAGTCAGCTGCCACACACTATCTCTGTGCAACTGCCCATCATCTGGCCCAGTCACACACTTCTTCACATGTCAATGTTCCTTTTTAGTTCTTTTGGGGAGAGGGTTCGTTTCTTTTCTTTTTTAGTTTTTCTCTTTTAACGCCACAATTTTTATTTATTCATTCATTCATTTATGGTTCCAAGGATTGAACCCAGAGCTGCTTAACCACTGAGCCACAATAAAAAGGGCTTTTTATTTTTTATTTTGAAATAGGGTCTCGCTAAGTTGCTTAGAGCCTTGCTAAGTTGCTGAGGCTGGTTTTGAAGTTGTGATTCTTCTGCCTCAGCTTTCTGAGCCTCTGGGATTACAGGTGTGCTCCACCACACCCAGCTGCTCCCACTATTTTAAATTAAATGTTATTTTTTACATTTCCCTATGCTATGTAGTTCATCTTCACATCATTTCCAATATGGAGGTATAAATTGTGCAGAGGCTTTCAGGGTTTGATTCATTTCTTTCTTTTTACAAATTTGAAACTTTTTTAAAAAAATATTTATTTTCTAGTTTTAGGTGGACACATATCTTTATTTCACATTTATGTGGTGCTGAGAATTGAACCCAGTGCCTCACACATGCCAGGCCAGCACTCCACCACTGAGCCACAACCCCAGCCCCACAAATTTGAAATTTTTTGACATGAAAGTACATTATTCATAGTGTCGGCTTCATGTGTATGCATTGTGTACGCACTTCCTCCATAATTGGACAACTGCATTTGTGAAAGATAAAATTTCTTGAGAAGTTGGCTCTTTGGGCAACTGCATGTGCAGAGTGACCCATGATGGTTTTGATCAGTCTTATCCAAAAACTTGGGCATTTCAGATGACTGTAGTCCTAAAATTAGGTTAGCACAATTACCAATCACAGTGATGTGCATTTATACATTCCACCTTTTGACCTAGTTCTTAAAAATACAATTTTTCTACTTCTGGCTCTTAAACCCAAGCAACTGTCATTAGCATGCCTGAGTATTGTATGCTTGCAAAAATATGTTTATCAGGGCTGGGATTGTGGCTCAGCAGTGGAGCGCTCACCTAGCATGGGTGGGACCTGG
Source organism: Urocitellus parryii (assembly GCF_045843805.1). Lineage (NCBI taxonomy): Eukaryota > Metazoa > Chordata > Mammalia > Rodentia > Sciuridae > Urocitellus > Urocitellus parryii. The sequence goes on from NC_135531.1 coordinate 179,700,535, forward strand.
GTTCAATCCTCAGCACCACATAAAAATAAAGGCATTGTGTTGTATCCATCTACACCTTAAAAAAAAGTTTAAAAAAATATATGTTTATCATTATTTCCCATTTTATACTGTAAAGTGGCCTATGAAGTGTTTTGTCATATTGTATGTTTTTCAAATAATACCATCTTAGAATGTATATAAGTTTCTTTTAAAGAATATTTAAATTTTTTTACAGAATTTTAAGATCTTGATCTTTGGGATTTTAGACTTTGAGGATTTTGACCTTTAGGAATTCAACATCTGGGATTTTGGCCCAAACCTTGCAAGCAGGACAGGAAAGATCTGGGTCATCCAAGGCTGTGGGGACCTACCCTCCTATAAGTACCCTTTTGATTTTCACTCCTTAGCTTCATTATTCAAAAATGTTTTCAGGGCTGGGGTTTTGGCTCAGTGGTAGAGCGCTTGCCCAGCACGTGCGAGGCACTGGGTTCAATCCTCAGCACCAAATAAATAAACAAAATAAAGTTATTGTGTCAATCTAAAATATCTTTTTAAATGTTTTCAGTCTTTTTTCCATATTGTACTGGTGCATTATAATAATACATAATAATGGAGTTCATCATTATATATTTGTCCATGCCCCCAGAATAACAATATAATGTGGTCAGCATGGATTCCCATTATTCCCCCTTTCTCTCCCACCCGCCTCCCCCTGGTTCTTTCCTCTACTGCTCTCCCTTCTATTTTCATGAGAAATGGTTTTATTCTTAATAAATTCAAACTCTCATATTCTAAACTATACCACCCCTTATGATGAAGCAAAGAAATCCTGATAACTCAAGCATTGATAACCATTCATCACTGTCGTGGTTAGACTAGGGTCCCAGCCACTGCCAGCCTGTTCTGTGATCACAGGAAATGGTTTGGTACTTGCTAGGCAACAGTGTCCTTCACACAGTATGTACTCAAAAAATAACTATTTGTGGCATACTGTTTCAGTTCAGTTTTACACATAAATAATCAATTAGTGAAATTCTAAATAGCCGATATTTCCCGTTCTTCTAAGACCTGCCCACATGCTCCAGGCAGTACTTGAGCATCTAAGCCTGGAATCCTGCTCTAAAAAGGAAGGTTGAAGTGGTTTCTAAACAAAGCCCCACATGGGGGCATTCCTAGAGAGCACCACAGCTAAGGTAGGATGATGGTCTGTGCTTGGTTCGGGTTCAGAACAATCCTGACTGTCCAGCCCGCTAGGGGGACATCAGCAGGCTAAAGGAGGGGCAGCCTCTCCTCCATCCAGCTCCGATGTGCACACTATTGTGATTCAGTTTCCTAATAATACTACTTCATACGGAGTTATCAGAATTACAGGAGATAATTGATGCTGTTGAGGAGAATAGTAATTAAAATAACTGGCATTTACTGAGCACAAAATCTGTAGCAGGCAGTGCTTGGAGAGCAGTCCCATGTAATCCCCACGATGAGGTCTTATTATTATGCCCACCTTAGAGATGAGGAAACTGCTCTGGGAAGATAATGCCTGCCAAGCACAAACATAGTGATTCACGTATAGCAGCTGCTCAGTAAACATTAGCTTTCAGCCATGTGAGACTAGGACTTTTTTTTTTTTTTTTTTTTTTTTTTTTTGCAGTTTTCTAGGGTATTCTCCTTAATAGAAAACCGCCCTGATCACCTGTGCTTCTGTATCACTGCTGGTAAAGGGTGCTGTTTGTAACCCCGAACTTTGAAGTCTTTGTTCATCTTGGAAGCATTTCACTTTAACTGAATGTGGTGGAAAAGGCTCTTTGTCCATTCATTGCTTTTTTCTTCTGAAGTCAAAGAGATGTTGAATCTAGAGGCTAAGTTCCTTGGCCTCCCCAGCAGTTAAGCACTACATTTGATGAGGTCTTTGCCGATGAGATATTGGCAGATGAGGTGAGAAACTTGGACAAAGTGTGTCTCCTCTACACTCTTCCTTTCCACTTTTTCCAGCTGAAATTCAAACGGCAAATAATATCCAGCTTTAACCATCAAACCTCATAGCTCTAGGCCACAGTTTGGCAAATGATAATCCATGGCCAAATCTGCCTGACACCTGTGCTTATCAAGTTTTACCAAAACAGCCACACCCACTCAGTTACGATCTATGATTCCTTTTGTGTTGCAATAGCAGAGTTAAGTAGTTATAACTGAGACAATGTGACCTGCAAAGTCTTTAGAGTAAAAATGTGCCACTCTAGGGAAGGTTCTAGAAGATTAAACTAGATTCCTTGAATTTCTTTCCCTGTGGACTATTTAAAATCTACCAAATTACGTTATGTCTGTGGGTGAAAATGCCAAAAAGAATCCTGCTTATATATATAATTATAATGCAGTAAGTGAAATAATAATAACAACAACAGAAGAGAGACCAGTTGAGCAGAGCAAGTGGATCAGGTGGAGAAAAGAAGGGAGGGGAAGGGAAGGTCCTGAGAAAAGAGGCTGATCAAATTATGTCATGGGCATGCAAACATGGCATAATGAATCCCATATAATGCATAATTATAATTCACCAATGAATTTTTTAAAGGAACAAAAAGAAGAAATATATTATTTAATTTTAAAGCAATTGTGAATTTTAAAGTTATCCTTTATAATTGATTTCTATTCTAATTCCATTGTGGTCAAAGAAAATAGTCTGAATGATTTCACTCGTTTTGTTTTTATTTATTTATTTATTTATTTTAGTTGTTAATGGGCCTTTATTTTTTATTCACTTATTTATATGCAGTACTGATGATTGAACTCAGTGCCTCATACACGCTAGACAAGCACTCTACCACTGAGCTACAACCTCAGCCCTAAATGAATCAACTCTTTGAAGTTATTTAGGCTTTCTTTATGGTCTAAGATATAGTCCATTTTGGTAAATGGTCCATGTGCACTTGAAAAGAATATGAAATCTGTGACCCCATTTCTAAAAATTGCTTTTTATTCTCTGGTTATAAATAACTCTTCCCTACCATTGTTTGTTGGCAGAAAGCAATTTAGCAGCTTTATGCTTCGCCAAACATAGACTCATCAAAAGTAGATGTTTAGGACTAATGTTGAAAGAACAAGGAATGCCGAACTCCTCCGTGAATACAACAGTTCATCTATTTTATGTTAGGAAGGAAAATCAGTTCCCATAAACATCTTATTGCTTTTCAGCAAGCTCTTTGAACATAATATAGAAGTTACATTGACTCCAAGAATGATTGAAGCGGAATTCCCTCTGTTGGACATTAAGGACACCAAGAAGGAGAAGTAAGTGGTGGTTCTGGGGCCTTTTGATCCAAGAGGTAGTCTGAGATCAAAACTGTCATGTTATCTGACTCTGAATATCTCAAGCTTTGAAAGAAACACATTTCTGTTGTTTCCTATACTTGAATGTCTATTTTATTTTATGCACAATTAGCCTCTTGAATTTGGTGAAGCAAGTGAAACTTTAGAAATTGAATCCAGTGTTTTCATTTGCTTGTCATTTGGCTTCAGAGACACATGCGTTCATTATTAACAGCTGATGGAGTTTCGTTGAATATGAGGGAGTGTGCTTTAGGACAGACCAGACCTGAAGCTGAATCACAGCTCTACCATTTATGACATAGGAGATCTCGAGCCCAGCCACTTATCTGGGCCTCAGTTTCCTCATCTGTAACATGCAAAAAAAAAAAATACAATCCCTTGCACAGGGCAGTTGTGAGGATTGATTGAGATGCCAAATGTGAAAAACATTCTTTCTTTCACTTCTCTATCAGGGGACCAGGTAAACTAAAATCATCCTTTTAAAGACTGGTTTGGAAAAATATTTTTGTAATTGTAAATAACCACCTTGAATTCATAGGGGTTTATAAGTTTAAAATTCCACATATCCTTTTTTAAACTCTCTTATGTTTTAAAGTTCCACATAATCCCCAAACCAGATAATACAAAAAATATAATAACTATAATTCTACCACCCAGAAGTAATGATTTGCATAATTTGATTTATGGACTTCCAAATATATTATATATTAATAATATATTATAATATTAATTATATATACAGTTTTAATAAAATTAAATCATATTATATATATAATTTTACCTTATGTACTTTTATTTAACTATATATATAAAATATTTATAAATATAGATAGGCAGTATTATATTTCATTGAGTATAGATGTACTATAATTTATTTTACTATCTCTCTACTAATGAATATGAAAACTCTTTTCAATGTTTCGATGTTGTCAGTAGAGCTGCATCAAATACTCTGGTGTCATAATTCCTTGAAAACTTATCAGACTTTTTTTCCTTCAGATAAATTCCTAGAAACATAAATGCTAGATCAAGGTACATTTTAAGGTTTTAATATAGATTGCTTAGTTGCCATCCATACCTCCTACCAGCAGAGGTCAGGACTGCCTACATCGGAGAGCCCTGGACAACATGGAATAGGATCTTTTGGGGAAGGGTGGGGGATTGGTTTGTTTGGGGTTCTGTTAATGATGGCAGTGGTTTTTGTTTTGTTTTTTTTATTTTTCATCTTTATCAATGTGATAGATTTTTTTTTTAATTTAAATTATGGGATTCCACCTCTTGGGTCCCCTTCTTTCTCCGGGAGAAGTCTTTTCTGCTGTCCTTTAATAAACTTCTAATTTCTACTCTGAAAAAAAAAAAAAAAATTAAATTATTTTTTCTTTTTGGGGGGATGGAAGGCTAGTACTAAGGATTGGACTCAGAGGCACTCAACCACTGAGCCCTATTTTGTATTTCATTTAGAAACAGTGTCTCACTGAGTCGCTTAGAGCCTCACTATTTCTGAGGCTGGCTTTGAATTTTCAATCCTCCTGCCTTAGCCTCATGAGCCACTGGGATTACAGGCATGCACTACCACCACGCCTGGCTTAAATTTTAAATTTAATTAAAAAGGCCATCTCTTCAATCCCCAGCACCACACACACAAAAAAAAAAGTCCATTTCATTGTTTTAATTTTAATTTCTTTGTTTTAAAGTTTTTTATGCTTATCAACTATTTTTTGTATCAATTATTCTTGTTTATGACAAGCTTATTTTGCCTGTGTTTCTTTGTAACACTCCCCCACATATTAAGGACAGTTGCTCTTTCTTATATGGGCTGCAATTTTGTTTCCTTAGTTTGTCTTCTAACTTTAGAGAGTTTTAGAGACTCTGGGTTTTCCAAAAGACATGCTCACATGTCTCAGAGCAGTATTCTCTGGGGTTTCTCTGGCTTGTTTGTGATAGTTTCAGGCACCACAACAACCAACATTTCTCAGAAAATAGATGGGCAGTTTGTGGTAAAAGAAAATTTAAGAAATAAAATTTCTAACAGTGAGCATCTATTTTGATCAGTTAATTAACTCAATAAAATAATATCATAATATACTACACTGCACACACACACACACAAAATAAAAACTCTTGTACCTGAACAAAGAGAGGCATTTTGCATTTTGTTTCAAGTAGGTGACTAAAGGGTTTTTTTGTTGTTGTTGTTGTTAAACATTTTTTTAGTTTTCAATGAACCTCTATTTTTTTTTTATTTATATGAGGTGCTGAGAATTGAACCCAGTGCGTCACTCATGCTAGGCAAAGATTCTACCACTGAGCCACCACCCCAGCCCAACTAAAAGTTTTTAATAAAAAACTTTTCTTCTATTTCAAAAAGTATCCATAGATGTAGAATGACTTTGTCCATGACCTAGGTAATAGTCAATACTTTTCTATTGCTCTTTAATGTGGTTTTTCACCCTTTATACTTGAATATCAATTGATAATAAAATGAGTAAATGAAGTAGGAGTTATTACTTTATTTGTTAAACCAAAATACTGCATCATTTTTTTCTTTTATTTTTATTTTGGCTACTTTGCAAAAAAAAATAACCTAAAAATAAACTCTGAACATTTTTTTGTTCATCAAATTCACTTTTAATTTTTATTAAAATATTTATATATGTGCATTTCACCCATTTGCAGTAAACATTCCCAAATGTACTTTGAATTCACCTCTTTTGCAGTTAAAATTATTTATGTGCATGTCAAAATTGTCAACATGGTTGTCATTTTATTGGCTGTATAATAGTCTAATAGGATGATATCTCATAGACTATTTTCCAAAGATTTTTTGGTCCCGAAATTCTTTTTAACTCATATCAAACATCATTTTGTGCTTGATTTTGTCTACTCTATCTTATCCTATACATCTCCCTCACCTCCTCCAGCCTCAATCAACCAGAGCTTAGACAGATGGGACACAACAACATGAACACATAAATGATGTTTCATTTTCCCATCAAAACTGCTCTGCAGGATCAGGGGTGCAGCTCAGTGGCTGAGCACTTGTCTAACATGTACCAGGCCCTAGGTTCAATCCCCAGCACTGCAAAAACAAAAAAAAAAGCAAAACTAAAACAGAATAAACAATGTGCTGCTTTCATATGTATTTTCATGGAAGTAAAGAATCACCTGTTCTCCCTTGACGGCTGGAATTACCTGAACAGATTCTTTGCTCACTGGAAAATGGTCTTTTTTTCCCCTCAAGACCCATTAAGGAGAATCATTGTATACTGTCCCAGAAACTGAGCAAGTGACTTTAGTTGCTGACACATCATTCAACACTGCTAAGATCATCACAATGTTACTCAATCATTAATATCTTTAAAAGGAGTCATGATCTCTACATTTTAGACATGATTCCATAAAATGGTGCCAAATTCTTTTCTTTAATTGTGTGCATTAGGGAACATTTCAGTTCTCCAGTTTTAGAGATTTCTAGTTCTCCAAAAGTGTAAGGCATTTGCCAGAGCATGACACATCGCTCTCTCTAGACAGCGTCTTAGAATCATTTAATTTTATATTGGGTACCCCCATTTCCTAGGCAGATCATATAGCTGAGTTCACAATCTTTAGAGGGACACCTGTTCTTTCAACCAATACACTCAGCATCTCCTCCCAGGTATCTGAATGGTGGGACACTCCACAACAGCCTTCCCACTGCATGTCCAGCTACACCTTCACCTGTGGCCCAGCCTCCCCCCTAAGAAGCAAGGTGGCCCCTAGGAAACCTAGATACTCCCCATTTCTCAGCCCTTTGTCTCAGACCCTATGATACCCCTTAACTGACAGCCTCTTCTTATCTCACATTGGGTTCAAGTTCTACCCAACAACCCTTGGCCAAACCCCCATCAACCTCTAGCACACCTTGAGCACCTGAACCACCTCATCAGGTGCATAATCCACCTTTCTTCTTTCTTGACTGAGTCACATCCCCAGCCCTTTTTAGTATTTTTTTTTATTTTGAGACAGGGTCTCACTAAGTTGCTTAGGGCCTTACTGAGGATGGCTTTGATGATGACTTAAAATCTTTATGTGTTAAAACAAAAACGTCAACCTTCACTGGCATTGGTAGATGATTTGCATGTTTTACAAAGTGCCTAACATGCCCTTATTGTGCTTTCTGATATTCAGAGAGGTGAAAGACCAGGCACAAGCAGCAGAGAAGGCAGGAGAAAAGGTCCTTGAGGAGATGAAGAATCTGCAGGCCAAAGCTCTCAACGCATACCTGATTCTAGAATAAAAATCACCAGGAGGTCAGTTCCTCTTGTTTGCTCTCTGCAGATCACTGTGGTCCTTTGTGTCCACTTATGGTCTGACCATTTGGGGAAGTTCCTAGAGAGAAAAAAAAATGACATGTAGATGTACATATGTTTAAATTATAATTTTTCTTTCTAAAAATAAAATGTTATTAGTATCATGGCAATTTCGAAGCTTCTTGGTGCAAGATTTAGTGCTGGAATGTTGGAACAGAGCCTTCTTGAGCAAGACGTGAGCCCCGGTGCCAAGGGACCAAGAGCCAGGGGCTGACAACATTTGAGGGAGCCTTTTGGAGGGGTAGGGGGCAGGAGCCAGAGACAGGATAGATTTGGGGAGAAGGCTGCTCTCCCACCTCTGCACAGATTCAGCATTGCTGACTTTAGCTTCGGGAGCCAGTCCCAGGAGGCATGGACGCTAGCTCCCCAACAGCAAGGGGAGAATGGACCTGGAGGGGTCACTGCGAGATGATTAGAGCTCACAGACTGGTATGGGAACAATGGGAAAACATCCCTCTGGGGACTCCCCTGAGACAAAGGTCCTTGAGGAGATGAAGAATCTGCAGATCAAAGCTCTCAACAAATACCTGATTCTAGAATAAAAATCACCAGGAGTCACCAGAGGAGACTCCCTGGGACAAGAGGTTGTTGCAAAGGGCACCAAATAAGTAGGCAGGCACTGTGCCCTTGAGCCAGGCCTTTCAATAGTGTTTGTAAACATGACCAGTGAGGCTGGCAATATTTTAGTCGTGTTGTAATAACACATAATTATCCAAATATATTTGAGTGTATGACTTCCACTCATTTTCTTTCTTTATTTGTTTATTTTTATTGATTTTTTAAATAAATGACAGTGGAATGCATTACAATTTTCATTATACATATAGAGCACAATTTTTCTTATATCTGGTTGTATATAAAGTTATGTTGACACCAATTTGTGTCTTTATACATGTACTTTGGATAATGATGTCCATCACATTCCACCATCATTGCTAACCTCCTGCCCCTTCCCTCCCGCTCCCAACCCTCTGCCCTATCTAGAGTTAGTATATTCCTCCCATGTTCCCACTCCCTATCCCACTATGAGTTAGTCAACTTATATCAAAGAAAACATTCGGCCTTTGTTTTTTGGGATTGGCTAACTTCACTTAGCATTATTTTCTCAGTGCCATCCATTTACCTGCAAATGCCAAGGTTTTACTCTCTTTTGTTGCTGAGTAATATTCCATTGTGTATATATGCCACATTTTTTAATCCATTCATCTACTGAGGGGCATCTAGGTTGGTTCCACAGTTTAGCTATTGTGAATTGTGCTGCTATAAACATTGATGTGGCTGTGTCCCTGTAGAATGCTGTTTTAAAGTCCTTTGGGGAAAAGGTAACTCATACATTGTGGGTGGGACTTTCCAAATTGGTACAGCCAATATGGAAAGCAGTATGGAGATTCCTTGGAAAACTGGGAATAGAACCACTATTTGACCCAGCTATTTGCACTCATTTTTCTATGCATAAGCTATATATATATATATATATATATATATATATATATATATATATATATATATATATGTAAGTACATATATATATATGTAAGTACATATATGTGTATGTGTGTGTAAGTACATATATGTGTATGTGTGTGTATGTAATTATAAACCCACCACATACCTGGCCCTTTCGGGAGAACATGGATGGCTGCCATGTCCAGGATCCCTTCTGCCAAGAGCCATTCCCAGGGCAACTCTGTTTTCCAGGTACAGCCTAAGCACCATAATACCAGGTGGCTGGCGGGGAATGGGGGGGGAGTTGAAGTGTTCACTTGAACCTGGTTATCAGAAAAAGTTGTTCTGGGTTTTGTTTTTGCCATACTGGGGATTGAACCCAAGGGCCCTCTGCCATTGAGCCACATTCCCAGCCCTTTTTATTTTTATTTTAAAACAGGGGCTCCTTAAGATGACCAGGCTGGCCTTGAATTTGTGGTCTTCCTGGGATTACAGGCCTGTGCCACTGCACCAGGCTAGTTGTCTTCTTTTTAAAAACACGTGTGTTTGCATCCTGTCTTGCATCAGGGTCTTTCTGCACAAAGGAAGAATTGCTGTCTGCAGGGGTAGTGTGAGTAGGATAAAGGGCTGGTGGGACAGTCAAGCCCTTAACTGGGCTTCACTGAGGACCACAGGGGCCTTCCCAAAGAACAGGAATTGCCCAGGACGTGGATGCTAAAGGCTTCACAATCCTGTACAAGCCCAATGTGGCTGGATCCACCTGGATTTCGGAAACCCTGCTTAGGGGACCTACTGAAAACTTCTACTGTATACACTGGTGCTAGATGCCCAGAGCTGCTTTTTCCTTTTGAATCGCCCCACAGACGTGGGGCTGGCTTCTGGTTGCCTGTGTAAGTGGCAGGAAAAGGTGAGAAGATGAGAACTGGGGCCTGGCATCACCAGGAGTATGGCCACTCGTCAGGAACTCTGTTGGTACCAGCAGGTGGTGCATGGAGGGGCTAGCAGATTCCATAGTGGGCAGATGCCCATTTTGCATATCTGAGCACTGAAGTAGCACCCCCTTTCTCCACAGAAAAGTCTTAACTGGGCCTCTCCAGAATTCTTCACCATGAATTTTTTAGGACTGTCAGCAAAAGAGTCTCTACAAAAGAGTTCAATGTAGATAAACTTCCTATTTTCCTGTTGCCCTGTTTTACTTGGCCACTGACCCGGAAGATACCAGTGCTCCAGATGCTGGACACCCCTTGCTAGTTTTTCACAAACGTGTATCTACTATAGTAGTTTGTAGAAATGTGCAAACAAGGCCTCTGGACTTGAGCTGGGCTTCACAGAGATGTCTACATTTTTAAGATAAGAGAAGTTGCCAGTTGGGCTCCTGGTAACAGCAGCAGGGGGAGGAAAGAAAGGGGAGAAGAAGCTCTCCCCTTCTCAGGTGTTGTCCTTGAAAGGTTAACTTGCCCAGAACAGTGAAAGAAAAAGCTGCTTTTATGTGAACTTCTACAGACTGTGAACTTCCAAGCCCCACCCCCTTACACGCTGGGTATAAAGCTCTGAAACTCCCTGAACACGGGGTTCAGGGGATTAACTGATTACAGCAAAAGCTGTGCCCTCTGATCCTGGCTGCAGCCAAATAAAACTGCTTCCTGCTATCTTCAGTGCCTTGCCTTGTTTGTCCCTACAACAGCAAAAGGCTCCAGAGAGCCCTCAAGGCCTGGTGTTCGGTCCTGGCCTGCAGTAGTGCAGACTTATGGTGCCAGTTCTTGGTATACTGACTCTGGGCTGAGGACATCTAAGGCCAGGTCAGCCACAAAGGCCCAGACTCCTCTTTTCACTGAAGCTCAGGGGATGGAGACCAGACTCGAACAGGGGAACCCATTGATAATAGTGGATTCCCTCAGCATTTGTCACCCTCTGTACCCAGAACCAGTAGCCACCTCTCTCTCCTCTTGCCAAGAGAACACACTTCCTTACAAATACCTCCTCCCACTCCACTCCTGCCAGTCCACACACACACACACACACACACACACACACACACACCCTAGTCTCCATCACCTTCAGCTGCCTGGTAATTAATACCAGGCAAGAGGGCAACTGCATCCCACCTCCAAGCTCATTGCAGCCCCCAGAAGTAGCCTGAAATGACCAGATGGCAACCCCATGACCTGACCCCTCAAAACATGGGGAAAAGGCTCCTGTCTAACGCCCATCCTACCAGACCCTGCAGTAGAACATTCACACCCCAACATTCACAAGTGTGCCCCAGAGTTCCAAGCAACTAACTCCTACCACCTACAGCAGAGGAGACCTTATACCAGAATCATGTGACAGGAACTAAGGGACAAAACAGCCCTCACCCCAGGCTCCATGGGGAAATCTGCATGTGTTCACTAGACTCTGAGACCCGACTCTTTGGCACCACTAGTCACCAAATGCTCCAGGAAACAGCGTCAGTCTGCCCACCAGGTGCTTTACACACAAAGCCAGGAGGCTAGGTAGAGCTCGAACCATTAACTCATCCATTCTGACATTTTTCTGGGACTTGTTTTTCCACCAGGAAACCTAAACTCCAGGGACAGGATGCCATCTGTAGCATATCAGGCAGCTTTTCATAACAGACAAAGGTTCTTAAGGACTCCTTCCTTGTTGTCACTCATGTTAAGTTCAATTTGGTCAAAAGTTGCCTCCATGATTCAAATCCCTACATTGCAAACAGCTAGTATGTAAACAAACAGCAACTTAGGGAAGAACAAGTTCTTCTAGCAACTAACTGGATCTCAGTCAATCACAGCTGCCAAACTTCCACCAATCACAGCCAAGCTTCAGCCAATCACAGCAGCCAAACTTCAGCCAATCACAGCAGCCAAGTTTCAGCCAATCACAGCCAAGCATCAGCAAGTCCCCGGCTGCCAACTGATCAGAATCCCACCCCACCCTCACCCCTCCACATCTGGCAGATGCCTTTCAATTTTGGAGGCTGGCTGATTGAACCCCAATCCTGCCTTTACTAATCATGTGGCACTCTTAATTCAAACTTCAATTTTCCCACATGCAAAGACCAGCTTCAGTGTTCATTTCACATAGGGTTGTGAGGGGTCAATAGCAAAAGGGCGAAGATGCTTGGCATAAAAGAATGATTTAAAAATATGAGCTCTTCTTAACTCACAGGGCAGGACCAAGGCACTGTTAATTTTCAAAATTCTTTTATTTTGGAAAAATGTTAAACTTAAGGAAAACTTGCAAAAATGGTACAGAGAGCTATTTTCTTATAGCTTTCTATAATGTTGATAGCAACTATGATGCATTTTCCAAAATCAGGAAATTAAAATCAATAAAGTGTTTTTTACTAAAGTCCCTTGTCTGTTCCAGAAATCCAAATCCACATTGCATTTAGTCATTATGTCTCCTTGGTTTCTCCTATTGTGTGACAGTCCCTGAACTTTTCCTTTTTTTATTTTTTTTATTTTATTACTATGGGGGGTTTTTTAGTTGTAGATAGACACAATACCTTTTATTTTATTTATTTATTTATTTTTATGTGGTGCTGAGGATCAAACCCAGTGCCTCACATGTGCTAGGCAAATGCTCTACGACTGAGCCACACACCAGCCCCCCTTGATCTTTACCTTGACACTTTAGACAGTTGCTTTGTAGAATGTCCCTCACCATGTGGATTTAGCTAATTTTTTCATGACTGCATTGAGGTTGTATATTTTTTAAAGAATTCCACAGAAGTGGTAAGTCCCTTTTGGTGCACTTTATCATAGGGTATGAGATGTCAATATGACATTACTGGTGATGTTTACCTTAATCTCCTGGTTAAAGTAGTGTCCCTTGGTTATTAGTTAGTTCTCTGTAACTGTGATAAAATGCCTGAGAAAACCAACTTAAAAGGAGGAAATATTTATTTTGACTCAGAGGTTACAGTTGGCTGACCTCATTGCTTTGGGCCTGTGGCAAGGCAGAACATCGTGGTGGGGAATATGGAGGAAAGCAGAGCTGTTCACCTCATGGCATCCAAGAAGCAAAAAAGAAAAGCAAAGGGCTGGGGGCCCATATCCCCTTCAAGCCTGTCCCCAGTGACCTAACTTTCCTTCTGTGGTAGGGGCAGATGAGGCAAGGCACTGAAGATAGCAGGAAACAGTTTTCTTTGGCTGCAGCCAGGCTCAGAGGACACAGCTTTTGCTGTAATCAATCAATCCCGTGAACCCCGAGTTCAGGTAGTTTCAGATTTTTATACCCAGAATGTAAGGGGAAGGGCTCAGAAGTTCACAGTCTGCAGAAGTTCACATAAAAGCAGCTTTTTCTTTCACTGTTTTGGGCAAGTTAACCCTTCAAGGACAACACCTGAGAAGGGGAGAGCTTCTTTTCTCAATTTTTCCTCCCCAGGCCAGTTGTTACCATGGATCCCAGTTGGTGACATACCTTAAAAATGTAGACATCTCTGTGAAGCCCAGCTCAAGGCCAGAGGCCTTGTTTGCACATTTCTTCAAAGTATTATATTGGATATGTTTGTGAAAAACTAGTAAGGGGTGTCCAGCACCTGGAGTGCTGGTATCTTCTCGGCCAGTGGCCAAGTAAAACAGGGTGACAGGAAAATAGGAAGTTTATCTACAGTGAACTCTTTTGCAGAGACTCTTTTGCTGACAGTCCTAAAATCAGCCATGGAGAAGATTTCTGGAGAGGCCCAGATAAGACTCCTCTGTCGAGAAAGGGGGCGCCACTTCACTTCCATTCGGCCCCACCTCCTAAATATTCAACCACCTCCCAGCAGTACCTCTGCTAGGGACCAAGGCTCCAGCACATGAGTCTTTAGGGCATTCAAGATCCAAACCCTAGCACAGTAATTAATAAAAATCTTGGGCGAGAGACTTTAAGATACCCAGATTTCTGTTCTCATGAACTTTTTTTCTCATTCTGTATCCACATACACTCCACTGTTTGAGTCAGCTTTTCTACTGCTGCAACTAAAAGACCCGACCAGAACAATTTCAGAGAAGGAAAAGTTTATTTGAGGGCTCACTGTGACAGAGGTCGCATCCCACAGACATCAGGCTCCATTCCTCGGGACAGAGGTGATGCAGAACATGGTGGCAAAAGAGTGTGGCAGAGAGAAGAGGCTCCCTTTCTGACCAGAAAGCAGAGAGAGACTCCACTCACCAGATACACACCCCCAGTGCCACCTCCTCCAGCCACACCTTCTTGTCATCAGTTACCACTCAGTTAATCCCCATCACATCCAGACCATAATACACACACACAAAGATGTTTATGTATACATGGATATTTAGTCAGCTGTCACTGTGACAGAACACCTGAGAAAATCAACACACACACACACACACACACACACACACACACACACACACACGTCTATGCTTATGTGTGCATGTAAATACTTCCGATCTTAATCCCACACCATGAGGTTCATTTTGGCCTTCCCCCTTCCTTCTTCTACAGTGATAAACCCTGTTCTCATTATCTATAATACATTAACTTATTTCTTAAATCTTAGTGCATTAACTGCTAACCCATCTCCCTGTGAGAAACACGTTTACTCATTAAATTACTATTTACGTGTTCTTTTTTTACTTGAGCTTTATAGGGTTCAATTAAAGCACACAGTTTTCCAAAGTCTCTTAGATTTCTTTCTTTTTTTTCCTCCACTCCCATCAGTGTGGTTGAGTTATTTATTTGAAATTTAATTAGGTTTACTTGTTACTGTTTGGGTTCTATCTTTAGCTCCCCCACATCCTAGTGACTTGCTTATTGATGGGGAGGAGAGCTGTGGAGGGTAATATTACTCTGATTCTAAGAACCAGAACCATACACAGACACACAATCAGGGAAGTGCCATTCTTGCTGCCTCATTCCCACCCTCATCTTAACATCCTATTTGTACTCACCCCCTGTGAATAGGTTCTGGTTTATCCTTTTCACAGGTAATTTTTAAGTCTCCCAAGGACTGAGACTCATGCTCTCCTTCTGCATTTCACCACCATATACACCAGTCTCTGGCCTTCTCAAAGACCTAGCCTACCAACAATTTCCTAAGCATAGCCCCTCATTCTTACCCCTGGGCCTTTGCACATGCTTTTCCCCAAGACTCCATCACCTTCTCATCTGAGTGCATTCCCAGCCCCAGCTTCCCAGCCCTCTGTACCTTGGGCCCTGCACTTCTCTCTCTCTAGTCCCTGTCACCACAGAGGTGAGGCCCAGACAATGCTTGTCCAGGGAATGGCTGCCACCGCATCCATATTTAACACCATTTTGTCCATATTGCTTATTCAGCATCACCCAGCCATCAGTTACTGAGGCCCTGACCGATTTCACCCATCCCATCCCCCTTTCTCCTGGGTGCCCAGCATTGCATTATTTATGTGGACGTTCTGGCTCATGGTTTTGAATCTGTTCACATATTACTAAACATGTATTCCTGTCCATCTAAGTTTCCCCACTGATAAACAAGAGCTAATGTATCGTATTTCTCTCCCTGATCTTCAAGGGCCATCCTAAGGCTGTGGCCCCTTGGAAAGGACTTGTTGACTGTGTTGAGAATCTGGTGCCACCTGGTGGATGCCACGGAAAAGGCTTCTCCTGACTCCCAAATTGTAACCTCAGTTCCTCTGTGAACCAAATCAACTCCCAAATATGAATTGTGTCTGGTGTTCTTTCTTTTCTCAGACCACCTGTAGTGGAAAAAGGCAAGGAAACCTTAGCTTTATTTTTTTCTGCAATCAATCCCATGTAAGAAGTGCCTTCAGTGAAACTATGGGCCATGTGAAGCATGGAGGCTCTTGTGGGATTGAATATCCAGGGTTCTTAGGGATTGTGGATATAATGAAGAGCTGGCTGAGTGAATGAGTATCTTGGGGTTCAATAGCTGTCCTTAAAGGCTGCCAGCTCCCTTTTTCTTGCATTCATTCAGATTATCACATTATTTTTTCCTCTAAGGCTCAGAAAATATATTATCGAAGATCCTCAGGATAATTCAATTTCTTCTTTGTTAGAAGTAATTATTATAATTTTAACCTTTTCAAAAATCTTCAGTTTGGGAAGAATTTTCTCAGTGATCCTCCAGCATTCTTAAACACACAAGATAGCTGCAGGTTGAGTATCCCTTATCCAAAATACGGGGGACTAGAAGTGTTTTAGATTTCAGGAGTTTCTGTTGTTTCTTTTGGAATAGTTGCATATATATAATGAGATATCTTGGAGATGGTACCCAAGTCTAAACATAAATTCATTTACATTCTGTATACACAGAGCTGAAGGTAATTTCATAGCTTTTCATAATAGTTTTAGTGCACTAGTGTTCTGACTGAAACCCATTACATGAGATCAGGTGTTTTGTTGAATTAAAGAGCATAAAATAAATATAGAAACTGTGTGTCTTTTACCCACTTAGATTCTCAGGGATAGGTAATTTGTAGAGTATATCACCTATAGAAAACATAGAACTTGATGGTAACAGGAACTTAGAAACCAGAACCTCAGATGGAAGGATGTCATCTAGCCTCTCCTGGTAAATATAGATATAGTCTCTGTAAATCTAGTAAGTTCAAGTAGTTTCCCTGACTTTTATCAAGTAGGCTGAAATAACAGCATTGATTCAGAGGTTTGTTGTGAGGTT
The DNA here is from genome assembly GCF_045843805.1 of Urocitellus parryii. NCBI lineage: Eukaryota > Metazoa > Chordata > Mammalia > Rodentia > Sciuridae > Urocitellus > Urocitellus parryii. The sequence continues at coordinate 179,717,266 of NC_135531.1, forward strand.
AATTGAGATCACTGTGAATAAATAAATAAATTTTGGTATGTATTCACAATTGAGTTTTGTGCAGCCATAAAGAAGAATGAAATTATGTTGTTTTAGGAAAATGGGTGGAACGAAAGAGCATCACGTTAAGCAAAACAAGCCATACTTGGATTATAACACCCAAAGTATTCTGTCAGCTTTTTTGTCTCTATCACCAAGAGACATGACAAGAACAATCTTAGAGGAGGAAAAGCTTATTTGGGCTCACAGTTTCAGAGGACAACTTCATTCCAGAGGCTTGACCTGAGGCAGTCCATCGAGGTGAAAGGAAAGCAGCTCAGGACGTGGCAACAGGAAGCAGAGCAAGAAAATTCACTCACCAAAGACAAAATACGTACCCCAAAACCATGCCCCTGGGGCCCATCTTCTCCAGCCACACCTGCCTGCCTGCAGTTACCACCCAGTTCATATCCCATCCGTGGATTAATGCACTGATTAGGTTAAAGCTCTCCCAACCTAATCATTTCTAAACTCTCTTTCATTGTCTCACACACGAGATTTTTGGACACCTAATATTAAACCATAACAATAAGTGTAATATATTTCCTCTCATATCCAGAAGCTAGAGGGAAAAGCACTCAGGGAAAGGATCATGAAAATAGAAGATACACCAGTGGAGTAAAGAAGGGAATGGGGCATGGGGCAAGAGGCAGTACTGGGAAGCCAAATTTATCAAGTTATATACATATGTGAATATGCCACAATGAAACCCACTCTTCTGTATAATTAATATGCGCTAATAAAATAAAACCTTTATGGCAAAACCATAAAAAAAATAGATTATGGTGGTAGTGAGATGCACAATGAGAACACATTAACTATTAGCCACTCCTGAGATCACAGTATTTATTTGTTGAGGGAGTAAAATAGTCCTTACCAACCACTGTTGTCCTCCCCACCTCCATCCGTCCATCTCTCATTCTCAGTAGCTGAACTGGGGCCTGGGTACAAAAGAGGACTTTCCAGGTGGTGAGGGGGATGAAACACTGCCCTAAGACTCTCTTCAAGAAGGGCTCCAGAGATGGGTTTGGGTCGTTGTTCAAAGATCCAGGATGGTGGATGGTGGGAGTGTGGACTCTCTAGAGGGAGGAAGATGGTCTGATTGGCTCAATTCTCTCTCAGTTCTCTCCCAAAGATATGGAGGTGTGGGTCTCAAGTCTCTCTCTTCAGCCCTTGCAGCCTTCCAGATGACATCGTGTTCTCTCCTAGAGGACATCCTGAGAAAGTCCCCTGTCCAGGAGCACCAAGGAAAGGGGCATCCACTTACTAAAACACAAAGTCCATTGGTCCCCTCCCTTTCCTCAGCACAGAGAATCCTATCAGAGCAGAGCAAGCACCTTACCCAAAGAGTGCGGGTCAGCACGCAGACGGGGCTTCCTGATAGGCTGAGCTACCCATCATTCTCTTGAGAATCCAAGAGAAGCGGGTAGAAAGAGACATCAAGTTAGCAACAGGAACAGAAGCTAGATGAAATGGGGAAGTTGGGTAAGGCAACCACAGTGGGCCTTGAGCAACCAAAATTAGGAGGCCATGAGGAAATGGATTTATGGTGTTTGGAAAACAGAAAAGGCAGCAGTTGCACCAAAAGACTGGTCAGGAGGGAACCTGTGCATGTCCATTCTTGAGCTGCCCCATGCCTGGCCAGCACTGGTAGCAGGGCCAGGACTTCTCACCATTTCCTTTGTTTCTGGACAAACCTTAAGGGAGTTTATTGTTTACCTCCAAAAGCCTGAACAGATCTTGGACATTGGTCAAAGCTTGGATGCAGAAGTCTGAAGAAATATTCTCCAAAAAGTTTCATTTTAGATATTTGCAAGAAGTTTGTTAAAGCTGCGAGAATACATTAGAAGAAGCAAACGTTGAAATGATATAGGTGGTAATCAACGGACGCTGACTGCCCCCAGTAATGAACAACGTTTTATACACACACACACACACACACACACACACACACACACACACTCCATCCTAGGTTCAGCTGCCAATATCTCAACAACTAGAGGTCTACCAAATGTGGGGCTCTTTTGTAAGGACTTCCTCTCCCTGATGGTAGAGGTGGACCTGGCTTAAGGCTGAATCTTGGTACAGGCTTCTCTTGGGTCCCCGTTAATACATAAATAAGAGTCTCCATTGCTGCCACCTTGGGCTTCAGTGGTTCTGCTGCATCCCTTTTCTTGCCCCTATCTTCCAGAAGTCCTTACCCCTGCTGCAGATTCATAACCCACCTCCAGCCACAAGCCTGACCAGATGCCCACCAGACCCTGTTACTTCCCTTAATCACTCTGGACTTAACTAAACTGTTCACCCACTTTTCTCTGGGTTCTAAGTCTGAAATACTTACCAAGACTAACCTCATCTTGCCTCCCACTCCTATTTACCTCCACCACCAGGAGCAATCAAACCAGATTAGTAGAGAGGTTAACAGAAAGCATGGTGACTTAGCCTTCACCAGCATGGATTTTCACATGATGACCCACACAGGGGAGGACAGCCCACAAGCACCCATGTGAGGAACCATCTTTGTTTCTCTTTCTGTCCTAGTTACCAGAAGAACAAGCCCTAGGAATAGATCTGTGGGTCAGAGGACAGACCAGCCCTCTCCACTTATGAGCCATTGGAGCAAAGTGTCTAGTCTCATGAGTGGTGAGGTTCTGGCATGGCAGGGGCAGCTTTGTATGAAATCCAGGGATGAAGTTTTAAAGGATAATGAGACTAGTCTTAACCAAAATGAGACTGTCTTAGAAACTGGTATTGACTGACAAGCTACAGATTTAGACTGTGCATTATTAGCAAAGGTAAGAATTAATAATAATATAGTACATAATAATATATAATAATAATAAGCAGGAAATCCGACAGTTTGAAGAGCATGGTTGGTAGCAATTAGTGGAAACCACAGTCATTTATCCCTCCATGAGCAGATAATAATCAAATGAGGTACACTGTATTCATTACCAAAAATCCCAGCTTCTGATGTCAAAAAGATACCCAGGAATAATAGTCAGTGGAAAAACTAGGATCATGGACAGAAAAGGGAAGTGCAGCACAGCCCAAGCCAGGGATCCAAGATTGGATTTGTTCTCTTCGTGTCAATATATGACAGTAAAATGTGCAATGTACGTGGTATGTTAAAATTGGCAAATTGCATATCGTGGCAATAAGAGAAGCTAATATCTCAGAGAATACAAGAAAAAAATGAAAACCTACAATATTTGAGTAGGTTTAAGTACTGAGTTTAGTTGCAGACAATATGGTCCCATGACATTTTAAAATGTATCTTTTTAGCATCGCCCTCTAATGTGGCCCACTGTAATATCACCCATTTACAGTATCAAGTAGAGTGATCTAACATATGCCCAAAGCACCAAGATTTTGGTCTTAAATACAGTTCCCCAGTAAAAGAAAGCAGGAGTCCTTAGGAAGTATCTGCTTTTATAGCTCAAAGCAAGGATAATTAAGATGAGCCTGGAACAACAAATATTTTTGGCCAGAAAGAATGCCTCCAAAACTATCCAGGGCAATCAATCTTAAGGGAAAAGGGAACCAGTTTTAAGACAGTTTTAAGAGGCTCCCACTGAGCAAATTGTGACAATTTTGGCTTTTTTTTTTAAAGCAATATTTCTTTGCAGAACCTATGAGGCATGCTAAAAAGAAAAAAAAGGCACGTACAAGTCTTTAATGATGTTTACAGTGTATTAACTATGTGCATACTATATTCAAGTTTTGGTCCACATCACAATTTCATCAATGCAAATCAAGCTGCTAAAAAATTCATTGAAATCTTGGTAGGGGGTGAGAAATCTCATCAGCTCTACTCAAGCAACAACAAAAAAAAAATATAGGAAGTCTTACTATAACAACAAAAAAGAGACTTGGAATGTTCAATCACCCCCACAGAGACTCAGCCTAATCAACACCAACTCATAATGAATCATCTTGGGATCCTCACCTAATCCCTGCCCTAGGCATTATAAGCCCCCTCAACTCATGGCGATGAAGTGTAAAGTGGTCACCATGATGGGCTGAGAGAACATGTAACCCAGTGGGAAATCTTCTGCCGTATTGATCCATACTATGGTGCTGGCCAGGTTGTCTATAATAAGAATTCTGTGATCATTCCCCAGTTTGATATGTACTTTAGTTTTAAGATGTTTTAAATAATTAAGAGAATCTGTTGTATTTCTTGTCATACTTTTTTATAAGAGTTGCTAAAAGGTTAGGAAGATTTTACTCAATAGATTTGAAAGCTATAAGAGATCTGGGTGGTCTTTATGGAATTTGATTCAGTAGACTGAGTCAAGCACATGGCCCTTCCTAATGTAGATGTGCCTCATCTGATCCATCAAAGGTTTAAATAGAAGAAATGGCAGCATAAGAAAGAATTTCTCTCTCTCACTTTCCCTCCCTCCTTCCATATCTTAAAATGGGGACAGGGGGCTGGAGACGCATTCAGTGGTTGAGCACTTGTCTGTGCCATCCCCAACACTGTAACCAGCAAAACCTGGCACATATGACTCTTGTCTCTGGACTCAGACTTTGATCCAAACCTACCCAATTGGCTCTCCTGCTTCTCCAGGCTTCTGATTAGACTAGAACTATATATCATAGGCTCTCTTGGGTCCTCATCTTGCTGATAGCAGATCTTGAGACTTTTCAGTCTCCATAACTGTATGAGTCAGGTCCTTTCTCTTTAAACACACACACACACACACACACACACACACACACACACACACTCTTGTTGTATTGTTTCTTTTTCTCTAGAGAACTCTGATGAATGCAGGGTTTCTTGGATTTAAGAAAATCAACTGAACTCAATTTGAAACTGTGGTTTGAAATGTCTACAGAAATCTGATTAATTAAATAGAGAAACTGTGTAATATAAATAAGGAATCTGTGAAGTCAATGAGCTAACTGAAAGTTAATGAAAGAAGGAAAGAAAGTCTTATTTTTATACAAAACTTTCTGGCCTTATTAATAAGATAATATTTTGTAAATCAAGATTTTTAGGCTTAAGAGTCATAAGATATTCAAACTTACTAATCTAATCGATTGAATAGTAATTAAAACATTAGTAATACTTATTACTTTCATGCCCCCCAAAACCCCCCGGGGCTGGGGTTGTAGCTCAGTGGTAGAGCACTTGCCTAGCCTGTGCAAGGCACTGGGTTTGATTCTCAGCAGCGCATATAAATAAATTAAAAATCCAACAACAACTTAAAAAAATTTTTTTAAAACAAAATTTGTTTGGAAACTGTCATCTACCATTTCCTAGAAACTTGTTTTGCATTTATTTCCTATCCATCCCCCTAATCTGGTCTCAATCACTCACACCTTTGCAGTCCCCACAAGGTCACTTCCCTGTGAACTTTCAAATGCTTGGTCCATCATCAGAAAATGCCCTCCCCCTCCCCTCTTCCACTCTCCCCTCCTCCACTTGCCCCTAGTCTCTCCCTTCCCTTCCCTTGGAAATCAGGTGGAATAAGTGTCCTCTCCTCTTGCCACAGCCATTTTCTCCTTCACAGACCCCAGCTCCTTTGAAGTGCATGCTATCAGACTTTTCCATACATGGCCCATTCTTGCTGCTATTATGTGCCTACCTCCTGGTCACTTCCTTTCATTCTTGAGGTTTTTTTTGTTTTTGTTTTTGTTTAGCATCTGGGCCACTATATTCTTTACCACTCCCCCTTTGACCATTCTTGCCAACCGCAACTTCCTCAGAGACAATCCACCCAACATCCTGGCCACCTGTTACAGAGCCTGCTGTTCTGATTGTTCCTGAAATTATGGAGTGACAACACAGAGAAGTCATGCCATCACTGTCTCTGGTAATTATCTAGTCCTGGGAGAGGCAGGATTAGCAAGGTCCCCCAAATGTTAAATAGAGGGGCAAACATAATTAACATGCCTCCTCAACTCCTAGCAATCTCTTCCTCCTCCCCACCTCGGCCATCTGCTTTCACAGTCAGAGCCTTGACTCTGTCACCACCAACATGCTAGGGATGTAACTCAGTGGTAAAGCACTTATCTAGCATGTATGAAGCCCTGGGTTTAATCCCCAGTACACAGACACACATATACCACCCTCTTATCACCTCCTTTTTACACTTCTACCTGGGGTGTCCCTGTTCCAACAATCCTTACATCTCACTGGGTCTATGATCTTGCCTCATCTTCCTTCTGCAAAGTGCTAAAACACACTACTGGGCATGCCACTTTTAAGTGTTAAGTAGATAAACTACCCCGGGGCCCTCACTATGTTCCTCATTAGCTTAAAGTTCATGGTTCAGGCAATCACTTCTCTGCAAATACATACCCTCACCAACATTGCCCCTTTCTTTCCACTTAGTAATTGACTGGCAAATCCTAACTCTGATTAAACTCTACTAACCATCATCCATCCCTGTACTTGAGTACCCAAACACTATTGCAGAAAATCACACAACACTAAATAGGCTCACAACGTGTTTTTGACTCAGATCTCAAATGAGCACTCAAGGCTGTACAACAATCATTACATTTTCCTGGTGGCTTCTCCCTCTTCTTAAAGCACAATTTTTCTCTTTTTCCGGGTTGGGATGGAACCCAGGGCCTTGTGCATGCTAGGCAATCTCTCTGCCACTGAGTTACATCCCCAGGCCTCTTTCTCCCTCTTCAAATGAAAATTTGACATCTTTACATCTGCTCTCTTCAAACCTCAGGTCTGTCTGAGAATCTGTCCCCTCAACTCAAGGTCACTGCTCCTCCCTCATGTCTTGTTCTCTCCCATACTCTGGAAAAGATCAGGCTGAGAGGAAACCACCTCTCCCCTCCTGGAACAAGGGGCCCAGTGTCCACAGGATAAGCACCCCACCCTGCCCCCTTGACCACCAGCAATTCCCACAACCTTCCCAATCTCAGATACAATGGTACCTTCCTGAGGAGGAGCATTCATTCCCTCCCTCCTTTGTGGTCCTATCAGAGCAAAGGGACAAGGGCTCTTTGCTCTCATGAATTTGCTTCTCTGCTTTATTGACCAGGGAATGGCTAAGGCCTGTGTCTGATTTTTATCTGTCTTTCACTCCCATCACTTGGCACAGGATTGGAGTTGAATGAATAAATGAAATAGAATCTGAGAAATCCACAAAAAGGCCACGGAGGCATTGTCAGAGATAGCTGGAGTCCCAGGCACAAGATGAACTCGAGGACACACTCTTACTGAGAAGCCCAGCCTCAAGCAAAACATTCACCTGTCCCCTGGGGCTCTGCTCCTCTTTCCTGAAAAGTAACTTTCCCAGGTGCTTCAGAAGAATGAGTGATAAGTATTCTATCTGATCTGTAGTATGGTTAGCCAACCTACTTTTCTTTATGGGGGATGGAACTCAGAGGCACTTGACCACTGAGCCACATTCCCCAGCCCTGTTTTGTATTTTATAGAGAGACAGGGTCTCACTGAGTTGCTTAGCGCCTGGCTTTTGCTGAGGTTGGCTTTGAACTCGAGATCTTCCTGCCTCAGCCTCCTGAGCCGCTGGGATTATAGGCCTGTGCTATGGGGCCCAGCCCAACCTACTTTTTTAACATATGCATTGGTTATTGAAATAAAATTCATATAATGTAAAATTTATCATTTTAACCATTTTAAAGTATACAAATTTAAATTTTAGTATGTTCACCATGTTGTGCAATCATCACTACAAATTAATGCCAAAATATGCTGGGGGTGTAGCTCAGGGGCAGAGCACATGCCTAGCATGAATAGCACATAGTTAGCTATTATGCAAACAATGCTGGGCATTATACAAACATTAACTTATTTTATCCCTCTCAATGACAATAGAAAGTAGGTAGTACTCTCATCCCCATTTTACAGATGAGAACACTAGGCCCAGAGAGGGAATTTGCCAAGTCTCACACGGCTAGTAGGGATGGAGTTGGGATTTAACCATTTTTAATTGGCTTCAGCATCAGGTTTTTCATCATTGCCAGATTTACATCCAGTCTTGAAGCACTTTGTGATAGGGTGCTTTTCTAGGTCAAGATAGAAGGGACAATTCCAGGTCAAATCTTCCTTTTCAAGGACAAGTGACTTGAAATGCTCCTCCCCCTAGATATATAAAATGGCAGTGTCTTAGCAGCTATTTTTCTAGGATTAGGGTGGAATAGGGTCCTTGAGACAGATATTATCTTCACTTTAAAGAGGAGGAAACTGAGGTTCAGAAAGGTGACAAACTTTACAGGTTTTTTTCCCTGGGCCACAGTGACCCTAAGCACTGATTCTGGGCTGAGAGTCTGGACCAGGTCTGGCTGGCAGTCACAAGGAGTCCAGTGTCTCCCCTAGAGTCATCAGGATCCTCTCTGCCTGGCCAGCCTATGATTCCCTAAGAGGCTGCTGGGCCACTTGTGAAACAGGAAATAATGACTTCAGAATGCTCAGGGTTATAGGGTCAGCTGGGACTCAGGTATGGTCTGCTTGGTAGCCTGATTTGGTTAACCGCTACCACTTGTCCTTTGGTGGGAGGGAAACTGCAGAGAGAGTTTGCATTGGTGGTTTGGAGTTTCACAGTCCATAAATTGCTAATCTTCCGAAGTCCAACCCCAAAGCTCATAAGCCTCCAGGTCTCCTAACATCTTCACCTTTCTGCCCAGGAAGTGAGCACTCTTTCCCTTCTTCCCCGGAGGCTGGAATGGAAGTGAAAGCTTGACATATTGAAAGAGAATTGGCTAGCCCCATCGGAGAGAATTTTTATGAAGGCAAAGAAAGCAATGTAAAATACATAGAAATCAGTGTCTGATCGGGGTCCCAACCTTGCTCCAGTGCATACTAATTGCATATAAACTGGGTGCCCTGCTCAAGTTCTGTGCTCAGTTTCTTCATCTGAAAAGTAGGAATAATCTGTTTTAGGGGTCCACAAATTATTTTTCAAAGCCTTTTAAAAATATTTTTAAATGGACACAATCCTTTCATTTTATTTATTTTTTATGGGGTGCTGAGGATCGAATCCAGTGCCTCACATGTGCTAGGCAAGCGCTCTACCTACCACTGAGCCCCAATCCCAGCCCCAAATTATTTCTTTAATGGACCCGATGGCACGTGTTAAATCCTATGAGCCTGGCTGTCTCTGTCCTAGCCACTCTGCCCTTCTACCAAGAAAGCAGCCACCGACGCATAAAGGAATGGCGTGGCTTTGTTCCCATAAAACTCTATTTATAAAATCAGGTGGTGAGCTGGATTTGGCGTATCGGCAAACCGATCCCTGATCTACCTCCCACTGCTGTTGGGAAGAAGCGACTGACATGCTGTTTCTCTGCGGACTACACAATGTGGGAGCCGCTGGAAGGCACCGAACGCGGTAATGAAAATAAAGCTAGGAGCTCGAGAGCGCTTCCGGATGGGAATGCCCGGGGCTGACGGAGCTGACCATCAGGTAGGCATGGGCCGCAGAGGAGGCTCGCACGCCGTCCAGAGTTCAACCAGATGATCAAAGTACCAGCACCGCTCTTTCGGCAGCCAGCAGATCGCTCCAAAAAGTTCCAGCCGCCTTCTCCAGGAGTCCCTCTCCTAGCCCTTCGGCTGGTCCTCTCCCTCAGATCCCAGCCAGAGAGCCGGACGCCGAAACTGGGTCCCTCAAGTCCCGGCCCCCAAAGCCTGGACACGCCCTCTGGAGTCTCCGCCCCCAGAGCGCAGACCTGCGAGTGACGCACCCGGCCCCGCCCTCTGGAGTCCCCGCCCCCGGAGTCCGGACCAACGAGCAACTCACCGGGCCCCACCCTCTGAAAACTCCGCCCCCAAAGCCCGGACCGGCGTGCTTTGCGGTCGCCCCCGCCGGGCTCCGCGCGCGTGTCGTCGCGTACTGGGCAGCCGCAGAGCAGGTGAGCGCGCCGAGCCAGGCGGAAGGTACCTGGACTCGCGGGCCGAGCTTTCATCCCTAGCTTCCCTGCCGCAGGGTGTTCGGGGGCCTAGGGTGGAGGCATAGCGGAGCCCCTGTGCGAAGGTCCTGCCGCCCCTCCTCGCCCAGCCGCCGGCGGGGGAGGCCCCAGAACCTGCCTTGGCGCCGGCAGCCCTGGGTGCGTTAGAGCTTCGTCCAGGATCCTTCCTTTCCGAGCCTAAGTTTCCTCTTTGGAAAGAAAGGCCCAAATGAGATGACGTTAGTATGATTTCCTTATTAAAACAGGCTAAGCAGTACCCCGCGTTCTCGTTTGCTGAACGTCATTGCTAATTAAACATTGTTCACAGACAGGAAAATAATAAGCTTCAACCAAAGTTATATAATTGTGATTATTAGGTGACATGCCCAGATGAAATGATAAGGTGTTTGGAATGTTTCAAAATAAACCAGTCAGGGATGTGGGGTAGGAATAAATGAAACAGTATTGGCTGAGTTGATAATGATTGAGTTTGATATATTATTGTCTCTACCTTTGTTTATGTTTATGATTTAGCATAACAGGTTTTCTAAAATGAGTACATTGCTGTGGTGCCTGACAGCCCATGCTCAAATATTGTGCCTGAATTAACTGTTAGGGCTAATAACAGTACTGGGTGGCCTAACTGGGAGAAATTTATTTTCTCACAGTTCTGGAGGCTAGAAGTCCAAGACCAAGGTTTGATCAGGTTTGGTTTAGCCTTGACTTGCAGATGATCTCCCTGTGTCTTTGTGATATTCCCTCTGTACATGTATTTTTCTTTTTTTTTAATATTTATTTTTTAGTTTTAGGTGGACACAATGTCTTTATTTTTTTTTATTTTTTAATTTTATGTGGTGTTGAAGATGGAACCCAGCGCCCTGCACATGCCAGGCAAGCACGTTACTGCTTGAGCCATATCCCCAGCCCCTATACATGTGTTTTTCTAATCTCACTTTTATGAAGACACCAGTCTGATAGGATTAGAGTCCATCACAATCTCATTTTTCTTTCCTTTGTATGACCCTATCTTCAAATACAATCATATTCTGGTGTACTAAGAGGCCATGATTCAGTCCATAACCCTACACTAGCCTGGGATTTTGGCCAGTCTTCTTAACCTAGCCATGCATCAATTCGCACAACTTTAAAATAGGGACAATCATAGCATAAGTCTTGGGGTTATGAAGATTCAGTTGTATGTCATACAGTCAATTTTTTTTTTTTTTTTTTTTTTTTAGTTTTAGGTGGACACAATGTTTTATTTTTATGTGGTGCTAAGGATCCAACCCAGTGCCTTGCGCATGCTAGATAAGCGCACTACCACTTGAGCCACAACCCCAGCCCATACAGTTAGCTTTTTTATCAGAGGGTTCACCTCTAGGGATTCAACCAATCACAGATTTAAATATTTGGAAACAAATTTTTTCATCTGTATGAACATTATTGCTTATTCCCTAAGCAATACAGTATAACAACTATATACATGATATTTGCATTACATTCAGTGTTAAAAGTAATTAGAGATTATTAAAATATGTAAGAGGATGTGCATAGGCTATATGCAAATACTAAGCCATTTTATACAGAGAAGAATATTCAGAAATTTTGGTATCTGGGGGTACTGGAACCAGTCCCCTGTGGTTTCAGAGGAATAATTCTCTGTGTATATATGTTTAAATATCTCTTAAGTTTATTAGTAGTACAGGTATATTTTCCTAATATAGCCAGCCCTCCATATCTGTGTGTTCTGCATCCATGAATTCAACTAATAATCAAAAATATATTTTAACTGTATCTGTACTGACCATGCAAACTTTTTTCTTGCCATTATTCTCTAAACAATATAACAGCTATACACATAGCAATTACATTGTGTTAGTTATTATAAGTAATCTAGAGATGATTTAAAATACTCAGAAGGATGTGCATATGTTATACATAAATACTATATCAACTTATATAAAGAACTTGAGCATCCTTGGATTTTTATATCTGCAGGGTGGGTCAGAGGTCCTAGAATCAACCTAGGGACAGCTGTATATGTAAACTGTTACAACTGTGCCTAGCATAAAGTACCCAATAAATTGAACATATGATTCATTTACAAATTAATGATAATAAGGCTTCACAATGAAATGAATGGTGGGTGGAATGAGGTAGTTGGGTACTTAGTACTGTACATGGCCATAAGAATAAAAATAAGAATTATAGCTGTTTTCACAAGGGATGTCTGCTACTAAGCCAAACACTGATTGTTTTATGTATGTTCATTTATTTATTCATTGCAACCACCTTTGAGGTGGGCCACTGTCGCATGCCTATTTGGCAAGTAGAGAAATGATTCTTTGAACCCATTTGGTCTGCCTGTAGAGCCAGCCCATGCTTTAAACCTCAATGCAGAATTGCCTCATTAAAGACGGATTTTGCTCTTGTTCTCTTTTTCTTAGCTAGGTTGTCAGCAGTGGCAGCACTCATGGCTGGTCCCCTGTGGCGGGTCTCAGCCTTCATACAGAGACACAGGACAGCCCTTTTGGTGGGTTCCTGCACAGGCCTGTTTGGAGCTCAAATCTCATACCACCTCTTCCCGGATCCGGTGGTCCAGTGGCTTTACCAGTACTGGCCCCAGGGCCAACCAGCCCCACTCTCCTCAGAACTACAAAGCCTCTTCCAAGAGGTCCTGCAGGATATGGGCGTCCCTTCTGGCCACTGCTACAAGCCCTTCACCACCTTTACCTTCCAGCCTGTGAGTGCCGGCTTCCCAAGACTCCCTGCCGGGGCTGTCATAGGCATCCCTGCCAGCTTCCTTGGTGGCCCAGTAACCAACACTGATCATCCTGTGGTCGTACATGGGCAAAGAGTAGACTGGCAGACCCCAGCAGGCACCCGTCTAAGAGATGCCCTGACCCTCTCCCGTGACGCCCAGAAGTTTGCCTTGGCCAGAGAGGTGGTATACCTGGAGACTAGTGCAGCTGCCCTGCAGGCCCTGCCAGCCCCAGCTTGCCTGGCAGGAACCTGGGCACTGAGTGTGGGTGCCAAGCATGCACTAGGGCTCTATGGAGGCCCCATGAACATACGAGCTGCCTTCAACTTGGTGGCAGCAGTGGCAGGCTTCGTGGCCTATGCCTTCTCCACAGACTCTCTTACTCATGCCCTGGAAGGTTGGCTGGACCGCCGCACCGCCTCCCTGTCTACAGCCTATGCCCGAGGTGGAGTGGAATTCTATGAGAAGGTTCTGTCAGGCAACCTGGGCCTGCGCAGTCTCTTGGGCAGACGCGGGGAGAAGCTGTATACACCCAGTGGGAACATTGTCCCCAGACACTGGTTCCGCATCAAGCATTTACCCTACACAACCCGCCTGGACTCTGTACTGCAGATATGGAGGGTAGCACCCAACCCAGGCCGCTCCTGAGGTGCTCATGACCAGGACAGTTCCAGTTCATGCAAATACCACTCTGGCATTGTCTGGGGGAATCCCTTGGGACCTCTGGACCCACACACCACAGTCAGAAAAATTATAGGCTTTGGAGTTAAATATCCTAGATTCTATCTTCTCCTACCACTTATGAACTCAGGGACCTTGGGCAAGCCCCCTTTATGAATCTGAGCCTTGGTTTTCTCAACTATAATGTGGAGAGGATATAAACTACCTCACAGGATTATAGAGTTATGTGAAATCATGAATAAGAGGACCTGGCAGAAAGAGTACCATGAATAAACAGGATATTGCTCCTCCTTTATCTTTGAATTCCATTGGTTGTAGGAGTCAGGCCACATCTTCCCAACTAGAGGTGCTGGTAATAGTCAACCCTTTCCTACAGTGAAGAACCCTCCTCTGTCTGCCCAGTGGTCAAATTCTAGTCTTTCTCCATTGAGGTGGAGGTTAAAAGATTTAGAAGGCTAGGGGCTGAAGTTGTGGCTCAGTGGCAGAATGCTTGCCTCGCATGTCTGAGGCACTGGGTTCTCAACACCACATATATATAAATAAATAAATAAATAAAGGTCCATCAAGAACTAATATATATATGTGTATATATATATATATATATATATATATATTTAAAAAAAAATATTTAAGAGGCTAAAATGTGAATTTGGTGGGGCTTTTAGAGTGGTGTGCCAATAAAGTCCTATGGATGCAAATGGTACACCCAGAGAAGGGAAACCAGGGAAGTGATGGGGCACCAGGAAAGGCACCTGACCAGAAGAGGAAGGGAGGTGTTCCTGGAACACAGCAGAAGCTCTGCCTAAAGATGGAGGAAAGAACAAACCATTGCAAATCTGAGGCTCTGCTGGGGAGTCCAAAGCAGTCAGCCTCCTGGGGTACAGAGCATGATCAGGGCTTGGAGAGCAGAGGGGGTTAAGTGGCGCAGCTTTGCTTGGTGAGGACACTGGGGACAACAGAGGGTGGAGGTAGGCAGTGAACCAGGCACGTGTCATAGGATCCATGGGGACTGTATCCTTGTTCCCCATTAGCCCTCTGATGGTACAGAAAGCAGCCCCTCAGCTTTGATCTTTGGACAAGAGACCTCCATCCAACAGGGCAAAGTGAGGAGAGCTGTAACCAGGACTAATTAGGCCATTCATGTCATCCTTACATTGGAAATAATGTTTTTTCTGGAAGATTTTTGAAGAATTCAGACATGGTGCCAGTAAAACAGGACAAAGGGATTAGGTCACACCCAGGGAAGGCACTGGTGGTGGCAGACAGTTCCTGGCAGGAGACCTTGCGAGAAGAGTAAGCCAGGGTGGTCATGGTACACCTTCCTGCTAGGATTTCAGTGTGGTCTAGAACTCAGTGTGCTGTGCCAACCTGCAAGTCCCTCCACCAGACCTGGGCTGGCTGAGAACAGGGGACGCCTGCTCATCTCACAGATCCCTAGCACCTAGGACAACATAAGGCATGGGCTTGATAAGTACATAGACAGATAGATGAGGTACAACTAGGTGAATAAGAGTCCACCCTGGCAGATAGCACTTCACAGGGCTCCTTGGATGTCACCTAGCCATAGCTACTGCTGTACATCAAGGACCATCATGCCAAGGGGGTCAAATATGGAGTCTGAATTTGATGGACTCCACCTTCTCGCCACTCTCTGCCCCCACCCATCTACTTTTAATGTTGGCATGAGCCCAGATGGCAGCATCAGGCCTTCATGCTGATCTGCCCAAGTGCTATGATTTGTCCGCCAATGGTTGATAGGGTAGAAGTTGCCCTGTGCAGCAGTGTTAAGACGTAGAACCTTTAATAGGTGGGACCTAGTAAGGGATAATTAGGTCACTGGGGGCATTGCCCTCAGTAAGGATGAATACTGATCTCTGGAAGTGAACTCTGGTGAGAGCAAGCTGTAGTTTAAAAATAATAATAAAACTGGCCACTCCACCCACACTTCCTGTCTGGTTATGGGATCTTTCCTTCTTGAGTGCACTCCCACCATTATGACGCCATCTGCCATGAGCTCCTCACCAGAGATGAAGAGAAGTTGGTCCCATGTTCTTGGACTTCCACGATATGAGCCAAATAAACCTGTTTTCTTTATAAATTACCCAGTTTCAAGTATTTTGTTACAACAACAGAAGATAAACTAATATAGGAAGGTAGCCCCAGTATGGGGGAGAGTAAACCCCAGAACTGTTGCTTACTCTTTCCCTCCATTCCCAAGTCAGTCTTTGTCCCCACTCATTGTTCTTCCTAGTCCCCACACATGCTTAATGTGCCACTTACTTCCAAAACCTAGGCTCCCAGAGGCTTCACCATGTGTGGGTGTGTGGGTATGTTGTCCTTTCACCCCACAGCCACACACACATACTTCTCCAGCTACAGCCAGAATACAAAAAACAGAGTTCCAGAGTCTTCCTGATCCTGGCTGGTCCCACTATCTCTGTCCCTTCTGGTGTCCACAGTGCAGGGCCCAACTTGAAGCTGAGCACACATGGAAGCCATTGCAGCACATGAAGCCTAGAAGGGTATATAGTAGAAAACTGGTTCCCAAGCTGGGAATGTAGCTCAGTGGTAGGGAAACTGCCTCGCTGCCTAACATGCAAGAGCCCTGACTTCAGTTCCCAGAATGGCAAAAAACAATAAGATGGGAGCCGGAAGGGCTGGGGCTGGGGCTATAGCTCAGTGGCAGAGTGCTTGCCTAGCATGCATGAGGCACAGGGTTCGATCCTCAGCACCACATAAAAATAAACAAATAAAGTAAAGGCATCCTGTCCAGCTACAATACCAAAAAAAGGAAAAGAAAAGATTGGAGCTAGACATGGTAGCACACCCCTGTAATCCCAGCAGCTCAGTAGGCTAGGGCAGGAGGATCACAAGTTCAAAGTCAACCTCAGCAAAAGTGGGGCACTAAGCAACTTATTGAGACCCTGTCTCTAAATAAAATACAAAAAGGGCTAGGGATGTGGGTCAGTGGTAAGTGACCCTGGATCCCATTACCAAAAACTAAAAAATAAAATAAGATTGGTTCCCTACATTTTAGTGCTTTTAAGTGGTACAAGTACTAGGGTGTTCAGGTCTTAAAATTACTTCCCAAAGGCTAGTAATTCCTTGAAACCAGAATCCCTCCCCACCCTCCATCCCACTTCAGGAAACTTTGCTGCCTAATACAGCTCTACTTCATAGCTTTTCAAAGACCCAGTCAGGGCACTTCTTAGGTTGCTATGAATTGGCTCCTTTGGGAAATTACAAAGTTGCTGCCCATGTAATTTCTGAAAGATGGTTGCTTAGAGCAAAGGACTCAGGTGGCCCTATGGGAAGATTCCAGGCTGGGAGAGAGGGCATTTAAGTGGGAGGTGGTCTTTTACACATACTATACTAGTCATATTTTAACTCTAGAATGTTCATTGTTAGGTTGTGGTAAGAATGACATGAGCAGACATTCTTGGTGACATTCGTAGTCCGCAGCCCATGGCCACAGAGATCCCTGGTCCTGCTGTTCTTGGCTACGGGCAGTCTTGCTGCCTTTGGTTCTAAACAATGCAATGCAGCAACACTGAGGGTCCTGTAGTTTGGGTCTGGAATGTTCCCCATAGACCCAAGTATTAAAGACTTTGTCCCCACTTTGATGCTACTTGATCCCCACCATGGTGGGAGGTAGGGCCTAGAGGGTGTGCCCTCAAAGGGATAGTGGGACCCAGCCTCTTTCCACTTTATCTTTTGCCCCCAGCTACTGTAGTGAGTGGTTTTATTCTACCATACACTTAGGCCCTGATGTGCTACCTTACCACAGGCCTAAATGCAGCAGTAGGCTGGGGCAGGAGGATCACAAGTTCAAAGCCCACCTCAGCAAAAGGCAACCAACTGTGGACTGAAACCTCCCAAACTGAGCCCTGTGAGAACTTTTATCTTAATAAGTTTATTATCTTGGGTAGCCAACTAATAGGAAGGATATATCATTGCTATGATTAAGTTCACAAAAGTTTGTAACTTCCATCTTGCAAGCTGATTACTGTCTTGGTTGTCATGTCTTAATGAAACAAGCAGCCATGTTGGAGAGACCCAAATGCCAAGAAACAATTGTAGGGTGGCCTTTGACCAATAGCCAGCTAAGAATTATGGACCTCATTCCAACAGTCCACAAGGAACTGAGACCTGGCAGCAACCATGTGAGCTTGAAAGAGAATCCTTCTGAAGTCCAGCTTTTAGAAGAGACCCTAGCCCTAGTCAACATTGCAGCCTGTAAGAGCCCCTGAGGCAGAGAACACAGCTAAGTTGTGCCTGGACCCTGACCCACAAGTACAGCGAGGCAGCAATTGCATGTTGTTTTTGGCAACTTGTTATACAGCAATAGTTAATTATGTTATTAGCGGATAAAATATTTTTAGAAAGCAGTATGGCAAAACTTGATAAAATCATAAGACTATATCTTTTAGCCCTGTAATGTCAAACCTAGAAATTTATCCTAGGGCAAAAACCCAACAGACATTAAATAGTACATGCCCAAAGATGTACGTAAGAGCATTAGCCATATTTTTAAATAGATATAATGGAAATGTGAACAGCAGTAATTTAGAAAATGGTGAATATTGTTCAGACACTGAAAAGGATAATTATAAAACCTATGGTAAGAACATGGGGAAATGTTAATTATAAATAGCAAATCATTTTTTAAAATATTTTTAAAAA
Organism: Urocitellus parryii; assembly: GCF_045843805.1. NCBI lineage: Eukaryota > Metazoa > Chordata > Mammalia > Rodentia > Sciuridae > Urocitellus > Urocitellus parryii. The sequence goes on from NC_135531.1 coordinate 179,735,315, forward strand.
TATTACCTGCATGAAGATTATAGTAATGTAAACATTGTAACTTGGGAGGAAATTCACAAAATTAAAAGTAATCCTGTTATGGTGGATTTTTTTCCATGCTGGAGATCAAACCCAGGGCCTCATGCATGCTAGGCTAGTGCTTTATCCCTGAACTACATCCCTCTCTAGCCCTATTAAGGTGGAATTTTGAATGGTTTTATTCACTAAAGTAGGAGGCAAATAAATGTGTATTTATGTGTATATATATTATATATACAATATAATGTATAAATATATGTGTGTGTGTATTTACATCGTGTGTGTATGTGTGTGTGTGTGTGTGTGTGTGTGTGTGTGTGTGTGTGTTAAGTGAAGTCCTACTCAGAGGAGCCTGGACCTATGCCTTATTTCTGCATCAAGGTGACAGATTCTGGCATCCCTGCCTTGGCCTGTGTTCTTGGGGTGTGGCCAATTTTCTGTCATTAACTGTGGCAGTCATGAAAATGTGCTGCTCAGACCTGCTGCAGGAGGAGATTTGACCGACAGCCCCAGTTGTTGTTTCTCTAGATCTGCCACCATGTTAGCACAGAGACCAGGCCTCCGTGGGCTATTTTCAGCCAGTGACTGAGCATGGTGGCAGTACCACTGCAGGTAACCTGTCAGTCTCCTACAGGTGGCTGCCACTCAAGGACTCCTTATTGGCCTGGACAAAACCTTTCTTAGAACTCTCTAAAGTCTGAGGTCCTTCCTCCCCACTTGTGGTCTAAAAGATCTCCCTACTTTCCTCATGCATGCTAGGAATGCATGGTGTTAGTTTGGGTCCAAACAGGAGACTGAAACCACATGCCAATCTGAACAGGAAGAGTTCTCTAGAAAGAATTATTGTTGCTAGGCGCAGTGGCACAGGCCTGTAATCCTCAGTGGCTTAGGAGGCTGAGGCAGGAGGTTTGAAAATTCAAAACCAGCCTCAGCAACTTAGCAAGGCCCTAAGCAACTTAGTGAGACCCTGTCTCAAAATAAAAAACAAAAAGGGCTGGGGATGTGACTTAGTGGTTCAGCTTCTGTGGGTTCAATCTCTGGTACCAAAAAAAAGAAAAAAAGAATTGTTGTTCAATAAGACATGATGAGGGACTAACTTCTAAGAAGTGTTCTCTTGAGAACTCTAAAGAGTTTATGAACAGTAGCTATAAGGAGCAGCTCCTTCTGTCCTGCCAGGGATGAGATCCAGATCTCACTGTGACCACCACTCACTGATGCAAACAAGTTGCCAAGGTATGGCCCCAGCAGAACTTGCTGAGATAATAGAGAACCCATCCACAGGAGATGAAGCAGTGCGTTGGAACTTGACATAAAGCCACAGAAAAGATGCTGGGGAGCTGTCTTTAGGGAAGGGGCCTCACCAGAGTTCACTGCTGCAAAGCCCCAGATGGATGCCAGGGCAGGACCCTGACTGGCTAATTAAGCACTAACCGTTCACAGCATGGCTGTAATTATGCTCACTCTTACCTGGAACAGCCAGGAGCATACTCTTTTTCTGCTCACTGGCTCAGTTTTCCAAGACTTCAAGTCACTGTGGGTGTTGAATTTTCCTAAATTCATCTGCATGTGAAAAGACCACAACCCTTGCCCTATTGCCCAGCAGCATGGACTTCCTCACTTTCCAGACCCCTGAGCGAAGCTCCCTGATCTGGTCCAAATCAGATCAGATCTACACTCAGCCAACTGGGAGGCCCCTTCACAGCTTGTGAGCAGCCCTGTGGGCCTGAAATGTGCCTGTCTTTGTCAAATTGCCAAGGCAGGAAAAAACTGGAATCTGGGTCCTAAGAGACTGGGAACCCCAGGGTGCCCTTGGTCAGGACGTGAAGGCCACCTTTAGCCTCAGAGTCAGACCACCTGGATTAAGAACCTGACTCTGCAACTTTATACTCTGGGCTTGTTATGTTCCCTCTCTGTGCCTTAGTTTTCCCCATTTGCAAGTTGGAATAGTAACAGTGCCCACCTACTTGTTCCAATGAATTGTTTGCAAAGCACCTGGAACAGTTCCTGGCCCAGAATTGAAGCTTGAGGAAGTTGAGCAAAATTTTTATCTACTAGTCATTCATTGCCCAAGGCACAGTGGTCAGGAAGGGACTGAATCAGAGCCCAGCATGGCACTTTTGGAAGCGTCTCAGGTGACTGTGGTATGAGTCAGAGTTGGCAGCAGGCCCTGCACAGCCTTCTCAAACCGCAACAGAGTTTTGTTTATGTCTGACTCCACCCCAGCCTGGGACCCCCAAAAGGGCAACAGGCAACACCACCTCCTATTCCTGGAAGCTGACGGGAGTTGGTGTTCGGGAAGTGTTTGCTGAAGACAAGACTGTATTTGCTGTAAGGTCAGCTCAGTGTCCCTTTCTCAGAGAACCTCCCATCAGAGAGGCTGCTGTGGCCAAGCCTCTCAACCTGACTCGTTCCTTCTGGATAAGGCACCGCTAGGGCCCCAGCACCTTTCAACTTTGCTCCTAGCCACTGCTAGAGGTCACCCTGTCATTGCTCCTCAGTGCCTGGCACACTGATTACCCGCACTGACTCCTGGGGAGCAAAGTCTGCCCAGCATTGAGGTCCACAGAGGAAGCATGTGCAGGCGTCCTGGGTAGCAGAGAGCTCAAGGGCACAGAGCCCACCAGGAATTTGGGCTCCAGCTGCCTGACCCCAGCCTGTGGGGCTTCCTCTCCTAACACAGGAGAAGCGCAGCTCCCCCCACCCCCAACTTCTACTCCAGGCATCTTGAATCTGGCCCTCAGAGCTCTCCCTGCCAGCCAAAAGCGTGTCAGGAGCCATCTGCTGCCTGAGCTGGTGGCAGCTGCTGGGGACATGCTTGCATACATATGAATTGATGTTGTTTTGCCTCGTGATAATATCTTCAGTTGAGCAAGGGGAGATATGCTAAATTATTGAGAGGTTAGTTGACCTGAGGAAGGCGGACCTGACAGCCCAGGGGAAGCAACAGGGAAAGGCTTAGAGACAAGCAGGCCTGGGCCTGAGGAGGAGGAGTTGTATTGTGGCCCCAGGATGCACTGCCTGAGAGAGCACCAGGCCCGCTTCCCTGATGACACCAAAGCTGGGGTGGCCCTCAGCAGAGGTGGCAGAGGTGGTCCATTGAGGTGACTCTTCCCCTCAGCCCCACACTGGAACTTTTTCCTCGAGACAATACTACAGCTCCCATGTAAGGAGTCAGGCTACGTCCTTACATTATCTCATTTAATTGCCACCAAACCCCCTCAAAGCAAGGCAGGAATTAGTCCTGGGTCCAGATGGGAAGTGGCAGCTCCAGTGAGGGTAACTCTCCATGGTCACCAAGCTGCTGGGTTGGGGCCAGGATGGGGACCTTTGGCACAGGGTGGGGACAAGTGCATCGTTTGCTGTCTTCATCAAGGCTGTGGCCTCAGTGGGATGGAGGGATCACGGCAGCACCCTTTTTTAGAGAGGCAGAGCCCCTGGAGACTGTGGCAAACCCCGTGTGTCCTGGAGTGCTCTTAGGAAGTGCATATGGAACATGTGGGCCACCCAGGAACCCCAAATGGGCATTTCAGTCACAGCTTTGTCCCCATATGACGCTGGTCCAACATCTCACTTCTAAACCTTCCTGCAAGAGAGGAAGATGGAGAGTACAATGAGATCTCTTTGGCAAAGGAAACTCTGAAGCACCTGGGGCACTTGTGGGATGCCAATCCCCAGGCTCTCCTGAGACCCAGGAAACTGCTGTTGTCACCAGTTTCTCCCTGAGGTGATTCATGTGAACCCCAAAGTTGAGGTCACTGCTTTTAGATGAGCTGACCCTAAGGTAATGTTCTTTAACTGATCGAGGAGTCAATCCATCAGCTCCTTCCAAGAGAAGAGCTTCACCACACCAGAGGCAGAGTCTCCTGCAGGCACCAGGAGGCCTGCTCACATGGCCCCTGCCCACAAGCTGGAGCCACAGAAGACACTCGCACCACATCTACAACCACACACACACACACCCCATACATACCACCCATTCACACACCAACAACACAACTCAAACAAACACCACACACACACTACCGTGTTTACATACTACATGCAAACCACACAATGCACACACACCCCACTCACACAACACACACACCACACACACATCACACATACACCCACAAACACATTCACGTCATACTACACACATCCTACCACCTGTCCACACATATCCTACACACACACCCCCAGATTACATGAGTAAGTCCAGCCCAAATAGGGGTGCTCTTAATTCACTGGCCCCATCACATTCTGAGGTGCTTAAGCAGAGCAGCGGGGAGAGCTGGTCAGGTCTCAGCAGGGTCTGAAAAAGGTGAGGTGCCTTCAGAGCCTGCTTCTCTGCCCTTGTGAGTCTCCTGTCTGGCCACTGATGGTGCCACCCACTTCCCTTGGAAGGTAGGCAGCGAAAGTGACTCCACCCCTGAATTTAGTAAGTGAAGGGCCACGTCTATGCGAAGCATCATTCGCCACCTCGCAACCCCTAACAGGAATCCAGAAATCAGATCCCTGAATGAGGAAGGCATGAGCAAAGCCCACACCGGGTGAACCCCTGGGGGGGGGGGGGAGCCAAAAATAAACCTTGGAGGTTTCCAGGCACAGATTTGGGGGTCATTTGTCACCACAGCATTATCTACCCTATCCCGCTGCTATACTACACCTAAAAGCCAAACCACCGCAAAGGTTAAATTCTCTGTGCCTTGACAAGTCGTGTAATTTGGGGGGGTGGGGGGGGGTGGAGAGGCTCTTTAGTAAGAGGTGAGGATTCTGCTGCTTCTGAGAATCCTTTCAGCCCAGTGCCCACTGATGCTGCAAAGCCTTGCTGAAAAACAAATATCAAAAAACGGCCACACAACATTGAGCTGTAAAAATGCTTCGCTTGTGAGTGACAGGAGTGCCTTTGTATCTTTCTCCCTGCTCCCTACTCCCCCCCCCCTTGGAAGGAGCACAGGCTCAGTGAAGGTGATCGCTCCCAAACGTGAACAAATGGGACTGGGACTGAGAACACTCCATTTCTTGATTTTTAGCCCTCCCTCCACTTTTCACACCCATCTCTTTGAAAAGCTGAAAGCAACGCACAGATGTAAGGAGCTGTTTTCCTCCGCGTGGTTACAGCCCCGCCCCTCTGTTCCCATGGCAGCCGGCGCACTCGGCGCGCACTCTTCGCGCTGCGCTCTGTCTGGCTCCTTGTCTAGCTCTCCCAACTGGGCCGTGAATAGCTCACCGGCAGGCCCCCCGCCCTTCCTTCTTGCATCCTGGGCACCTGGCTCAGCACCTGGCCCGCCGTAGGTGCTCAGTGGCTGGTGGGTGGGCAGGTGCATGTGTGGAAAGACAGAGCCAGAGCAGAGAGGTGGGGAGGGCGCCGGGGAGGAGAAACCTGGGGGCTTGAGAGTGACACCATAGGAAAGCATTTCTCAACACCCACTATATACAAGTCACAATCGAAGCTCTGGGGGAAAGTCTAGACTCACAAAATGTACTTACCAGTTTACAAACACCTTGATATACGTTGTTTTGGAAGCTACTCAGTACCGGGGTGTAAGTCAACTGTACGGAAATTATCCTGTTTTGAGAGTGGATGTACAAAGTTTATGTGAGGTGGTAAAAAGGGCAGCGGCCTTGAACTGCTCGGAGTCCTGGCTCTTCCCCCAGCCAGCTGTGCAGGCTTTGGAAGCCTCAGCATCCTGCTTTATAAAAGGAGGGGACGGCTCTGTAACTGCACAATTATGGCAGTGTCCTCTCCTGGGCTGCTTCATTCACTCAATAAGAGGTGAGCAGCTGCCCAGGTCTGAGGGCAGTCTCAGGCCTGGGGGATAAGCTGGACCAGGGAACAGTGCAGAGACCAGGGCTGCCTCATCTGTGTCCACAGAGGATGTCCTCCAGGCCCACCTCAAAGACATGCAGTAGGTACATTCAGGAGCAAAGGATGGGCAGCCTGCATGAGCCCAGTGTCCAGAAATCCCAAGTGCTCAAGAGCCTGTGGGCTGAGGTCAGTGCTTAAGGATTAAGTCTGAGCCACGGAAAGGGGATAGCTGTGTGGACAGCAGCTAAGATCATTACTGAGAGCACTGTAGGACTTGGCCTGAGAAGAATATCTATCGCTGGTGTTTTCACTCTGTCCCTGACCTCACAGTAACCACTGGACAAGAGGGCACTTGACACAAACCTGCCCTGTCTTCAGTCAACAGCACACATTCATTGAATACCTACTCTGCACCAGGCTCCATTCTAAGCTCTGGAGAAACAGCATTGGATAGAAATCCCTGCCTTTATATTTGTGTTCTAGTGAAGGACACAGACAATTAACAAGGAATAAATTATTAAAGAGCACATAGGATGAAAAGCAGGGCTGCTTTGAGACAAGGGATAGGAAGCACCTAAATAGGGTGATAAAAGATGGCTGATATCGAGGAGATGACATTGGAGCAAAGATGGAGTGGGCCAAATGGAAATTCAGGGAAAGAGCACTTAAGGGCAAAAGGCCCAGGTGAAAGGAAAAGGGGGGAGGAAAGGGAATGGAGAAGTGGAGGAGTCACATCACTCTGTTTTGGAAATTCTGTCTGGAAATTCTCCTGTTTCCAGGAGAAGCCACCTTGGGGAAGACAACTCATGGTTGCCTTTAGCCAAACCCAGACCTCACTAGGCTGGATCTGACAGTTCATGCATTGGTTTCTCTGGAAAAACCCGAAGACACAGCTCCCAGAGGTGAGGTCACCCCAGCTTGTCTTTGAATGACTCTACAACAAAATATAGAACCAAACTTCTTAATGGGATTGAGGGGTCCAAGATGGCCTCTGTCTCTGCCTGTCTCTCCCCACATGCCTCACTTTAGGAACCCAGCTCTATCGATCTACAGGCTACTCTTTGTCACCTCCATATTTTTGCACATGCTGTTCCCTCTGCCAGAAGAACTGTCTGCTTCCCTTCCCTGGGAGACAAGGCAAAAGGGACCCATTCCTCATCTGTCCCTCCTGCCCTGTCTGTGCCCTGCGGCTCCCTCTGCTTCCTTATCAGCGATTCCCTGTCTCTGGCTCCCTCCTCTCAAGGATAGCAACCTCCCAAGAGCAGGGGTCTATTTCCTTCCTTTGCACACAAGCGTCTGGCATCATTGAACATTTGGTTGAACATCTGGAGGAAAGGAGGCAGGTTGCTGGTTCACTGATTCTAGGATCAAATTTAAGGGCAGAGAGGAACCGCGGAGGGAAGTGGAACAGGAGATGAGGGCAGGAGGTGGGCACTCAGAGGGAACAAGCTGGAAGCTGGCACTGCGGGAGTCCACAGGCCAGTGACTTGCAAGGTGAAGCCAACCTCACTGTCTTGCTGTTTAATTGGGAGCCTGAGAGCTCCCACTGCTCCGTCCTTGACATTCCTGATGGTTGAAGTGTGGTTCCTCCACTTAGGGAGAATGACACATCTCTGGTCCTCAGTTGGGTCTTTTTACACCTATGGTCATTCAGTTCTCATAACAATACTATCATGGGAAGATTCTGTTTTGGTTTTTCTTGGGTTTTGGTGCTGGGAATCAAATGCAGGGCCTAAAGCATGTGAAGCGCTCTGCCACCGAGCTACACCCGCAGCCCAACAAAAGGGAGATTCTTATTCTCACTTTACAGAGGAGAAAAATGAAAAACGAAGGTCAAGTCCTTGCCCACAGTCACACCCACTGCTGGACAGAGCAGCATCAACTGCAAAGACCATCTCTTCTACTTCTGCCTTCCACACTTGATAAGACCTGGCCCACATTAAAAAAAAAAAAAAGTTTACTTTTGGCCTCTAGTTTACTTTTGAGTTCTTGGCTTCTGGTTGGATGCTCATTTCACTACAGGCTGTTCCTCCTAGCAGATTTCTCTCCCAGGAGCCTGTGTGCCTTTGCTTGTGGGTTCTTCTACTGGTCCTTGCAGCTCCCTTTCTTGAGCTTTTGCTCTTCCTGGTTGTTTCAAGATCTTTACTAAAGTCCACACCTTTACAGTTCTCCAGGCCAGGCCTGTGCTAGAGGCCGGGGTTACAGGGAGGACCCTGCCCCTGAGGGGCTCAAGGCCTCTTTGTGGTCTCTAACAGCAACCATATACCTGACTGGCTCCCAGGGACAGCAGGGGCCAGGACAGAGATGCAGGCAGGAATGTGTGGCGGCTTATTCAGAAAATGAGGTGATTCCTCCCCACACACATACACACTCCCCCCCACTTTTTTCCCTTTCTTCCTCTTTTCTTCTCCCCTTCTCACCTAAATGTGGTAGACTGGTCTCCTTACCAGAGGCCTAGAAGGGTGGGGGCCGAGGAGGATGAGCAGTTAACAGGTGCAGGGGTACAAATGGAGAGGAGGACTCTAGCACAGCGGGTAACTATGGATGACAGCAATTAATTACATATTTCAAGATTGCAAGTTGAGAGGAGTTTGAATGTTCCCAACACAAAGAAATGACAACTGTTTCAGATGATGGATATGCTAATTACTGTGATCTGATCATTACACTTTGAATACATGTATTAAAATGTCGCACTGTACCTCCCAAATATGTACAATTATTATGGGACAATTAAGATAAACATATATATTTTAAAATAATTTCTTCAATGTTTTTATTTTCCAAGGCCCTCTTAGACCTTCAGGAGAACAGACAGTCTCTTGGGCTTGGATGAGAGATCTGGAGGAAACCAGGCTAAGGTCCTTTAGGCTGATGGAAGGAAGAGGTGAAAGGTCAGCTCAGGACTCTATTTCCAAACTGAGCCCCTGGGATGTGGCAAGATCCCAGTGGGTGATGGGATGTGAGAAGAGGGAGCCTGGTCATGTTTCCCTGGGAGGTACCAAGTTGAGGGGCAGATGTAGGCCAAGGTGAATAGAGCTCTCCTTCACTCCAAAATCATTCAGGGTAAAGTAAGTCCACAGAGAGTCCCATGAATCCAGATCTTATAAGTGCCAGGGTTCCACCATTGGGAACATGGGGCCTCTCCTGGGGACTCCCTGGCTGCTGCCCAGGAACCGCTCCACAGACAGCGGCAAACACAGATAAAGAGGACTGGTAGCTGTACATGCCTGGGTCTGGGCACTGGGTAGGAGTTCCTTTCCCCTCTACCTCCCTCTCAGACACAATGGAATGTTCCCAACACAAAGAAATGACAACTGTTTGAGGTGATGGATACGCCAATTACCTGATCTGATCATTACACTTCGTATACATGTATTAAAATGTCACACTGTAACTCACAAATATGTACGATTACTATGGGGCAATTGAAATAAACATATATATTTTAAAATAATTAAAGAAAGACAGGGGAAGACCCTGAAATGATTAAAATCAAGTTGCTTGCAATTTCTTGGTGGAATTGGAGTTCCAGATAAAAATGTAAAAATTAGAGCAAATAAAGTTATTTTGCTTGTTCACCTGAGTCAGAGACAGACAAAAATAGTATGGAAGCAGGGAAAAGGGTCACAGAGATTGCACTGGGTATTTGGGGGATATGATTAACAAAGGCTTCCTGGAGGAGGTGACCTCGGTTCTTGGCATGTATGCCAATTAAAATTTCCACTAGTGTCAGATGTTGTTGTTCTAAGACACATCTCTGTGCCAGAGAGGTGAAGCCAAACATGTCTTGGATACTCAAAGTCCTGTGCAAACTTCTCAGGGGGCTTCTCAGAGCCTGGATGCTGAGGATTAACTGTGTCAAGGTAGCAATTCCCTTGCCACCTGCAGGAGCTGGCTGGACGTTGTTTTCTGCAGATGCCCTGTCTGGCCAGCAGGGGGAGGAAGCTCACCATGGCCCAGTGTACAGTGGGCTTTGCTGGAGCCCCAGGATGAAAGGCAGAAGGAAGCCCAGAGGGCTGAGAGACTGCTGGAATTTATTAGCCATCTAGGGAGTGGGCACCTTTGTGAGCATTAGACCAACTCCTGGGTGTTCGCCCTCCATCCCTCCGCCCTGGGTCCAGCCTCGAGACAGTTCTTCCAGGTGCTTCCCAAGCCTTCTGCCCATGTAACTGGGCAGACAGGTAGGGGCTGATGGCCCACCACAGTTTCCAGAGCACCTTGGGATGACTGGGTAGTGGGACTGGCCTCTGAGCCTGTGGAACTTTCCAGGCCTGTGAGCTAAGGGAAGATCTCCAATATCTCAGTCACATAAAATGGCAGATGTCAACAAATAATTAAAGGAAAAGATGACTATTGTATTAATTGAACAGAGATCAATCCAAATGTCATCTAATATTACTACTACTAATAATAAATTGCAGACCCGCCATATACTGAAGTGTTATTTAGCCATGAAGAACCCCGTCTTCAAGGAATAGTTAATGACAAGGGACAGGACTCACTTGTGCTAGTTCTCCATTTGGCTTTCCAGAATTATGCTCTGCCCTGCCCTGGAGGTTGACCCCAGTAGTCTACACCACCCTAACTTGGCCCTATGATTGCAAACTGGGCTCAGCCAATGGGAGACACTGGTGGGAACTGGAAGGGTGGGGGGAGAGCTGGGCTGGGGTATGTCTGCTCCTGTCTCTACCTGTCTCAGAGCCTCCAGCTCTGAGTTCCCACTAGGCAGCCCCATCTGGATTCTGGTGCCACCTTTTTTGCCCTTACTCCTTGGGTCCTATGGCTGATAACAGCTTCCTGCTCTTGCCAGCTCCTGGATACCTCAGCACCCTTGGTTACTCTTCTGAAACTTGCCCACGTATCTGAAAACCATGCTTCACTAAATGGTTCTTCATTTGGACATCAGTATGAATCTTGTCTCCTGCCAGGACTCGGACCAGCTCACATGTTAAGCAAAAAGAAAAGAATACAGAAGCATTTTTTTCAGAAAAAAAAGGCCTGATGCTTTATCTGTATTATTCCACTGAACCCTCACAGCAATGCAGAGAAATGCAGCCAAAAGCAACGTTGATACCAGATTCAAATTTAGAAAGCGTTTGAAGAATAGTCTAATAATGTCTCTGTAGAAGGCAAAGAATATACTGACAAAGGACAAGGGAGAAGGCACCCTAGACATTTATTCAATTTAAAAATTACCATAAGTTACTACAGCGTTGTACTTTTTAAAATTCATAATACCTTCACCTTTTATAAATGTGCTTCTGATTAAACAAGGACGAGGAGGTGGTGGTGGAGGGACAGGTGGGGGAGGCAGGCAGCTTGGTAAAGTAGGCCACATGAGCTCAGATGACCTGGTTTTCCCCTAAGCCAAATTCCTACCCAACTCAGAGTGGGAGGAGCTGACTTCTCAGAATCCCTGCTCTCCCGCTGAATGGCCTCAGTTTTCTAATCTGTAAAATGGTTATACGTGGGTCGCTGTGCAGCATGATGGAAATCAGTGGGTACATGAAGCGTCCAGCCCTACAGAGAGGTCACCGTGGGGACCCAGGAAATGTGAATCTCCCTTCCTGCCCCTTCTACCACATCCAGGTGGGAACACCACTGCTCTGGCTGCATGGCAAAGGAGAAAGGAGGGGGTGAGACAGAAGCTTCATCTGGTGACCCAGGGCTGGCTTACCTGTGGCCTTTCACAAGCAGCGGACAAATCCATGAATGAACAAATGAATCTTCTGCCCAGAGTTACCGCCCAGGCCAGGACCTAGCTGACTCTTCTTAGCCTCTTCCCTTTCTCAAAAGTATCTTTATTCTCTATCTCCTCTGGTTCATTTTTTTTACTACCATGTATGAAATTTCTGTGGATTTGATAGCTTACAATAGCACACATTAATTACCTCCCAGCTCCTGGGTCCTTTCTGGTTGGGGACCCACCAGGCTGCAGTCTCAGCAGAGGCTGGACCGGGTGTCTCAGTGCCTCAGCGCACACCTGCGTTTGGCCCCAGAGTCTCCCAGATTCAAGTTGTTGGAAGAATGCATGGCCTTGCACGTGCAGGACCAAGAGCCATGCTTTCTTGCTGGCTGTCAGCTGGTGCTCCTCTCTGGTTTCCTGCCACAAAGTCCTCTCTCAACATAGCCGCTTCTTCAAAGTCAGCACAAAAGAGTCTCTTGCTCACTCAAGTTGGCTTAGAGCCGTGTGTGTGTGTGTGTGTGTGTGTGTGTGTGTGTGTAAAATCAATTTTGCCATACGACACAGTCTAACCCAGGGTTGACAGTCCATCGCCTTTGCCATATCCTGTTGGTTAGAAGCAAGCCCCAGGTTCCTCCCAACCCAAGTACAGAGGGTGGGAGCTCCACAGGGCATAACACAGTGGGGGTCTCGTTAGGGTGTGCCCTCCACACCTGTCCCCTTGGAGTCCTGCCATCTGCTGGATGAAGAACAAACAGATATTTTCCTCCAAAGGGAGCTATTTGAGTTTTTACCATTCCATTCAGGAAATCATTTCTTAACCCCAGATATTTGATGACATCAGGTATCTTCACAGTGTTTTTTGCTGGTCTCCTTTGGAGGCATGGAAGGTGGTGTCGCTACTAGAAGCCTTCACACCCTTCAGATGCACTACTCAACCGGCCACTTGCTGGGCGTGTCCATTCATTCATTCATTGTATGTCTTTCCTCTGCTGGGTGCTTAGCACTGTGCCATACAGATAATGCTATGGATCTTTTCCTTGGTTACCCACTGATTTACTTCTTCTTCCCCCCCCCCCTTTTTGTTGAGTAAAAAAGAAAAATGTTGTTTTTGAGTCAGGGTATGTACTCAACAGCAAACAACATAGAACCCAACAGTGGATTAAATGTATAAATGACTTATTTTAGTCACCTAAAAAGAAATTTCTGAGTAGGCAGCCATGGGCAGGGGAGGTGCCATTGTTCCAAGCTCCTCCTTGCTCCGGCACCTAACTTTAGTCCTCATGGTCACAAGACTGCTGCTGCCTCACCAGGCATTACATCCACATTTCACACAGGAAGAATAGGAAAAGCAAAGAGACTTGCCTTTGCCCTCCCCATGGACTTTCATCTACATCAGATTTAGCCAAGAACTTGATCACAAGGTCACCAGTAACTCCAAGAACACTGGGGAAGCAATTTTTTTTTTTTAAAGTTGGGCACATCGTCAGCCTGAACAAAGTCAAGTTTCTATTAGTAGGAAGACGGGGGAGTAGATTTGGGGTAGGTCACCAGCAGGACCACTGTGAAAAATCAGGCCAAATCTCCATGGTCTTTGAAGGCTGATGGCTCTGCGGTGATGGCATTTGATGCTTTCTGGGTCCTCGTTGACAGGCTATGCCGATGCGAGAGTGCTCTTGGTCTATTTTTCCAGAAAGATGTTATCTAAAAAAGTTAGCTGCTCTAAAATGGAACTGACGGCAGCTCTGCCCATCGGCCTTTCCTTCCGGAGCTCTCTGGTAGATGGCAAGGGATCTCCAAGCCACGCCAGATGCAATGAGATGTTAATTGCAAACTAGGCTGTAGGGTAGAGAGCTTTCATAAAAAGTGTGTGCAAACAGAGAGAGGATGGTGTGCAGGGGCAGGACCTGTCCACCTTCCCTCCACGCCTCTCTCCCACTTGGCCCAGGGACAGCACTGGCAGGAGACTGGGAATGAGAGGAAGGGAGAATCCAGGGTTTCTCTCCCCCTTTCTCTGTTTGGTCATGTCTCCACTACAGCCCCATTGAGACTCCAGCTCCTGTCCAAAAATCTGCTGTGGTTTTAACTTAGCCAGGCGACCCTGGGCCCCAGGGACAGCACCTTTTCTCTGGCCCTGCAGCCCAGGGCTGGTGGTGACTGACATGGATCTCTGGCTTCTTTGTTGGGCTCCTCAGTCTCCATCTACTGGGTAACCAAGTTCCGCCTCAGCGCCCTTCTGCTTTAAATACACTCCAGCGGTTTTGGAGTCCTGGTTAGATCCTGACTCATACAGACAGCACCATAAACACTCAAACACCCATCACTTAGCTTTAACAATGATTACATTCTGCCACACTTGCTTCATCTATTTTTACATTTGTGGGGAAAAAAAAAAGTCCCAGGCATCACAATGTTGCTGAATGATTTCATCCTGGGTCTCTAAAAAATAGGGACAGTTTCTTACATAACAAGCACATTAAATCGTTCACACACCTGCGTTTACATATTAACATCCCCAACAAAATTATCTAAAGTTCTGTATAGCTATCTAATTCCAAATCCATATTCCAGTGCTCCCAAATGTCCCAGAGATGTCTATTTTACAGTTGGATGGTTTAAATGGGGATTTAAGCAAGGTCCACACATTGCATCTGGTAGATACATATCTTGAGCATCTTTTAATTTCCAACAGTCCTCCCATTAGAAGGTGTGTGTGTGTGTGTGTGTGTGTGTGTGTGTGTGTCTCTCTCTCTCTCTCACACACACACACACACACACATACACAGAGCATGGCTTTGCTGGCACACTAAGATCTGGATCCTAGACTTGGGCTGCTCCTGTTCCTACTATTTCTCACAGAGTCCCTTAAACAAATGTTTCCACAGCATCCCTCTCACAGGGGACAGACCCAGCCCTCCCTTTTCCAGATCCCTGGAAACTTGAAGCTGATGCTACTGCACGCCTGAAATCCCAGTGGCTCTGAAGGCTGAGGCAAGAGGACAGTGAGGTCAAAGCCAGTCTCAGCAACTTAGCGAGGTCCAAGCAACTCAGCAAGACCCTTTCCCTAAATAAAATATTAAAAAGGGCTGAGACTGGGCTGGGGCTATAGCTCAGTGGTGAAGCACTTGCCTTGTAAGTGTGAGGCACTGGGTTCCATCCTCAGCACCACAAAAAAATAATTAAAGATGTTGTTTAAAAAAAGGTGGGGGTGCTGGGATGTGATTCAGTGGTTAAGCGCCCCTAGGTTCGATTCCTAGTACCAAAAAAATTAAAAATAAAAACAAAAAACCTCCAAGCCATTGCACCACAGCTTGGTGCCAACTTTTATTTTGTCGACCTTTGTTTAGATTTTCCCTAATATTTTATGGACCCACATGGAGATAAGAATAAAGCCTGTGTGGCTGGGGCTATAGCTCAGTGGTAGAACGCTTGCTTTGCACGGGGGAGTCAGTAGGTTTGATCTTCAGCACCATATAAAAATAAATAAATAAATAAAGTTATTTAAAAGATGTTTTAAAAAGGGGCTGGGGTTGTGGCTCAGTGGTAGAGCGCTCACCTAGCACATGTAAGGCACTGGGTTCAATCCTCAGCACCACATAAAAATAAATAAATAAAATACTGGGTCCAACTACAACTAAAAAAATATTCTTAAAAAAGTTTAAAAAAAAAGAACGAAGCTTTTTAACGAGTCTCAATCTTAAAGATTGTCTACTCTAAACTTTGCTTTTTCTTTTTTATGGTTTTACAACTTGCATAAGTGGTATATCACTGCCCATAGTACAGATGAGAAGAGAGGCCCAGAGAAGCAAAACAATTTGATCAAGGGTGCACAGCAGGCACCATGGCAGGTGGGCTTCCCCTTGGACCATGCCCCTCTCTCTTCCCATCTTCCCATGGCACCTGGTCCTGTTATCAGATGTAAAAACTGCGTAAGTGCCTGTCCCTAACAGTTATATACGGCCCTGGGCAACTGTGGCTATGCAGAGGTAGTTATTGAAAGCTGACAATTGGTGGTTTCTGGCTAAAAATCCTACTCTATACTCCAAACCCTTTGAATTTGGGGGGAAATAAGCCTTTGATGATGACTAATAGAGTCACCCAGATATTCTTAGGAAAAACAAGAAAATGTCAAAATGCACTACACTTTTAAAACCATCCTGACAGAAAGCAGATTGGTGGTGGCCATGCCTGGGGGCCAGAGTAAGGAGGAGTCACTGGTGAATGGGTACCGTGATGAAATGGGGGTGATGCAGATGTGTGGGGACCAGACAGAGATGGTGGTTACACAACACTGGGAACCTCCTAAATGACACTGGATTGTTCACTTTCAAATGGTTAATTTTATGTTATGTGGATTTCACCCCAATAAAAATAGATATCCTGTGCTTAACCAGTTTCAGTGTCCCAACTCGGCTCTGCTAAACCCAGCACACCCAGCCTTGCCACCATCTCAGACTACATAAGTTCAACAGAGTTGGGGGAGCACTATGTAGGGGAGTATTAGTCAAGGACAGCCCTGCGGGAGAATCGCCCTTCCAGATGATGGGCTCCTGTCAGAGGCATGCTGCTGGGATGAGGAGAGGCTGTGGCGGGATGAAGATGACAAGCAAGCAGCCCACATGCCTAAGAGGTATCCCCAAGTTTTGGGGGATAGTATGTGTCCTGAGCTGTCCTCCCAGCACTTCCCCACAGGAGAGCCAACCCTAGGCACAGGGACTCCAGCTGTCAGTGGGAACTGAGAGGAGGCAAAGGGTGGGGCCCGGGTGCCCCCTCGGGAGATGGCATTGGACACCTGCCATCCCGAGAACAGCCATCAAAAACCCACAAAACCCACAGAAGAGGCTGCAATCAAACAGCCCAGTGAAGCACAAAGATTCTCATCCCTCCCCCATCCTTCTCCAAATCCTCCAGTAGAAAGGGGCCAAAAGGTGAGAGAAGCTGGGTACGGTGGTGTTTGCCTATGATCCCAGATACCAGGGAGACCAAGGCAGGAGCAGGGGAGGATCTCCTTTGGAGCCCAGCCTGGGCAACACAGGAGGACCCCATCTAAAAATATGCATAGGGGGCTGGGGATGTGGCTCAAGCGGTAGTGCGCTCACCTGGCATGCGTGCGGCCCAGGTTCGATCCTCAGCACCACATACAAACAAAGATGTTGTATCCACCAAAAACTAAAAAATAAATATTAAAAAATAAACAAATAAAAATATGCATAGCTCAGAGGTATCAGGGCTGGGGATGTAGATCAGAGGCAGGGTATTTGCCTAGCATGCACACAGCCCTGAGTTTGATCCCCAGTACCATAAATAAATAAATAAGAGTGAGACAGATGAAGAACAGCCACACTCTGCCTCATCCCAGGCCTCTTTAGAGGCAGACTGGTGCACAGAATGCCAAAGAAGTGGACATTACATCTGGTTCAAAGCATGAAGCTTAGACTGCACTGGAGGGCTTGGTTTTTGTTGCTGTTGTTTTGTTTTTTAATACCTAGAAACAACCAAAGAGCTTGGGACCAGCCAAGGTTTTGCTACAGATTATGAAAACAAGATTTGATATCTATCTACAAAATACGTATAGACTAAACAGAATAATTTCACGTTTGTGCCCCATGGAGTTCAAACTATTAAGTAAATTGTTTCATATGAGTCTCTGCAAACAAATATAAATAATTGGCTAACAGCCATCAAAGTTGAGTGTTATCAAAATGTCATCTATGCCATGGGTGTGACCTAAATCCTGGAAGGAGTCTGTTCCCTCACTGGTCTCTTGTAAATTTACTCTTGTAAATTTTACTTTCTATCTACCAGCCAATTCATAGCCTAGTTTTATCAAACTTGACATTCTTAGGACCTACATTAATTACAAGTAGGGCTTTGATGTGTTTATTCTCTTTTCCCTTTTTCTTTCCCTGCTTCTCCATTTTGGTACTGAAAAACATTGCAGCTTATTTCACTGAACCCCCACCGCTACACTATGAGATGGGTATTATTCTTCCATTTTACAGATGAGGAATCTGAGGATCAGAGAAATGATTTGCTAAGAAGCAGCAGAGCTGGGTTTGGCAGCCAAGCCAGCCAACTCTGGGAATGAGGCTGCTGTACTCCTTCCAAAGCTGCCTCCTGAAAATGGGATCCAGGTCACGCTGCTGGGAGACGATAAAACGAGAGTGTGATGAGACACCCTGAAAGGTGTTGCACAGAACGGGGAGCTGGAGCCAGGCCTTGAAAGACAAATGGGTACTCATTAGGTCCCGAGGAGGAAGGAGGAAAACAGAAGGGCATTCAAAGAGGAGGGAACCTGGAAGGAATCCCACAGGGGCGGGAAGGGAGGGCAGAGCTAGGGCTGTGGCAGGTTCTCTGAGCATTTTCTGTGCAAGTGTCTTCTTTTCTTCTCTTTTTTTTTGGGGGGTGGGGTGGGGTGTGCACCAGGGATTGAACCCAGGGGTACTCAACCACTGAGCCACATTCCCAGCCCTATTTTGTATTTTATTTAGAGACAAGGTCTCACTGAGTTGCTTAGTGCCTCACCATTGCTGAGGCTGGCTTTGAATTTGCGATCCTCCTGCCTCAGCCTCCCAAGCCCCTGGGATTACAGGCATGTGCCCATCTTTTTCTTCTCTTTTCTTTCTTTCTCTCTCTCTCTCTCTCTCTCTCTCTCTCTCCTCTCTCTCTCTCTCTCTCTTTTTGAGTGCTCGGGATGGGACCCAACGCCTTGCACATGTTAGACCCATGCTCTGCCGCTGAGCTACACCTCCAGCCATGTAAGTGAATCTTTTCTATACTTCTTTCAAAAGAGTATGTTTGCATCAGTGGTAGGCCAAGGGGTCTTTACCTCTCTGCAGGCCATAAGAGGTGCATTGTCTGTAGATTTTAAAAATAATAATAATAAAATTACTTGGCACAGATTGAATTGTGTTCCTCCAAAATTCATAAGTTGAGTCACCCAACCTCCAAATGGACTGTATTTGGAGATAGGAGCTTTATGGAGGTAGATGGGGTTAGAAGAGCAAGAGCCTGACCTGAGAGGATTACAGTCCTTACACAGAGACAGAAGTGAGATGATCTCTGCCATGTGAGGACACAGCAAGAAGGCAGCCATCTGCAAGCCAGGAAGATTGCCCTTACCAGAAACCGAATTTGCCAACACCTTGATCTTGGACCACCCAGCCTCCAGAACTGTAAAAAATAAATATATATTGCCTAAGTCATCCGGTATTTGCTGTTTTGTCATAGCAGCCCAAGCTAAGACAGGCATGGATGTGCTTTTTATTATCAGCATCCTCCAGTTATTTTAAACAATCCCAGTAATAAAGTACTACTTTCTGCAGCCCAGACCACTCCCATCACTCCCGTTCTTGCTACATCACTTGTTGACATGACTATGGGTAAGACCATTTGGAGCTGAAGGGATAGCTCAGTGGTGGGAGCACCTGCTTTGCATGTTCAAGGTCCTGGGTTCAATTCCCAGCACAGAAAAAAAAAAAAAAAAACAGAGAGTATTATCTGGACATTATGGTACACACTGTCACCCAGCTACTCAGGAAGCTGAAGCAGGAGGATGGCTTGAACCTAGGAGTTCCAGAACAGCCTGGGCAACAGAGTGAGACCCCCATCTCAGGAAAGAAAAGATTACTGCAGGCATCAGCAAGAAAACAAGGGTTAGTCTGTAGAATATGTGGTGAAACACCAGTGGGTAGATCTCATAATGAGTCAGCATTTATGTATTCTAAAAACTCACAAAACAGCATTAGATATTATTTAGGTATATAGACACATTAACCAAAGTACAAAGACTTTCCTAGAAATACTGGATAATAAATTTAAGACAATGTTTTTTCTCTGGTTGGGAGAGTTGGAGGGGAAAAAAAGAAGAGAGATCCATAGATTTTAAGGTAACATTCTACTTCTTAAGCCAGGTGGTTCATATACTATAGTCATTATATTATTCCCTGTACACTTTCTTATGTTTTAAATATTTTATTTTTTTTAAATGTGCATCAATCAGCCAAGGCACTTGCTCTCCCATGCATACTGGGGCAGCCCCCCCCCCCATTAGACTGACTCTCTATTTTCTATGATCTGGATTCCCTCCTGGCCTGTAGGCATGACCTAGTTGGGCACTTTGGGGACTAGTAAGTAGTTCAGGATTTCTAAGCCCAGGTGTGGTAGGTGACAAGGCAAGGAATGTGTGACTGAGCAGGTAAGTACCCCCTGAATCATGGAGAGTCTTGTGTGCCATGTTAGAGAACTTGGCTTTGTGTGAAGAAAGGAGCAACTGGACAGATCAGAGGCTTGGCAACAGGGAGACAAGGTGACTTTAGAAGCACCCCGTAATGGTGAGGGTAGGTTCTGCAGTAGAGGGAGGGAGGTGCCAAAAGGGGTGGTCAGGAGAAACAGGGGCAAACCTAGTCCCATGGTTGGTCTACTGTAGAGTGATAGCCCATTCCAGCCAGAGGTGGAGTTCTCTTGGGTAAAAATGGAAACAGCCAGCAATTGCTATTTATAAAAATAACTACAAAGGCTTGACAACCCAGGGAGAATGCTGAAAAAGTAAATTGAGGGCTGTTGGGAAAATGCTCAGTGATTCTCATCTTCAAAGCATTTCTGAGACATGAGCTCATGAATCCTTCTTCCAGATCCCTGAGAGAAATATAGGGAAGAAGGGAGGTGGGGGAGGGGAGGTACAGAGCCTGGTGACCTCGCCAGTGCAGCAGAGACTGTCCCCTGGAGACAGGAGCAAGTATGCCTGTCAAATGCCCAGTATCCAAATGATCCCTTCTATCTGCCCCTCCACCCTGTTCCTTATGCCCCACCTGGTGAGGCGCTGGGGTGTGCAGCCACAAAGGGTAGGGCAGCCACAGGAAGAACAGAGCTTCAGGCGGGGTCACAGCAAGTTCCCTGGGGTTCAGATCCAGGTGATAAAGGCAAGAAAGGGAGTGGAGAAGCTGGGGGAGAGGGAAGCATGTGCTTCCTCTAAAGAAGGCCAGGAGCAGGTGATGAGCTTCCACCATGTGAATCGCACACGCCTGGAGTGTGTAAGGCATTTCCATAGAAGAAGGATCCAAGGCTGGGGGCGGGGAGCATCTCATACAGCATCAGTGATGGAACTGGAACCCAGTTCCCGTTGCATGAGTGCCCTTGTCTTTGCAAACTCCTACTCACCCTAAGTTTGCGTTCTGCATCCGCTCCTCTGAAAGCCTTCCCTGGCTGCCCCCAGAGGGAAAGAGCAGTTGCCCTTCTGTGTTTCTAACAGCCCAGAGCTGACCCTTCAAGAGCATCTATCTCCCTGAGCTCCATGGTCTGTTTTATTCACTGACACTTCTCAGCCCAGGCAGGAACAAGGTTCCTCTGTCTGCTCCTAGTTCATGCTCCCCGGAATTGGCTCATCCAGGTCTCCTGCAAGGTAATCCGTAACAGCCTTTCCCTGTGTCTCAGGTCAGCCTCCCAAAAGGGAGGGATGGACAGGCCAGGAGCTCAGGTTAGGCTGCCACTCCTATGGCTGAGGCATAGGGCAGCCAACTCGCAGGTGTAGCTCAGTAGGTCCAGGACAAAGACCCACTATACCTATATATTCATGATATGGTATGTGACAAAGAGTGCTGAACATCTGAGTCTCAGGGGCTGGAGAAGTGTCAGTGAATGAAACAGACCATGGAACTCACATTCCTGTGGGGAGATACCTGCCATGTCCCCAAATCAACAAGGTAATCCTGGCTGGAATGTGGCTCAGTGGTAGAGCCCTTGCCTAGCATGTGCAAAGACCCTGGGTTCTTTCCCCAGCCCCACAGGCACAGAAAAAAGAAAAGGGCAAATAGGGTAACCTCAGCAAGGATCCTACGCTGCGAAGAAAGTAGGACAGGGACATGCAATGGGACTGACTACAGGGTTTTATTAGGCAGGGAACAAGCCTCTCCCAGGAGGTGACACTGAACAGTCTGGGAATTAAACTTCCAGGGACCACTCAACTTGCTAGTGTGGCAATGCTCAGAATTGGTAACAATGGGGTCTCTACTTCATGGCAAACTATACCCAGACCCAAAAGCATTGTTTAAACTTCATGGATCTGAGCATTTTCTCCAGCCTCTGTGGTGACTGGAGAAAAGATTATTTCATTGCCTTCAACAGAAGGTGTATTTGTGTGTGTACATATGCTTGAGAGAAATTTACTGAAAAGATGTGGGTACGAGACCAGCTGGCGGCCCATTCCACGCCAGCATTCTCTCTTAGCAATCTGCCCGAGAGCTCTAGTTTGCGACACTCCAATCCTGCCAGGGAGAAATAAGGTAAGAACACCCAGGGGCGCTTTGGTGCCTACCCAGGAGTGCCTCAACCCCAGAGGGAGGCAGGTCCTAACCTCTAAGAGAAGGGAATGAAGATATCCCAGAGAAATGGAAGGGTCAGAGCACAGATTCCATATTCAGAAATGAAAGCAGCAAATGCAGTCACAGTATCTGGGATCTCTCTCCTAGTCTCCTTCTACATAGGTCCTTTCCCAGGACCTCAATTGCTGTACCTGAGCAATGGGTGGAATTCCTTCCCTGCCTCATAGGTAAGTTTTCTAGTCAGACAAAGTGCAGGTGGTAGAGGAAGTTCTGAAATGAAAAATCATCAACTGAGAGGTTCTGAGCACCTTTATCCCTTCACCTGTCTCCTCCCTTTTTTTCTCTCCTTCCTTTTTCCATCAATTTCTCCTGGTGGTTAATATAAAAAAGATAAAACAACAACAATGACTTGCCAAGGTACAAGACAAGCTGGGACCCCAGATTGGGAGAAGAAGGAAAAAGATATGGTGTTAGATAGGCTGAAAGTGACACCCTCTCATAGATGTCCCCATCTCATGCCCAGAAGGGACTCCTGGCAAAGGGGAATTAAGGTTTAGATGGGCTGAAGGGTGCTAATCTGCAGAGCTGAAGATAGAGAGGCTCAAGGTAAATCACAGGATCCTTGCAAGTGGAGTAGAGATGCAGAGATGAGGCCAGGGTGGTGCTGGGAAATGACTCCACCTGCCCTTGCTGGCTTTGAAATCGTAGGAGGGGGCCATGGGCCAACAAATGGAGGTGGCCTCTGGAGCTGGAATACGCAAGGAAAGGGATTCTCCCCTCTGAGCTTCTAGAAGATATTTTGATTTTAGGCCAGCTGGAACTCCTAACCTACGGAACTGTAAAATAAGAAATTTTTATTGTTGAAGCCACCAAGTTTTGCAGCAGTTGGGTGCAGCAGCAATAGGAAACTGATACATTGAGAGGAAAGAATTGAAAACAAGACAGAGAGGGTGGCAAGAAGCAGTGAGCTGGCCGTTCCAGCGGGCAGGACAAGGCAGGGCAAGTTGGATACAATTCTTCAAGGGGCTGCATAGGTCTTGGGATGGGGAGGGGGCAAAACTCCCCTCCCTGGCTGTTCTCGCATTCAGCTCAGTGCAAAATGAAAATGCAGGGCCCTTATGTAAAGTGATTAGGAAACTCTGAGAGAGCAAACGGGTCTCCTCTGATTGTGCAACCCTGTGCGACTGCCAGTCACACCCCCAAGAAGCTGGCTCTGCTCATCGTTATCAGTGGCTGCTCCACCATCTCCCAGATATAGGAGTGGGTTGTTCAGGACCTCCTACATGCCCCCTCCCCACTCCCCCCACCCTGAGCCTTGGACCAGTTCCCTTTAGGTCCTCTCAGTTCTCCCATAACTGACCATTGCCCTTGACCTGGGCTGTATATATTAATGCCCAATACATATTAATGCATACCTCATTTTTATTGTGCTTTGCTTAATTATGCTTCTCAACTGGGTGTGGTGGCCCATGCCTATAATCCTAACGACCTGGGAGGCTGAGACAGAGGATGACAAGTTTGAGGTCAGCCTCCGCAACTTATCGGGACTCTGTCTCAAACTAAAAATAAATAAATGTGCTTCTTGGATATTGCATTTTTTTAAACAAATCAAAGGCTTGTGTCAACCCTGCATCATACAAGTCTACTGGTGCCATAATTCCAAATGCTCAAATAACTGTGAGCATTTTTTAGCAAAATAAATAAATAAATAAAATTATTTTAAAATTTTTAACTTAAAGTATCTAAATTGTTTTCCTTAGTTATAATGCTGTTGCACAATTAGTAGGTGACAGTATAGTGTAAATATAATTTTCAGATGCTCTGGGAAACCAAAGGAAATGTGTGACCTGTTTTATTGCAGTTTTTGCATTATTACGTTATTTATTTAAGCATTGGTCAGGAGATGCACTGTGGTAACTCTGAAGGAGACCAGCAGCAGCCTCCCCCCATGCTCCTGCCTATCCGCCCATCCAAGTTGTGCCCTCCTGTGTTGCTCAAAGTGATCTGAGACCACTTGAATTATAGGCAGGAATCAGAAGAAGCAGAATTTTTGTCTTAAAGCAAAAGAAATGAATGTGCCATTGGTAACATGCCTGTTTCTGGAGTTTAGAATCCTAATTTATGTTCCTTCTGGCAAAACATATCTTCGCCAAACAAATATTCCTTACCAAGCAGTTTCAGGCTGTATCACCACAAGGCTGATGTGTATTTAAATTGTCCCCCTGACATGCATTTGTGTGGGTGAAAGATTTAGCCACATTTGGCCCCACACACCCAGCCTCCATGACCACCACCGCACCAAGTCCCTGTCCCCACCAGCCCTGGACTGAGCTCTTTAACCACAGATTCCAGCTCTGTTTGAATCTGACGGCTTCAGCTACTTACTGGCAACGCAATGGGTTGAGATGGGCCTTTGGCGCTCACTCTTCCCCAATGAGGGTAAAATTTTCTTACCATTTCCCCAAAAATCTCTGGACAATGCAGAGGAATGAGAGTCACCTTGCATAGGAAATTGCCATCTGTTATGGCCGTAGATGTGGTATCCCCCCAAAGCTCACTGTGAGACAATGCAAGGCAGTTCAAAGGAAAAATGATTGGATTGTGAGAGTCTAACCCAATCAGTGAATTAATCCCCCCATAGGGATTAACTGAGTGGTAACTGAAGTGGGAGGGTGTGGCCTGAGGATTGGGGTGTGGCTTTGGGTATATATTTGTATATCCAGGGGCAGCGGAGTCTCTGTCTGCTTCCTGATCACCATGATGTGAGCTGCTTCCCTCCACCACCCACTCCACCTTGATGTTCAGCCTCCCTCCAGGCCTGAGGCCGGCCTTCTATGGACTAAGACCTCTGAAACCAGGAGCCCTCAAATAAACCTTTCCTCCTGTATAGTTGTTCTGATCAGATCCTTTAGTCATAGCAGTGAAATAGCTCACTAAAATATCATCTCACCCCCACTTCCAGGCTGTCCCTGCCACATGACCCATTCAGCATCAGCGCTGTCTGAGCCCCTAAACCGGTACAGAAAATCAGACTGTGAACAGGAAAGGAAGAAAAGCAAGGAGGTGGGTTCCTGCCTTGCACTGGGTTAGGCATGGCATGTGCTACAGTTCTGGCCAGTGACGAAAATCTGGGAGCCTCTGGGGAAGTTTTCCATCCTGGAAAAGATGCACGGAAAAAAGGCATCCTGGCTTCAGTTTGATATGGCCATTCCTGGGATTGTGGAGGTCACCTTACAAGTAAGAAAGGAAGCAGCTAAAGCCTGGAGTCAACTTCTCAAGAGGGAATGAGTGGGATCAGGAGAAGGGGAGGGAGGCACTCGCTTAGGGCCCAGAATTTAAGAGAGTGTCAAAATATAAGTAATTAAGATAAATTACATTCTTTTTAAATTTTTATATTTTTTTAATATTTATTTTTTAGTTGTAGTTGGACACAATTCCTTTATTTATTTATTTTATGTGATGCTGAGGATGGAACCCAGGGGCTCCCACGTGCTAGGCCAGCGCTCTACCACTGAGCCACAACCCCAGCCCATAAATCATATTCTTTAAAAATAAAATTGGGCCGGGGATGTGGCTCAAGCGCTAGCGCACTCGCCTGGCATGCACCCGGCGCTGGGTTCGATCCTTAGCACCACATAAAAATAAAATAAAAATGTTGTGTCCACCAAAAACTAAATAAATAAATAAATAAATATTTAAAAATTCTCTCTCTCTCTTAAAAAAATAAATAAAATTAATGTTAAAAAATCCAGAATGAACAAAATATCAAAACTTCAAATCAAGACAAGGTGATTAACACTATCATGCCCAGCAATATTGAAAGCTGAGCCAAAAACAAATAAAATCAGTAATACACATCCTGTCTTTATTTAAAATATTAATACTTGGTCCACTATAATTTTTGTGCTAATTTTCATCCTTTAACTTTTTCTTAAATTTTAATTACTGAATGTATTATACCTCCTTAAATCTTGTACCCAAGGCTAGGAACCCACATGCCTCTCCTTATCCTGGACCTGAGTAAAAAAGTAAAAACTCTAAAATTATTTTGCCCCCAGACTTTTCATCATGTATAATAATGGAAGTTCTTATTGTTACAAGTTACTTTTAGCTGGGATTTCTGCTTCTTATAGCTCAAAGGATAATGACACATATAAGATCAGTTGGCTGCAAGTGACAGAAACCCAACTCAGTCTGACTTACATAATGTGGTAAGGTGCCATCTCACATTTCAGAGAACATGAAGTAGAATGGGCTGCAGGTAGAGGTTGACCAGAGCTCTGGCTTTGTTTCTCTCCTGTTCTACCAATATTTTTTTCTATCATCTTCAGATCTGTCGGTGTTACATAATAAAGGATTTGTCTGTTCTTGTTCAAGGTTCCTGGCACAGACCTTCTAAAATCCTTGGAATTTTCCAAGTGATAGGGGAGTTTCTGGTATTTATGATCCTCATGAATTATACCTGCATTTATATTACTGAGATGGTTTAGAATGGGGGCTGGTAACAAGAAAGACCATCCATGAGATTAGAGGATTGAGGTTTTGAGCTAGTCCAACTAACCCCAGGGTGGGGAGACAGGAGATTGAGTTCAACCATGTGGCCAATATTCAACCATTCATGCTTATGTAATGAAACCCTAATAAAAACTCTGGACTGTGAAGCTTGCTGGAACTACCTGCTTGATGAACACATACATGTTGGAGTGTGATACACCCCAATTCCACAGGGAAAGAGCCCGTAAGCTCCGCATCCGGGACCCTCTTGGACCTTGCTCTATGGTTATATTCTTCATAATAAAACTACAATCATAATTAAAGGATTTCTTGATTCTGAGTTCCATGAGCCATTCTAGTGAACTAGTAAACCTGAGAGGGTCGTGAGAACCCCCCCAGATTTATACCCAATTAGTTAAAAATGCAAGTGGCCTAAGATCTCATTTGGGACTGGCACCTAAAGTACAGCAGTCTTTGAGGGGTCTCTATCCTCTAATGTGTAGAGTCTGCTCTGACTCCAGGTGGGATTTGTATTTGCTTTTGTATCTGGAAAAGTCTATTGCAGTACCCCAATAAGTGCCAAAAGAGATCATATCAGAAAAAAATTTGATTTCTCCAGGCATAAAAAGACAGGCGGCAGCAATATACCTATGAATTAGTGTATTCCCAGCAAGAAAGAAACTTACCTGAAACATGGAATACACGATTTTTCCTTTGGTTTTATTGTGCTCACTTACATCATTCTAGACCTAAAATAGCCACAAGGAGAATGTCACGTGTTGATTGGCTTAACCAATCCCCTGGCAAACACAGGAATTACTATCTTTAGCTTAGATCAATCAACCTTCCCATCAAGCTCCCAAGAGTTAAAAAAGGGCTTGTCATCCTGTTATGGTTTGGATCTAGGAATAGCGCCTGAAAAGCTCATGTGTCAGGCAATGCAGCAATGTTCCGAGGTGAAAATATTGGATTATGAAAGCTGTAACTTCATCAATGGGTTAATCCACCGAAGAATGCTCTGCTGGGTTAAGAACTGGGCATAGGTGGGGCCTGGCTGGAGGTGTGCCACTGGGGACTATGTCCTGTCCCTGGCTCCTCTCTTGTTCTCCCTACTTACTGGCTGCCATAAGTTGAACAATTTTCCTCCACCATGCCCTCCACTGTCATGCTCTGCCTCACTTCAGGCCCAAACCAATGGAGTTGGCCAACGGTGAGCTGAGACTTCTGAAACCATAAGTCAGAGTAGACTTTTCCTCCTTTAAGTTGTTCTTTGCAGGTATTTTGGTCTCAGCGACAAAAAGTAAACTAACACGTGTCCCTTGACCTAGTTATTTTGAGGAGTGGTAAAAAAACAAATGAAGTTTAGTTTCTGATAGTAAGGGATAAGGAAATAAATAATAGAAGCTGGAGAGACTACCAACAGTTTGATGTTCCAGAAAAAAGAAAATGACCTTGACCTGAATCCCAACTTCAATACTGACCAACTGTGGGAACACACTTGGTGCATTTTCCTATCTGGAAAAAAGGAGATAATAATGTCTACTTGAACTGAATTGTTTATGAGGGTTAATAAAAAAAATGCAGTGCCTGACAAACAGTAGGTGCATAATTAACTGAATAGTGTCTGACACATAGTAGGTGCACACGTACAGTTTCTTCTCCTGGCATCCCTTAGCTGCTGAGCTCCAGGGCTGAGCAGAGCCTTTTGTCTTTGATTGGCTTGCCTGGTTCTTGGCACATGGGGAGCATTTAATAGATCCTTAGTACATGAATGGACAAGAGAGTATTCCTCTGAGTAACTGGAACTATTTTCTTCTTCCTAATACTAAGAGTTATGCAACTGACTGTGTAGCTCATTCTTGTTTTGACACACACACACACACAAAAAAAAAAAATTTAGGTAGCTAAATTTGAATTCCAACTATGACAGCTATTCGGCCTTCATTGTCTACACATCTGTGCTCCTCTTTTATCTGATCTCCATTTTCTATTTCTATTTTCCTTGGGCCGGCTCTCTAGCTGTTTTTGTTCTTATTTTCCCAGGATCATTTTGTGAGAAGTGTCCTTGGTGTGAGCCATCTTTGTGGAAAGAGATGGGAGAGAAGCAGACAGAAGGCAAATCAAATCTTAGCTTAAAAAAAAAAAAAATCCACTGAAGACATAGGGAGGCCTTTCCGCCATTATTAAATGAATTCTTTCCCAGGCCGGTCTGAGTAGCACCCAGACTTTGCATCAGGCTTTGTTCCAAGGGGGTGGGGGGTGCCAAGGGGAATACTGCGGCCTGAAAGACATCCAAGGAGAAAGGCTTCTTTTACTGACAAGCCCGCATTACATAGTTGGCAATGCTAAGCCAAACGTTCTCCCAGCTTCCAGGGGGAGATGAAAGACATTCCCCCCATAGCTTCCCTTCCAAGCTCTTACAGCTGGAAGGGCAGGAGAGCCAAGTTCCGCCCTTTTCAATGCAGGTTGTCACTTGGATGCCAGGATCTGCTGATAGATTAGCCAAACATCCAACAGGAGAAAAAGGCCCATCACACATCTTTTTGCTTATCCATCATTCAATGCTCCATTTAACCCAAAAGAACCTGACTTTCCCTTTTTTTTTTCTTCTGCCATAGCTTAAGGAGAAGGCCATTACTGATTTTTTTTTTTTTTTATAAAGGGAAGCAAAAGAAAGAAACATGATTTCTGAGCAGGCCTCTCATTTGTAATTCTGCACCTGAGGTCATTTGTATTTCATAGAATCTGAGAACTGGAAGGGAATGTGAGGATCCTCTAGAGGTACAGATTGAGAAGCAGATTCCCAGAGGGGTAAAGTGACTCATTCAAGGTCACACAACTGTTTAAGGACAGGGGCAGGACCAGACCCACAGCAAGCAGCTCCTGATTCACTCACTCAACCACATCTTTTTCTTGCTTTTCAGATTCATATCACCCAAATTCCAATCCACTCGCTAAGCCATATACTTTCCCAGTACCATATGCTCTTTCACGAACTCTTGTAAGAGAGTTAATGATTCCAATGGATGCTGCCCTTGCAAAAGGACAAACTACAGCACAGCCTCGTGTCTGTTATTTTAAACCAACAACCCAAATAGCATAATGAAAGAGGCCAGTTTATTTTTCTTGTCATACAGAATAAAATAGTTTACAGGCAGACATTCCCTAACTTGCAAATAAGCTGTGTCCTAACAGTGTGTTTGGAATTTGCTATTTAGAATTCAGGATGTGTTTTCTTCCCGGGAAATCACATGATCAAGTGTGGGTAGAACCCCAGGCAAGGTTACAAAGGCCAACTTAACCAGTCGGTAGCCACAGTGGATGGAGGCAACCCTTCATCATCTTGTTTCCATGAAACAAACACATTCCAAGTTTCAAAAGGGAATAGTGGGAACAGTAGGCCTTCCCAGGTCCTGGTGGGAACATGTCTTCCAAGCACGTAGGTAAGTGGTGGGAGGTCAGGCCAGGGAAAACTAGGAATCTAGGGCTGGGTATAGCTCTTTGGTTGAGGGCATGCTTAGCATGTGTGAAACCCTGGATTCCATCACCAGCATCACACACACACACACACACACACACACACACACACAGGTAGCCAGCAGAACTTGTGAAAGCTTTGGTGTGACCTTTTGATACAGAAGGAGTTGGTTTCAAGTCACCTCTGCTGCTTCCTAGCTGAGCAAGCTCCTTAACCTCTCTGAGCCTCTGAGAAACAAAGAGGATGATGATACTTCACAGGTAAACTACAAGGACGAGTGAAGACACTGCATGTTATTGCTTCTTACAGAATCTTGGCTATATCAGCAAGCTCTCTATTACTGTCACTGCTTGGAGGACAAGAAGAATGGGCTCCAGCAGTTTGGAGAGCTGATCCCAGCTTTCCTTTTGAGGAGGCAGAATCAGGAATGGGGAAAGGCTCCTGAGGCAGCCTGATGGACAGGGAGCATCAAGGGGACCCTGAGTTCTTAGCCCCTGCCCTTGCCCCTTGGCCATAGAAATGGCAGCAGCTGTGGTCCCATCCCTGGCTGAGGCGGGTGGCGAGGTCCTTGGTGGAGCACACAGTGGCTATTCCGGGCAGCCCTGTTATAGGAAGAGCTGCACGGAACAGTATGCAGTCATGAGCAGCTCCGTCTCTCCACTGCCCTCTGCGGTCATTCTTCCCCATTCCGCCAGGACATCCCTGGCAGCCACCACAGTGCTTCTGGGCCCTTTCAAGTCTTGTTTCGGTGACCAAAATGTCCAATCAGTGTACAATCAAACTATAAATGTTGTAAAATATGAAGCTTCATCCCCCTGTTCCTGCAAGCTGAGGCCTGTTTCAGGTTTAAAAGCCTTCTGGGAAGGAGCCGGGTCTATTTTGCTGGTTTCTTCTCTTTCCTGGCCCCACTCCCAGTCCTCCTACTCAATAGCTGAGTTTTGGACCATCTGAGGTCAAGCCCAGGGGGAGAAGGAATAGGGAAGGAGAACATAGCAGCTGGCCTGGTGTGGGGTCCCGTGGGTGTCTAGAGCTCAGGAGTTAGTGCTGTCTGGGACCTATGGCGTCAAAGAGGGCCCTGGAAGCCCCTTGTGCTTTGCCTTGGGCGAGAAGGGAGCACAGGCACTTTTCCCTGAGGATACGGAGCCCAGATGTGCCAGTTTTCCTAGGTCCAAAGGCTTTCCCAGGATGCAAGGCTTCTTTCTAGTGCTGGACAGCCCCAGGAAGTCACTGCCTAACCCCAGGGGATGGACAAATGACTCTTTGCAGCTCTCTCCTGGGAACCCTTTTCTCTCAGGACTCTTCAGCCCAAGGTGACCAGGGCCAGAGCTAATGGATCAGATTTACCCTCCCTTAGCACGTCCAGCTTAGATGGTCTGCCTCCCCCCTGGGATGTAGATTCTTGGCATCTTCTAAATAGTTCCTTTGGGGTCTCTTTCTAAGCTGAGACATCCTCCCTTAGAGACCAGAGGAATTTCTGGTGCCATGGTGAACCCTGAATCGAAAAGCCCCACAGAGATTTTTAGGTACATCTCAATAGAGATCCTCAGAAAGCAACTGCACAGTTTGATGTAGGCCAGGGTCTGGGATGCAATCTTTTTTTTTTTTTTTTCAGTTGTAGATGGACACAATACCTTTATTTTATTTATTTATATGTGGTGCTGAGGATCGAACCTAGTGCCTCACATGTGCTAAGCAAGCGCTCCACCACTGAGCTACAACCTCAGCCCCTGGGTTGCAATCTTAACTCATCCACTCATTGCCTTGGCTGTGTTACCTTGAACAGCTCAGTTTGCTCACATGTGAAATGGGCTGATAATGGTACATGCCTTATAGAAGTATCCAGAAGATTTATAAGAGTTCATTCATGCAACCTAGTGCCTGGGATGTGGTGACTGCCCACTAAATGCTAGCTGCTATCAAAGTCATTATAGCAAGTGAGGATTGGGTAATAAATAATAAGTTCCAAGTCTGTTGCAAGTATCTTTTTCTTATTTTTTAAATTTTAAAGCAAATGGATAACTTGGTGTTGGCAAACGCTCCAGAGAAAGGACACGCACGCACTCACACACTGCTGGTGGCAGTGGAAACTTATAGTCTCCTGGGGAGATCATTTAGCAATCAGTTTCAAAAGCTCTAAAAATGCCTTTGACCCAGCAATTCCACTTCTAGGAATTTATCCTGAGGAAATAATTTGGAGAACTGGCTAAAGATTAATGAGCAAAATCATTCACTGCAGTGTACTTGAAACTAGAAAAGGCTGAAAGCCATTTGAATGCCTCATAATAGGAGATCAGTTAGATTTTGGTTCATGCATACAATGAAATGCCATGCAACTATTAAGAATGGTGTGGCACATCTACATGGACCTGGGAAGATGTATGTGCTATAGAGTCTACATATGTATAGAACTTGTGTGTGTGCACACGCGTGTGCGTGTACGTGTGTGTGTGGGGGGGTGGCGCTGGGGATCAAACCTAAGGCTATGAGTATGCTAGGCTAGTGTGCTAACACTGAACTACGTATCTCCAGACTTATCATGTACACTCAAAAATAATGTATATTCCAGAATTTTCCTGAAAGTGGGGATTATTATAATCTGTGTGACATTGAAAGGTATATATAATTTTGCATCTTGCATTTGTTTCACTTAACAGTATGTAAGATCCATTTTGTACTTTATAACAAACTTATAAACTTCAAAAGTAGTAACACCCATCAAGTTGATGTTTCCTGATTCAGATAATCATTTATCACTTCAGCAGCTTTTTCTGAGAATAAGAGGAGTAGGAGGAAGAACAAATTTACAGAATGCATGGTGAACATCTTTGTACATAATAATCTTTTTATTTTCAGAAACATTTTCTTAAGATTAATATCCCAAGTCAAATTACCAAATCCAAGTAGAGGGATGTGTAAATGGTTAAGGTGGGGGACTTAAGTATTTTCAGGCTTGCAATACATACTGACAAACTGCTTTCCAGCAAAGTTACATCAATTCAAACTGAGGCTTAATTTGGAAGTCGGGTGCTTGTTCACTTAACATGATTGCTCACTGCAAAGAAAGGAGAGCCCACTGCTCTCGTGATATTTTCTGCAGGTTTATCAACTCAGCTGAACAGATTGCCCTTAGAGTATGTGATCCACCTGTTGTGAGTAAGAGTGGCAGTTCCTGATGACACTGTGCACAAATAGCCACAAACACAGAATGGGGGAAAATGAGGAAAAAAATATCCATTGAAGGGCAATGAAACCCCTACGCATCATCACTGATAGATCAGTCCATGCGGCACAAGAGCAATTTGATTATGCAATAGGTAACTTAACATATTTGGCAATTTTTGAATGCACTGGAATTACTCTTGAGGATGTTGTTATTTCAGAATTATTCATTATACAAAATCCAAATGTATCTAAAAAGAAGCATCCTAGTGGAAGCTTTAGGGAAAAAAATCTGAAAAGATAAAAGAGTAGAAGAATTTTCAAGATGTCAGAAATTCTCTTGTTCTATCATAACAGAAGCTTAAAAAAAAATTCGATGGATAAAAACATGAAATTGGACTGGGTTGTGGCTCAGTGGTAGAGTAAACTCTTGCCGAGCATACACAGGGCCCTGGCTTCAATCCCCAGCACTGAAAAAATTCACAAAACTTCAGAAGGAATCAAAATAGCTAAGAAAATACAAATAATGGAGATGACCAAATGAAGAAACTGTATAAGAATGAGATTGTGCTAAAAGCAGTACTGATTAAGAGAAAGAGATATATAAATCGAATAATCCAACTTCATGAATTAGAGCAAATCATACGGATATATTGAAAACAGATTTGTAATATTTCTTCAGAAACCTTGGAATGGAACCACTATTTGACCCACTCCTCAGCATATACCCAAAGGACTAAAAATCAGCATATTACAGTGATACAGCTGCATCAATGTTTACAACCAGCTCAATTCACAATAGCTAAGCTATGGAACCAATCTAAGTGCCCTTCAACAGAAGAATGGATAAAGAAAATGTGGTATGTGTACACAATGGAATATTACTCGGCCATAAAGAAGAATGAGATTATGGTATTTGCCAATAAGTGACTGGAACCAGAGATTATCATGCTAAGTGAAATAAGCCAATCCCCCAAAACCAAAGGCTGAATGTTCCCTCTGATATGTGGATGCTAACTCACAATAAGCTGGTGAAGGAGAGGAGGGGAATAGAAGTTCATTGGATTAGACAAAGGATAAGGAAGGAAGGGAGGGGGAATGGGAACAGGAAAAACAATAGAATGAATCAGACTTAACTTTCCTGTGTTCATACATGAATACATGATCAGTGTAATGTCACATCATGTAAAACCAAAAACAGGGGAATATACTCCATGTATGTTTGATATGTCAAAATGCCTTTTGCTGTCATGTATAACTAAAAAGAACAAATAAAAAATTTTTAAAAGATTTGTAAATGGGGATAGAGATGTGGCTCAAGCAGTAGCGCGCTCGCCTGGCATGCGTGCGGCCCGGGTTCAATCCTCAGCACCACATACAAACAAAAATGTTGTGTCCGCCAAAAACTAAAAAATAAATATTAAAAAAAAGAAAAGATTTGTAATCTTGGTGATTTGACTGTAAAATACAGACATCAACAAGAATAATGTAAACTTCTAATAGGCCCTATAGAAGGATGTTAATCAAACATTGAAGGAAAGAAGATGGTAAAAAAAAAAAAAAAAAGTGGGGAAAAAGTATATTTTAGTCCAAGTAAGTCAAAATAAATATTAGTTGTTTTCCTGGATTTTGTAATGTATGTGATATTTGTCAGTTTTTTCAAAATTTGCAATCTGTTGTGATTTCTCCTAAATTAATGTTTACATTTATGCCTAATTTTGTCTTCATAATTTAATATCCATTTCTATGTTTTTAAACTTTTTTTTAAATTGACACATTAAAAACTCTACTTATGTATGGGGTGCCATATGATGTTTGATATATGTTTATATTATGCAACATTCAATCAGGATAAGCATTTATCTGTCTCCTCAACATTTATCAGTTCTATTTGATGAAACATTCAATTTTTTTTCTTTTAGCTTTGTTGAAATACTTTGATATTCTTTTCCTTAGAAAGTTTATAGAAGCCTAGGGTTCCCCAAAACCTAGATCTGTCCACAAATGTTCTTAGAGAAGATTCCAACTTTGCTATCTCCAGCCTCACACCTGGATTTTTTTTTTAATGTTTAAATATTTTTTGGCAGTGCTGGGGATTGAGCCCAGGGTCTCACACATGCTAGGAAAGCACTCTGACACTGAACTACACCCACAGACCTTTTTATTTTTTATTTTGAGACAGTTGCGCAGGCTGGCCTTGAACTCTTGATCCTCCTGCCTCAGTCTCCTAAGGAACTGGGGTCCTGGCACGTTTTGTAATGAGAAGGCTTACGCAGCTCAAGTGCCTCTGAGGATGATACAACGCTAAGGACTCTCTCTTGATAGGTCTCAGAAAAAAAAATGGAGGGGGGTTCACTGAAGGTTTCAACATTTGACACTTGAACATTTACTGAGCATCTACTACCTACACCAACAATTAGGAACACAGATAAATGAGAAGACACAGATAAATGATAGGACCCCAGAGATGGATGTGCAAACAAGCAATCAGTTTGTGAACCAGCACCTCGCAGCAGGGCACACCTAGAAAGCTCCTTTATTCTTTTACCATCTTTTCAACTTGGCTCCAGGGTCTGCTTCTTTCCACACCCCAGCATGGACATGACGTCTTTGGCCACACCCCGGCACGGACGTGACATCTTTGGCAGGCATAATAGGTTCCTTTAAGTCACAGGAAGGGTTGTTGTATGTCTGGTCCAGGTAATGAAGTGTCTCCCTGCTCTCTCTGTCTTGGAAACCTGAAGTGGTGAGGTGTGGACCTCTCCCTCCCCCTTCCACTTACTAACCAAAGCGACAGATGGGGGCACAGCAGCAAGAGAAGGGACAGGATAAGGGCATAGAAAGGAACTTACTTGACTTCTTTAGTTACTGAGACTCAATAACTGACTTCTCTTTGGAGCACTTGAGTGGTTTTCTTAGAGAAGCACAGAATTTCTGCTGTGAAGCTCCCAACTTTGGGTTGCTGGGTAAAATACAGAATACTGGATCAAACTGGAAGTTCAGAAAAACAATATATAACTTTTTAGTGTAAATATGGCTTACAAAGTGCGAATGATGTACTTACATTAAAAATGTCTCTATTGTTGACTGGTCATGGTGGCACATGCCTGAAATCCCAGTGGCTTGGGAGGCTGAGGCAGGAGGATCTTGAGTTTAAGCCGGCCTCAGCAACTTAGCAAGTCCCCAAGCAACTCAATGAAACACTGTCTCTAAATAAAATACCAAAAAAAGGGCTGGGAATGTGGCTAGTGGTTAAGTGCCCCTGAGATCCATCTCCGGTAATAAAAAGTGTCCATTGGTTATCTGAAATTCAAATTTAAATGGGTGTCATGTTTTTTTTATGCGTGAAATTTGGCAACTATTCCAATTCTGATATCCATGATGAGGTTGGAGAGTGCATATGTTTTGGAAAGTAGCTCTGAGGCCTCTGGTGTTCCAATGGTCCAACTCTCTCCTAGGTCCCTTTGCCCCTCCATGCAGCCATCCTGGGGGAGGACCCTTCACAGGAGGCTCCAGGTAGTCTTCCCACCTGGTGGTCTACACCTGTCCCCAGGAGCCAGGCACCTTAGCCCCACTGTCTTCTGGGGCAGGACATCATTGACCGGGTGCAGCCCTAGCTTCTCAGACCAGTCATCACATGTCCTTAAGCACTTACAGGCACAAGGGAAGCTCCCCAACAGCCCTTCTCACATGCTTGAGGTGGAGGGGCAGTACTTGTGCCCTGTGCCCTGGGAGGGTAATGGAGGTAGCCCGTTATCTCCCAGGAACCCCTGCCCAACTCCTTTGTTCACAGGTGGAGAGTGAGTGAAGGCTGGCAGAGGCATCTTGATGTTCTCTGAACTTGTCTGGCATAGGATTGCCACTCCTATGTTGATGTGGGCTTCTTTGCACCTACTGTTTTGTTCTCTGCCTTTGAGGCCTCTATTAAAATTTCTAGGTAGGAGGAGAAGTTCCTTTTACCATCTCCTGTAGTTCAGATCTTAAAAATCCTCTGAAGACACATGTGTTCATGGGTCCAGCCCATGGCACTACTGGGAGGCTATAAAACCTTTAAGAGGCGGAGCCTAGTGGGAGAAAGTTAGGTTGTTGGGGGCGGGCCCTTGAAGCAGATATTGGCACCCTTTTCTTCTTCTCTTCGCTGCTAGGAGGTGAGCCACCTGCTCCACCATATACTTGCTGCCATGATGTGCTGCCTCACCGCAGGTCTAAAAGCAATGGAGCAAATGATCATGGACTGAAACCTCCAAAACCGTGAGCCCAGATAAACCTTTCCTCTTTTTAAGCTGATTACCTCAGGTTGTAGTTAGGATAAGCTGACTAACACAACATCTATTTGTACTATTTTCTTATGAAAGAAATCCAAGTGGGCAAAGAGGGAGCAGGAAGACGATTTAGCTGGGACTGGGGACAGTCAGGAAGGGTTTCACAGAAGAGGAGCTGTCCCAGCAGGCCTGCCCAGGGCTGCTTAAATTTAAAAATTCTTACAAATCCCTGGGAAGATATTAAAAAACAAACTTGGCTTCAGTTGGCTCTGGAGTGGAAAGAGATTCTGCATTTCCTACAGCTCTCAGGTGATGTCCTCGGATGCCCTGTGAGCAGACAGGGGCTAGAAGGTTGCATTGGAAGATGGGGGCTGGGCCCCTGGGGGAGGTGGAAAGGATTGGGCATTGCAGGCTGAGGGAAGTATGAATGCAGAGGAGATCAGGTTCACCCTGTAGGTCAGAGGCTAAGAGGGACTAAGTCATACTGGTGGAAGGGGGGCAGGGGAGTTGGCAGTACATGCAGTTCCAGAAGGGTCCTAATTATGCCTGGAAAAGCTGGAACAGGAAAAGCAAGCTGAGTGGGTTCCATTTGTGTCAGGTCTTGTAAAAATGCTTTACGAGCTAGCCTAGATAATTGCACATCACAAAGCCATGTGAACATAAGTTACTCAGTGCATCTGATGGCTTGACCACAAAGGGCCTGTGACAGACACGTTCAAGTCTTGCTTTGCACAATGCCCAGCTGGTACTGGCTTGCAGCAGTTCAAAAGACTGTGTCTCCACAACGCATAGGTGACATGAGTCACCTGATTTATACTGCCTCAGTGAAACATCCAGCGGAGGGTCAGCAAACGTCATCGTCTAACCCGACTGTGGGAGACAGAACAGAGGCCTCCAGGGATGTCCGCTTTCTAATCCCCAGAACCTTTGGATCTGTGACCTTACACGGCAAAAAGGGACTTTGCAGATATGATTAAGCTAAGAACTTTGAAGATGGTGAGATTATTCTGAGTTATCTGAGGGGGCTCAATCTAATCATAGGAGTTCTTAAAAGGTCAGAGGAAGAGATATGGCAAGAGAATAAAGGTCACAGAGATGGCCTTTATGAAGACCAGACAGACGTCTCTAGGAGAGAGCTAAAGAGCCCTCAGCTGACAGCCAGCAAGGAAATAGAGACTTCAGTCCTATCACCTCAGGGATCAGAATCCTGATAACTGGAAGAAAAAAAAAAATGGATCCACCCCTCCTGTCTCCAAAAAGAGATGAAACCCTGTGGCCATGTGAGAACTCTGTCTGGCCTACAGAAGTATGTGATTTTTTTTAAAAAATGTGTTATTTGAAGCTGCTAAATTTATAGTAATTTGTTACAGCCACCATTAAAAAATAATAATTTTTTAAAAACACTCTGTTAGGGGCTGGGGATGTGGCTTAAGTGGTAATGCGCCCTCCTGGCATGCGCGGGGCGCTGGGTTCGATCCTCAGCACCACATACAAATAAAAATAAAGATGTTGTGTCCACCGAAAACAGAAAAACAAATATTAAGAAACATTAAAAAAACACCACTTTGTTATGAATGAATTCTCCATCCTTATCAGAGGAAGGGTCTGTGTCTCTGCTGAAAACCAGCTTCCCCCTTTTGTCCCTCCTCAGCGCTGAGTGCTCTCCAGAAGCAGTTGTCTTTTTCTGAGAAAAACAAGCTGCTTAGAAGCCCGAAAGCAGGATGAAAAAGTCACTTTGCAAACAGCCCTGAGTCTGCTGGGCATGCTGCAGGGGGCAGGTTGGTCTTGGAATATCTTCTTTCTGTCCTGCCCTTTTTACCCCATGACTTGCTGAGTGACTCTTTGGACTTTCCCACTTTGTCCAGAAAGCCCTACCAGCTCTTCCTGTAGGAGAAAAGCTGTGTGCACATCACATGTGGGGCAATGTCGTGCCTCCCTCAGTGGTTTCAAGGAGGGGCCCTGCCTAGATGTCTCTGTGGCCACCCTCATCAGGGTCATGGAGCAGTTAGAGCAGGAGGAGCCTTGGGAGTTGGTCCAGTCCAACAGTGTCCTTTTACATGGAAGGAGGGGAGAGAGGGACTTGAGGTCAACTCTCTTCCCGGTGGGTCAGGCCACAGCATCCCGAGGGATGGTATGACACTAAAATTAAGAAAGCAAGGAAAGTGGAAAGCTACAGGAAACTGGGCCCAGTCAGCCCAGTGGGCATTCCTGAGGGTGAACAAAGCCGTCTGAGTTGGGTATCCACCAGAGGTCAGAAACTGGGCACCCAGAGAGTCAAGCAGCCAAGGAAAAGGGGAACAGGGTTCTGCTTTGGTCACTTGTGTGCACCCACCTGGTAATGGGTGGGAGGACCTTGGGACCAGGTGACCAAGGCCACATACCTGATAAACAGGAATACCTGGTCCGACTATCATTGTCCCATAGCCATCAGCTCCCATGAATTGAACACATCTGCTCACTCTTTCTCTGAATGCTGATCCTCCGCCTAAACAAGATCAGCCTGTTAATTTTCTGAGTAATTGAGCAAATTCAATTTTTCTTCTCCTTCTCTCTGTCTCCACTTAACACATGTTCTATAGCCTGTTTGTGCGTTAAAATATCAGAGCAGTAGACAAATGCCCACTTTTTCCCTGTTTGAGATAAACGAAGACTCACTAAGGTTTCTTCATCTGTGGGGAGTTAGGTAATTCAAGGTTACCTGTTTCCCCCTAATTACAGTGAGAACTGGTTATTGTTGCTTAGACTCAGGAACAGAGAATCTGTGACATTGGAGTTTGAGGATCTGGAAAGACACTCCCTGTCGCACCCTACTAATCACACCCCTTTAAAAAGCCACTTCTATTCCCTAAAGACTGTCTTTGATTGCTGAACTGTTAAAATAATTATTTCAACAAATAGCCATTGGTCACCTCCCCACTGTGAGGCACACAAGCCCAAAGAGATGGGTGATGGGTGCTTCAGGTTACTCCCATTGGCTATTAACATCACCTTCCTGCACCCCCAATCCTTTAGAACCTTCCATTCAGACACAAGAACCTAACTCTAGCCTCTCTTTCAAGGTATGCTAGTCAGCTTTCTGTCACTGAGAAAAAATACTGAGTTAATTAACTCATAAAGAGCAAAGGTTTGTTTCCGCTCGCGGTTTCAGTCCAAGGTCCCTTGGTTTTGGGGCACATGGTCCCAAGGCATTAGGGCACAAGCGCATGGAGGAGAAGGCTGTTGGGCTTAAGGCCACTAAAAAGCAGAGAGAGAAAGGGGCCAGTAACCCCTCAAGGACATGCCTGAAATGACCTTACTTCTTTCCATTAGAACCCCACGTCCTACAGGTTCAACCATCTCCCAATAGAGCCAAAAGCTGGGGACAGAGCCTTTATTTACCACCTGGGCTTTCTGGGGACTTTCTAGATCCAAACTATAGGATGCATAATTAGAAAGGGGGTCTATTTTGACTCTTCCTCCTTGGATCAATAAACAGATTGGCAATTCTACACCAGTTGTACAGGCAGCTTCCCCACCTCCCCTGACTTTGGCCTTGGCCTCAGGGCCAGAGCAGGATCCTGGCCTGCTAATAGCACTTGGAGCTTCAGCCCTGTCTCTGCAGGTGGGAGCAGCAGACAGCACTCACTCTGGGTGACTGAGTCCAGACACCTGCTCCTCTGCACAGTGGAAGCCTCCACCCAAACCCTTGGAATGGTGACTTCCCATCACTAGGGGGTCTCCTGACAGTGGCCAGGGGCTGCCCGTCTTCCCTGAATCCCATCCCTCTCTTGCAAAAGCCATTTGCACGGTTTCATAATGATCAATGCTGAGGCTCTCTTTCCACTCTGTGGAGATGCCTTTTCATGCTGTGTGCTCACAAAGGGCTCAGCCATCTGCAGTGGACCTGAGCGGAAATGGGGGGGAAATGACCGTGTGTTTATTTATGTCATCCATTGTTAGCTAAGAATATCTAGGTGTTCTCATAATGGAGGTACCAAGAAAGGAAAAAGTGTTGGGTGGTGGGAAGGATGCTGGGTTCAGGATTCAGGCAAGCCCCGCAGCTGAGTTGAGTGACCTTCTGCAAGTGACTCTAGTTCTTTGGCCTCAGTTTCTTCCTCTGAGGAAAATAAAATGAGCCAACTAGTACTTGCCCTGTAGGCCTTAAGGGGATGTGATGAGAATCTGATGACAGGATATAGGTGCATCCCACGTTTCCTCGGGCCCAGCAGTCAGAGGGACAACGAATCCACATGAACAGATGTCCCTATCTTGTGCCTTCAACCTAATGACACAGGGCTGACAGCAACCTGCCCCACAACCCCCAAAAAAGTTTCACCAGAAATATTGTTCGGAGCTCTTAGGGGTGTCTCAGGAGAACCCCGATACAATCTTCTCTCTTAAGTCACTGCCTGAGAAGACCCTCCCTGTGGCTACCATGTCCCCTAGGAGGAAAATGGATCTTGGGGCTCACAGAGCTACAAAAATCAAGAGGTGTCAAGATGATCTGTCTCCTCTCGACACCTACCACCAAGCAGATAGATACCTGGAGACTGGGACATGGCCAGGAATCCAGGAATACCCATGCTTTAGGCTCAGGAGAACATCATTGCCCAGAGGTGGGACCTAGGGCTGAGGACTTCATGCATGTTTCCACTGAATTCAAACAACTGCCCCGAGAAGGAACTGTCCTCTTCATTGTTTTACTAAATCACACAGCTAGTGGTAGTAACTGGTAGAACCACGGGGTAGACATTCGGACTGCTTAGGAAACAGAGAATAGATAGTCTCTGCGTTCTTCTAGAAGTTTCAGAGTTGCATGGCTTTCTTTTACTTCTTCTTCCTCTCCTTCTTCTTTTCTGGAACCCAAATCCTCAGGAATGCTAGGCAGGCACTCTACCACTGAGCCACATCCTCAGCCTGCCTAGTTTTCAACCTATGGCCAACTCAAGTTAATTTTTTCTACGTGATGGAAAAATAAGAATCAAGATTCTTTCCCTTTGTATATAGATGCTCACTTGTGGATATACTTTTTATTTGGAGGGAACTTCAAGTGGAAGGAAGTTTCCAGTACATACTACAGAAAACACAAACCAAGGAAAGGATAATCTCCTGGTCCTTCTCTCTGGTTGCTTAAAACTTTGACACTTTAGGGAGAAAAGCCAAGGCATAGGGTCAGTTAGGGATTATATGAGGTGGCCATGTAGCGTAGTGACAAGTTGGTGGCCTCTTCACTCTGCCTTACCTCTTTCGTATCTAGCCCCAGACAGTGCCTCCCAACTGCCCAATGATTCTATAATCACCCACCGATTGTCACATAAGTTCCTTCTCTGCTTCAATTAACCAAAACCAGCTCTATTTGCAACCAAATTCCCAGCTGCAACGAGGCAGAATTCCAACCAGGCATCTCTTCCTGAAAACCCCATGTGCTTTCTAAAATACTATTCTCAGCGCTCTGTTACAGCTTATACACATATAGTATTAGTATTACAATGCATTAAATTGGACAGTATCCCAGTGAGATGAGTGACGGGTGGTGGTGATCCTAAAAGAAAGCAAGCACAAACCATGGAGGTCAGATGCTCTGAATCTACAGACTCAGAAATGCTTGAAAGGAAAAGAGCTCTGCAAGCCAGGAAAACAAGTTTAAATAGGAAGCACCAGCTGGGCGCTGGGATTCCACCACCTGTTTTCCAAAGGACTGGATTTGGTTGTGATTTTTTTTTCAGTCCTGTATGTTGGTGGATGATCATAGTCATAGAACCTAGAATTTTAAATCCATGACAGACCTTTAAAATCAGCTGACTTAGCCTGGTACAGTGGCAACTGCCTGCAATCCCAGCGACTCAGGAGGCTGAGGCAGGGGGATTGCAAGTTCAAGTTCTGCCTAAACAATCTAGAAAGACCCTGCCTCAAAACAGAAGTTAAAAAGGGAATGGGGATGTCACTCAGTGGGATTTCCCTCTGGGTTCAATCCCCAGTTTCACACACACACACACACACAAATCACCTGATGTACTTGCCTCATTTCATAAATAAGGAGACTGGTACCCAGGTAGGTTAAAACACAGGTAGCATCACACAGCAAGGTGATGATAGATGCAACCTTGACATTGGCTGCATGGGAAAGGAAGATAAAAGTAGTTAAAAAATCAGAGGGAAGCAGGCCACAGGGGTGCATACCTCCTACCCAGCGGCTTAAGAGGCTGAGACAGGAGGATCACCATTTCAAACCAGCCTCAGCAAAAGCAGAGCACTAAGCAACTCAGTGAGACCCTGTCTCTAAATAAAATACAAAATAGGGCTGGGGATGTGGCTCAGTGATCAAGTGCCCCTAAGTTCAATCCCTGCTACCCCCGCAAAAAAAATCAGAGGGAACCCCTC
Source organism: Urocitellus parryii (assembly GCF_045843805.1). Taxonomy (NCBI): domain Eukaryota; kingdom Metazoa; phylum Chordata; class Mammalia; order Rodentia; family Sciuridae; genus Urocitellus; species Urocitellus parryii. The sequence continues at coordinate 179,778,882 of NC_135531.1, forward strand.
TTACAAGGGGGGCAATTAGATATTAGTTCAATTAAGAAATCAAATTAGGAGTTGGGGTTAGCTCACTGGTAGAACACTTGCCTAGCATGCACAAAGGCCTGGGTTTGATCCCAGCATTGAAAAGAAAAAAAGGAACGGAAGAAAAAGGGAAAAGAAAGAAAAATAATATTGCAAGCTTATTCCAGTCTTTGTGAAATCCCAGACCCATTATCAAACCCAACCCCCTGAGATGCGCCCACTCTTTCCTATGTTCCTATTGAAGAACCTCCAGATAAATGTCACCTCCCAAGTTCCCCAGGATGTTCCTAAGGCACATATTCAAGAAAATGAAGCACCCCAGAGTGAGGTGTATATGAAGTTGTTCTCCAAAATGTACTCTTTCCTGCCATCCACACGGGCTTCCTTACTTGTGTTCTGTGGATGGAATGAGACGCTCAGATACCCCTTCCCAAGTTGATGCCTTCCCAGGCAGCCTCTTAACTGTGACTCATTCCTTTGCATCTTGTCCCAGCCACATGCTTGGTGTCATGGTGTTGCACTGTTATCTTAGAGATGATCTCTCTCGTGACCTCGTAAGAAAAAGGATGCTAAAGAAACTCCAGAAGAGACCTAAGGACCCTACTCAGATATTGTCACACAATCAGGCAACCATTCTGAATACAACTTAAGGAAAAACTTTCCTTCCCCAAAATACATTTTCTTTTTATGCAGTTCTGGGGATTGAACTCAGGGGCATTTGCCTGTTTTGTTTATTTTACGTAGAGATAGGGTCTTGTTAGGTTTGTGGAGGATGTCCTCAAACTCGAGATCCTCCTGCCTCAGCCTCCTGAGTAGCTGGGATTACAGAGGTGAGCCACCACGCCTGATTAATTTTAATTGACACATAATAATTGTACATATTTAAGGGGGCAGAGTATGATAATTAGATACAGATACGCAATATATAATGATCAAATAAGGATAATTAACGTTTTCCTCTCTTTACATTTATCATTTCTTTGAGTTTGAAACCTATGAACTTCTCTTCTCCAAAATTAACATTTTCTTAATTGGCTCTAGAAGTTAGAGAACCAACTAGCTTCCCCCAAAGGAGGATCCACCTCTCCAGCAGGTACAACCCAATAGTCTTAGGCTTTGTGGTCAACCAGGGAACAGAGGCCCCCACCCCTAAGTGCATTGCAGTGCCAATCTTAGGGATAATGAGGTCACTTAGTTTGTAATGATGTGAAAAGTTCTCCAAAATCTATCAGGGATGCAAAAAACAAGGGTGCCATGACCAGCATGGCTGATAATTCAGAATCCGGACAAAGGGCAATGGGGGATGGAGAAAAGACAGACAAACACACATAGAGAGAAGAAGCTGAGGCCAGGTGGGTAGTTGAACTCTGATGGCGTTCGACTGACCCAGAGCTAGTTCAGCATGTTCATTTTATAGGTTTTAACATCAAAAGGTTGCTTTGGGAAAGTTTCAGGAAAGCAGACAATCTGAAGGACGCAGGACTGGTGAGACATTAGGGTTATCTTGTTATGCTCAGAATTGTCTATCCCTGGGAGCTGGTGCCTGAGCTCAAGGTCCCAACTGATGTAACTCTGACCCTTTGAGCAGAGTTTCCTCAGGCCAGGGCCACCATAGCATCTAGACCATCTCAACCTTCACCTTCACACAGGAAGTTCCCAGTGCAATCACAACTACAAGAGAGTCAGAAAGACCTTGATTCAAATCACCACTCTCCATGCAAGAATTTGATCACATGCACATAGAAAATTTAGCAAAATACACAGATAACTCTCGGTCTATGTTATTTCACTTGAGGCAACTCATGTGAAAAGAGACACACATGAAACTCTTAACAATGTTTGCTCTTGGGGCCAGGATTGGAGTATCAAGGAGGGAAAGATGGGGGGATTTCTTGCTTTTCACTTAAAACATCTTTGTAATGTTTATATTAATAATAACAACCCGAAATGAGCATATGTTATCTTTATAATTAAAAAGAGAAATAAATAAAATATTTATATTTTTTAGGTGTAGATGGACACAACACAATGCCTTTATTTTTATGTGATGCTGAAGATCGAACCCGGGTCCCACCCGTGCTACTCGAGTGCTCTACCGCTGAGCCACAACCCCAGCCCCAAGAAAGAAAGTTTTTTTTAAAAAAGTGTAGTTTTCTGGGCATTACCTCCCAGACTTGGGGTGAGTGGAACTTGGAAATCTGTAATATAATTTAATAAGTTCTTCAGACAATTCTAATGTGCAAACAGAGTTAAGGGCCACTGACTGATGAATAACTCTTCCCTGATAACATGTGAGCTGGGAGGAAGGTTCCTGGCGGGTGGGGGGTGGGGTGGGGGATGCCAATGAAATTTAGCAGAGCACCTAAGCAGTGTGTCACTGGGGTGCGCACCCTAGGAATAGCCAGTAGATGCTCAAAAAGTGAAGAAGAGGGACGTGGGGTGGGGGAGGGTAACTTAGTGATACAGTTTGCCTAGCATGTGTGATGCACTGGGTTCAATCACCAGCACCCTTAAAAGGAAAAAAAAAAGTGTTTAATTGTGAGAAGAGAGAAGAGGAAGGCGGGCCAGGCCCACAGGACCCACATGTCTCCAGAACCAGCCCCATGAGCTCCGTGTCCTCTGGTCTCCCCGCCACCAAGCAAGGGCTTGCAACCCACAGGCAAATAAGATATTTGTTTTATTTGGAAGTCTCTAAGTTATGTTTAAAAATAATTCTGGGTTTCTTTCAAAAGGCAGGTTCAGGAGAAACATCTGGAATGAAATAAACCCACAGACCAAAAGAGAAAGGGAAAAAAAAAAAAAAAACCTACCCCAACAATGCTATTCTCAACTGTGCCAGGAAAGATATGAATGAGGAAAGAGAGGGGAAGAAACAAACTAAAATGGCTTTAAGAGAGGGTGGAGAAAACCATCGTGTGGGTGGGCCTGGAAGCACTTTGCTCTCACATCTTGGAAGGAAAGAAGTTGCATTTTAGTAATTTTGAGTCGTTCTCAAAAAAGTAATTCTTATGCGTGGTTCTAAATTATACACTGGAGTTAACTCTGAGTAATGACACACAAGATTAGTATCTAAATCCCCCCTACTTCCCAGATAGGCACAATGCTACATGTCTGTAATCCCAGCTACTCAGGAGGCTGAGGCAGAAGGATGGAAAGTTCTAGGCCAGCCATAGCAACTTTGCAAGACCCTATCTCAAAATAAAATAAAAGGGGCTGGGGATGTAGCTCAGTGGTAGAGTGGTTGCCTAGAATGTGCAAGGCCCTGGGTTCAATCCCTAGAACCACAAAAAAAGGCGGGGGTGGGGTGGGGGAATGACTGGGATAACAGCAGGAGGGAACTAGCATTGCTGAACATGTGACAGGGGCCTTGCACAAGTGTTGACTCTTTATCAGTTCTGTGAAGTTGTTTCTATTTCACAGATAAGGAGATTGACTCACAGGGAGGCTCTGCTTCAGAATCAAGCAATCTAGCCTGATTCTAGACCAAGTGGGCAATTGTGACTCTGGATAAGTTACTTAAGACTCTGTATTTCAGGCTTCTTCTCTTTAAAGAGGAGAGAATAATGGAACCTCTCTCACATGGTAACAATCAAGAGATACACCGGAAAGGGCTTAGTAGAGAATTAAGCAATCAATAAACACCAGGGACTATTGTTGTTAAACCTTAACACGTTCAATATCTTGCTCAAATGAAATAATTCAGCACCGAAATAAAATGTGAATCGGGGATTTGCATTATTGTCTTAGCCTCAATACACATCCTCCCTATTCTTTCTAAGCTAAATATCAAAGATAGATAAACAAACATACAGAGATCCCATCCTCCTCCCTCAACAGATATTAAAGTAGCCAAGGGTTGGATTAGTTGATGTCACCTTCAGGCCACAGGTTTAGTCCAGAGCTTATTGGTCAGTGAGTTGGACTGGTTCCCTGTTAACTGCTGCAGCACAGGCTAAGGGTGAGGCCCAAGACAATTCTACTGCCAGGGTAGTGATGAGGCCTGAAGCTGGGAACAGGCTGGCAAAGGGCTGGAGGAATTGGGCAGCCACCGGCTCTGGTGCAAGGAAGGGGCTCAAGGCCTGGGTATGTTGTCCATGGGCCCAACAAGGGGAACATAGTCAGTCAGGTAGGCTGCAAGGGCAAGTGCCCAAGTCATGGGCTGTGGCCAAACTGGAAGGAGGTGACCAGGGATCATGACAGCCAAAGCTGGCCTGGGCTGTGAAGAGTAGAGCCGGGATTCTTAGGATCCCTGAAGAGGGGACTGGCTGGCTCTCTAATGAACCTCTCTGGCCCTGGCCATCTTAGTCTCTCCTAATGAGGGCGTTTGAGTTGGGGGATAAGGTGTGTGTAAACAACCCCCATGAAAATGGGAGCCAAGGATGACCATTGATATGCCAGGCACACTGCACATTCTGTCTTAGTTCTCACAGCAGGCCCGTTCTTGCCTCTCGAGTTAGAAAACAGGCTCAGACAATTAAACTTGCTCAAGTTCGCTAAGAAGCTAAATAGAAATCTGCTTAGGATATTTGCAAAGCAGAAACACCTAAAAAATCTTGTTCTTGGCATAACTCAAAATCTGATTTTCCTAAGAATATATCAAAGAAATCACGGGTGAAAACATCAGACTTAGGTCCTCAACTGAATGGAAAGAGTGGGAAAGGCACTTTCTCCTCATTTTCTTCTTCTATTTGTCCTTTCTTTGTTTTGGCACTAACCCCTTAGTTAGTCAAACCCACAGCTAAGTAAGTGCTTTACTGCCAAACTACATCCCCAGCCTGTTTTTTTGGTTTTTTAAGACAGGTTCCCCCTAAGTTGCTAAGGCTATCCTCAACTTTCAATCCTCCTGCCTCAGCCTTCTAAGTCTCTGGTATTAAGGGCTTGTGCTACCGTTGGACGCAGTTTCTTCTTTTTTGAGGGGTAAGCAAGAGTGAGATAATAACTTTTCCTGGAAGCCCTTGGCAAATTTTCTCCAACATCCCCTGAGCTAGAAGTGGGCTGTATGTACCCTAAACCAGTTGCTGGCAGAGTGAACCAGTGTTGTGTTGATTGTCTAAGAAGGACTGCAGTTTAAACTGTGGTGCTAAGCAAATTGCCTACAACATTGAATTCTGTTAGCAAGAAGAAGGGGACAATGGCTGTTGAGCTGGCCATCACTGGAGCTACTGCGGTCCTTCAGAATGCTCTGAAATGTCAGGGGAGCAAAACATGGACTATTCATTTAACCAAATGGCTACGTTGGGTTCAGTGTTTATTAACTATGTTTTTTAAAATAAATAAATATATATGTATGTTTAAATATGTATATGTATATATATATGTTTATATACATATACATATATAAATATGTATATATATGTTTAAATATGTAAATATGTATTTGACCCTGATAGAGACTTGAATCCCCTGACATAGGTATGAGAATATGTTCTAACTGAAGTTTCTCTTCAATCCTGTCCCCCTTCTATCTCCCTCACTCTATTGATCGGCTAAGCCCCTTGTGTCCTGCCTTCCCTCTGGGTCTCCACTTCCCATCTCTCTTCAATTTTCTGATGTCTGACTTTGACCCACTGTCTCCCTGTCTGGCAAAGATTCTGAATATGGGTATCAAGGTCCCCAATCCCTTGTACACTTTTCCACCTACAGTTTACTTAGCTCCATGGAACTCAATGTGGCCTCCAAACCATGGCTCCCCTTCCTTGGTTCCTAGCACCTGCTTTCCCCTTGTGTTCTTCTGGGATCTCTGGCTACTCAGTCTCCAATTGGTCTACTTCAGGCACTATTCCCATAATTAACCCTGGTTAATTCCCCAGGGTTCTTGCCTTTACAGTAGCCCCCTCTTATCTACAGGGGATATGGGCCAAGACTTTCTGTGGATGCCTGAAACTGCAGATAGTACTATTATCTTGTATATAACGTCTTTTCCCATATGTACATAGATATGATAAAGTTTAACTTATAAATTAGGCATAGTAAGAGATTAACAATAATAATGAAAAAGAATAAAGTAGAATAATTATACCAATATAATAAAAAAGCATGTGAATATGGTCTCTATCTTATTGTACATTGACCTTTTCACCTAAAAGAAACACTGTATGACTCTTCTTTGGTATTTCTAAACTGTCAGCATCACTGTTCTCACACTTGGGGGTCATTAGTAAGTAAAACAATGCTACCTGGACACCAGAACTGATCTGATAACTGATATAACTACTGAGTAACTATGGGCAGGTAGCATATACAGTGTGGATACTCTGGGCAAAAAAGGATTCACATCTCAGGAGGGATGGAGCGAGATAGTCTGATAATTCATTATACTACTCAGAATGGATGAAATTTAAAACTTCTGAATTGTTTATTTCTGGAATTTTACTATTTTTAGACCATGATAGGTGACTGAAACCATAGAAAGTGAAACTGCAGGTGAAGCCATAGATATGAAGGGACTACTGTACTTCCTTTCTTCTCTCTCCACACACTGTCCTTATGCCCTGCACTAGCATCTCAAATTTCTAACTTCAGTACAAGCCGGAGACCTCAGCAGCAGGCCTGTATGTTTAACTTAGTTTTGGATGATTCTACCTAGAATCTCCCAGGCACCTCAAGTTCAATTCCTTCTAAACTGAACTCATCCTCCTCTCTTTAAAATATACTCTCTGATCTTTCTGATAAGACTACCCACCAACCCACCCAGCCACTTGGCCAAGTCAGAAACCTGGGTTCTGTCATGCAGTAAATGGATCAAGTCATTGTTTCTACCCTACTTAGTATCTCTGTTGTCCTTTATGTCCACAATTCCCACACAGACTCAAACACATCATAACCCTCGGCATTATTCCAAGAGACTGAAATTGGTCTCCCTACTTTACATTTACCCTACCCCCCCCCAATATGTGTTCTCCGTCATCATAGTATCTTTAAAAAATACACAGATGATTACTGCTCCACCTTAAGCCCTCCCAAAGTTCATGATATACTAATGCAAAGGTGGCCCCTCTCTCCAGTCTCATTCCTGCCCTTTCCCTTCTTAACTGAGGCTTGTCCCATGCTGGCTGGCAAGAGCATGACAGGACATGGCACTGTTACCCTCAATAACCAAATTGTTTGCATCTGTATAACACTCTTTTGTTGCCGTTGTTGTTTGTTCGATTTGGGGGTTTTTAAAAATATTTTTTTAGTTGTAGATGGACCCACTATCTTTATTTATTTTTAAGTGGTGTTGAGGATCAAACCCAGTGCCTAATGCTTGTGAGGCAGGCACTCTACCACTGAGCTTCAACCCCAGCCCCCACTGTTTGTTTTTGAAGCTCCATTTGGGGAGGTCAATGTTAATGATATGAAACAATCGGCTAAGTCTCCTCCAACACTGTGGGGCTGAGTTGAATTGTTGTAACCTTTAAATCCAAGTTTCCTTATATGCAAAATAGGGGCCCCAATACTTTCTCAATGGGGAGTTGGGAAGACATAAATTCAATGATGTATACAACAAATGTGGCCGGTAAGTTTCTAATCAATGACAGCTCTACTTACAGAGTACATCTTACTCTTCCAGGATGGCTCTAGGTGTTTGTTTGTTTGTTTAAGGTACCAGGGACTGAACTCAGGGGCACTCAACCACTGAGCCACCTCCCCAGCCCTATTTTGTATTTTAGAGACAGGAGGGTCTCACTGAGTTGCTTAGCACCTTGCTTTTGCTGAGTCTGGCTTTGAACTTGCAATCCTCCTGCCTCAGTCTTCCAAGCCACTGGGATTACAGAAATGTGCCACCAAGCTCAGCTTTGTGTTTTATGGTTTTTAGTTTCTTTTATCTCATAATAATCCCATGAGGTAGGTACTATTATTCCCATTTTATAGATGGAGAAACAAGCACAGAAGATTTGAAAAGTTTGTCCAAGATCACACTGACTGGGTTGGGGTGTCCTTCGCCCTGTCACTGCATGAAGCATGCCAGGGAGATTTGAATCCTGGCTGGGTAACACCATAAACTATATTCTTTTGGGGGCAGAGGGACCTAGATATTTAACCCAGGGATGCTTTACCACCACGTCACATCTCCAGCCCTTTTTATTTTTTATTTTTTATTTTGAGACAAGGTTTCCACTAAGTTGCTTAGGGCCTCTCTATATTGCTAAGGCTGACCTTGAATTTGGGATCTTCCTGCCTCAGCCTCCTGAGTTGCTGGGATTACAGGTGTGTGCCACTACACCCAGCTCAGAAACTGTATTCTTAATCACTAAGTGATTTCAATTCTTTGTGACTGATCATCATTTAAATGAATGCATTTATTTTAGTCAGATGCACAAGAAAATACATTTGGAATTCCAAACAATTTTTTTGCAGATTATTTGCTGGGGACACACAGAATCTAAGAATTTCTAGAATGTTAGTATAAAAGTCAATAGGAGGATGCCCTCCACCACACACACACACACACACACACACACACACACAAATTTAAATACTTAGAAGGTGCTTCCATTGAACTGATTCAGGAACTAATTTCTTTGATGACACTGATACCAAAATAATTCAGATCAAAGTTGAATCTGTCATTCTGCAAATTAAGGAGTTTGGAAATTGCTTCAAAGGGACCAACGTTTTTGCTCTTTTCAAAATTCCATGTCATATCACCTTCATTGGGTACAAACTTCAAAACAGGAGCCCTTGTGGCTACCCATTTGGGTAAACTCGATTTTTTAGCTGGAGCAAAGTGCTTCACACTTGGTATTTACCTAGTTCTCCTTGGGCTGGATTTTAGCCAATCTGTCAACAATCAGAGGCACTCAAGGATGACTTTAAAGGTGTATCACAGGAACTGAAGTGTGTGATTTATGTCAACTCAAACAGGTCTTTCACTACTTGGTCTCAATTCCATGAGTATTTGGGAAATTCACCCTTGTAAGGACAAGGCAAACAGAGGCACAGCCTTTTAGATCACCCTTTCTGTGTTCTGCAAAGTCCTTTAGGGTGGAGACGATGTGATATACATATCTCTGCAAACCCAAATCCTGGCGCGGTGCCTGGCACAGAGAAGGCCCTCAGCTAATCCAAATACCGGCAGGGTTAGAGGTCCCAGTTTGCCTCCTACGTCAACCATGATAGGTTCAGAATAGGGGTTGCTGTGGCAGAATACACACAAGCGACAGATACCAGCACCCTCGCATAAAGGGACCTAAATTGTAGTATTTAAGAAATAAGATGGGGTTGGTAGTATTTGAGAAATGGTCAAGTTGTTGGAAATATATAAAAGCTTCCCAAAATGACTAAGTTGGAGGACTGTACTAATCTGGTTTTTTGTTTTTGTACAATTTTTATTCTTTCAATTTTGTACCAGGGATTGAACCCACGGGTGCTTAACCCCTGAGCCACATCTCCAGCCCTTTTTTGTATTTTATTTGGAGATACTGTCTTCCTAAGTTTCTTAAGGCCTTGCTTAGTTGTTAAGGCTGGCTTTAAACTTGTGATCCTCCTGCCTCAGCCTCCCAAGCCATTGGGATTACAGACATGGGTCACTGTGTCTAGTGACTATACTTATTTGAATGCGTAGATTCTGGTATGCTTGTAACAACAAAAACAGATTTTCACGCTTTATAGTGACACCTGGTCCTTCTTCCCTATAAACCAAGTAAGCTGTGGTTTCAATCCTCTTTTCTTTTGGTTGATGTTTCTCCTAGTCTTTTCCCACTAAGATAGTATCTGATTCTATAAAATCTGTCCTTCCTTTCCTTATTATCTAATCATATAAAACATTCACATATGGAGAGATTGTGATATGTGTGATAATTCCAAAGATTGCAAGCTCAAAACAGACCTGGAAAATTTCTTGATTCACTTGACATTCTTAAATCAGCATTCTTTTAAAGCGCTAAAAAAAAAAAAAAAAAAAAAAAATTTAAGGAAAAGACCCAATGGTAGAAGCAAGTAAAACTGGTGTTTGAAGGAAGAGTACTTAGAAGAGTGCCTCTTCTCCTGTTAGTTGAGAATTGAATTGAACTTGAAAATAATCTATTCTCCCATCAGATATGAATTTTATCCATTTGAGGAAACATTACCCATAACTGATAATACTACATTACAGGTACTAGGCTAAGTGCTTTGTATTATTATTCTTTCAATTGTTCCCCACACTTTGTGGATGTCAATAATCCATTTTAGAGGTTCTGTAATTTCCCTAAGTACACATAACAAATAAGTTTTCTGTACCCCAAAGTCCAGCTTCCCTCAACAGAATCAGTAGTTTTAACACAGGACCAGAACCTGGCATTGTACGTAAAGTTGTGCTTATTAGCTGTGTGGTTGAGAGAAGCAAAGAGGTTGAGACTTTTGAAGCACAGAGGGTAGTGCCTGGCACGGGACAAACCCTCAATAACTACTGCTGTTATGAAGATCTTGCCTGCTATGATTTGTCCCCTTCAAAACTCATGTTGGAATTTGATCACCATAGTGGAAGTTTGGGGAGGTAGAGCCTTTAAGAGGTGATTAGATCATCAAGAGGGATCAATGTCTTTCCTAAGGGAGTTCTTGCTCTCACAGGACTAGATTAGTTACTGCAAGAGTGCTGCTTTAAAGCAAGGCAATCCTTGTGTTTTACCTCTTCCACACACTCTCCACTTTCCTTTCTGCTTTCCACCATGAGTTGAAGCAGCAGAAGGCTCTCAATAGAAGCCCTCCAGAACAATAAGCTAAAGTAAATCTCTTTTCTTTATAAATTACCCAGCCTTGGGTGCTCTGTTACAGCAATGGAAAGTGGACTAAGACACTGCCCATACTGAGGATGACAGTCCAATTTGTACAGATGGAAAAGGAGGCTTTGAATAAAAGTGAAGATGGGGCAGGGCACATGTGTTATAAGTTGCCTGGTAAAAGAAGTGATCCAAGAAGAAGTGAAAACTAAGGTCAAAACCAGAGCAACTGGTCTAGAGCTCTTAGCAGCCAGGACATTTGATGGAGGGGGCTAGGGATAAACCTCAGTGGTAGAGCACCTGATTCACATGTTTAAGACCCCAGGTTCAATACCCAGCAACTCACACACACGAGAGAGAGAGAGAGAGAGAGAGAGAGAGAGAAGTATGATGGAGACCAAAAGGGTTGGAAGAGGTAAGCAAGGGTATAGAAGATGTCATTTGACAGTTTAAGAATCTCTCTTTGAGCCAGATGCCATGGTATACACCAGTAATCCCAGCAGTTGGGGAGGCTGAGACAGGAAGATCACAAGTTCAAAGCCAGCCTCAGCAACTTATGGAGGCCCTAAATAACTCAGTGAGACCTTGTCTTTAAATAAAATACAAAAAAGGGCTGGGGATGTGGCTCAGTGGTTAAGTACCCCTGGATTCAATCCCCTGGACCAAAAAAAAAAAAGACACTTTGAACACAGAGACAAACTGTAGAGCCCTTTCTCTGGAGATTGCAGATATCTTCTCAATGTTAGTGGCAGTTCTTCAATGTATACCTAATAGAGAACCCACAAAATGCACATCCTGGCAGATGGAGAGGGCCCAAATTTGAGCGTAGTCATTGATGGAGAAATCTGTCTCGATTGTAATATATTTTAATATATGAACATAAATAAAATGCAATACATTAGATCATGTATATGAAATTTTTTTTTTTTGGTTAATTGTAACACACAGTGGAAATACTAAGAGTACAAGGGAAATGTGCTAGTGATGCAGGGTTCTGGGGTCAGGATTATGAGCAACCAGTCATTCTTCATTGTGACAGTTGCCCAGTTCCCAGAGTCTCCTTAACCCTCAGAATTAGGAGTGGAGAAGCCCCCACATTTAGACAGGCAACATGGCAGCCCTGGAATAAAGACCACACTTCTCAGGATCCCTTGCATCCAGGTGTGTGCAGCAACCGAGCTCCAGCTGTGATGTAGTGATACTTACCGCTTCAAGCAACTTCCACCAAGCAGCAAGCTCCTGCCTTTCTTTATGTCTTTCCCCTGTGGCTGCCTGGCATCTGAATGTGTTGCAGCCCTTGTCACTAATCTAGACCAAGAGGATGAGTCACACCCAGGGGATGGCAGAGCAGAGAGCTAGAAAGAGCCGGGCCCCTGAGAAGTTCACAGAGCAGGGCCACTCAGGACTGCCTGCCTCCCTCAGTTTTTCACAGAAGAGGGATTTAACTTCTCCTGTGTAAACCACTGTATTTTAGGGGGTTTGCCAAATGCAAATGGGATTATCTTAATCTCTTTTGGATTTTCTTTTCTTTGTAGCACCCAGGATAGTATATATGCTCTGCAATAGCTAGCTCTCCAGCCTTCTCTTGGATTCTTGTGTTCATTTTTGCTTCTTTTCTAACTATGCATGAGGTCTCTTAGGAGCCCCCCTCCTGGGTTTAGAAGGGTCTGAGGCTGGCCAGTTTGTCTCAACCGGTCCTCTTAGTTGGCCCCTAAGCACTCTATAGATCCTATATTTCTTAGTGGTCTGTTGTTAATGACTATGGTAAGCTATTCAAGATGTTTTTATTAAACTTCAGAAGTCTATACTTATGAAAAAAAATAGACCCCAGAAGAAATTATTAAGCTCTTCAGTCCATGCTGGATTTCAGGAAGCTAATTGGTCCTTCTTGAGCTGTTCTGGGTGGTTTTGCTGCGATTTCCCAGCTTTAATGCTGAGCACCACGCTCAGTCTCAGCTGCCAGTTAACTAGGGCCGGAAGACTGCTGCATTAGCATGACAAGGACTCTGCAGCTAGCCCAGGCTTTCCCAGCACTCCACCGGCCAACACAGATGGGGGCTGAAATTTGTCTGCCGGGAGAAGGAGGATATAGGGAAAGGAGCTGAGGGAATGGGGCATCTGAAAACAGGCAGGCCCAGAGATGGACACTTGAGACATCCTTGTGAAAGCTGAACTAACCAAGTGCCCAAGGTCTGGTGCAGGGGACACTAAAGAGGGGTAAGGAGAAGGACAGGAGTACAGGTCAGAAGGGTGAACAGAGGTGATTCACTGGCACTACTGGGAATACAATTAGTAGCTCTTGAATAAAGGAAGAGAAAAGGAAGAGAGAGAAGCAAAGAAAGGACAGAAGAAAAATAAAGAGGTTGCTAAAACCAAATGCCAGGCAGCCAAAAAGAAGTATTGCTTCAATAGAATAAACAAGACAAGAATGTGCCTGCAGGTATACTAGGGTCATGCTTCAGCTGGGTGAAAAACGCAGACACCGACACATACATATACAGACACATAAATAGATATGGATATACACGTAGGCATAGATGTCATGGTCGACTTCTAAAATGGCCCTGGTATTTATATCCTTGGGTAGTAACTTCCTACCATGAATAGGGCTGGCATGTGTGATGAATGGGGCATTATGGAGAAAAGGTGAGTAATTTCCAAGGCTAGATCATAAAAAAAAACATAGAAGAAGATCTCACCTTGCCCTGTCTGATGACTCCCTCTGGGGGAAGCCAGTCTTCAAGTTACAAGGACACAATGGAGTTTCATGAAATAATGAATGGAGTTCTGCCTACAGTGCTAACCAACCAGCCAGCCAGGTGGCCATCTTGGAAATGGATCCTACAGCCCTGTTCCAGGCTTCCGTTGCTGGTGACCACAGCCCTGACTATCATTTTGTAGAGATTCCCCCCCGCCCCCCACCCCCAGTACAAGGGATTGAACCCAGAGGCACTCTATCACTGAACTACATGCCCCATCCTTTTTATTTTTTATTTTGAAATAGGGTCTCACTAAGTTACCCTGGATAGTCTTAAACTTGCATTCCTCCTGCCTCCCGCCTCCTGCGACACTGGGATTACAGGCATGTAATACTGTGCCTGGACCCCGACCTGGACCCGACTAACATCTTAACTGCAACCTTAACCCTGAAAGAGCTGTTCCCAGATTCCTGACCCACAGAAATCCTGCGATAATCCTTTATTGTTTTTAATGTCACATGTAATCTTTATGTAATTTATAACAAATATAAATCATATGCTCATATTTTCCAGATATAATTTATAATATAGGCACATGTATATAATTATCAAAATAATGTGCATTTATTGGAGAAATATTAATAAAAATTCAGAAAAGTAATTGAAATCACCACATTCTACCCCTCCAGAAAAAATATCATGTCCTAGTCATTGTTTTAAGCACACTATCTGTTAACTATTTAATTCTCACAACAAACCTTATAAGGTAAGCATTATTATAATTCCCAAGTTAATTGATGGGGAAACTGAAACTGAGAATTCAAGAAACTTGCTAAGCAATAGGCAGAAGAGGTAGAACTTGATCCCAAGGACTCAGAGTCCATCATCATCTTATATTATGATACTATCTGGCTTAAATTTTGTATTTCCCTCCAGTATTTTTTCTATACATCTAAAAAAAAATTAGTAGGCTTTATTTTTTAGAGCAGTTTAAGATTTGCAGAAAAATTGAGCAGAAAGTACCAAGAATTCCCATATACCCTTTATCCCCGCCTCTCATCAACAGTTTCCCGTTATTAACATCAAGTATTAGTGTAGTACCTTTGTTATAATTGATGAGCTGATACTGATACATTAAGTCCAAGCTTATATTCAGCCTCACTCTTGGAGTTGTATATTCCATTGACAAATGTACAAGGGATAGAACTGCCATCCTTGTATCATATAGTATTTACTGCTCTAAAATCTCCTGTGGTCCACCCGTTCGTCATTCCTCTGCCTGTCATTTTTAAGCAGAGGTCATACTATATACATACACCAATTTTACATCTCACTTTTTTCAACTAATATTACATAATAAACATTTTTCCATGTCAGTAAAACTTATTTATAAACACAATTTTTGATGCTTGACTAACACTCTGTGTGCATGGCTGAACCATAACTATATTCCCTGTTTTTGGGCATTGGAATTGTCCTTCTAAGACCTTTTTGTAATTCCTGGAGTTGGGGATTCTTGGCGACTCAACCCAGTACACTTAATTTAAGTGTGCCTTTGTCCACAGATACATGTGGGTTTCAGTAAGCCCATATAATTGCTATGATTTAAACATACTTAACCTGACTCTGTTAGAAACTTGGAAACTATTGATTCTGTAAGTTTTTTCTAGCCTGTGAGTGCACGTATTCTATCCACCCCCAACCTGGCTTTAAGAATAAGCTTTCCTTAATTTCAAGAAACAGATCACTGGGAACGACTAAGAAATTGTCTTTGCATCCTATTTCTCACATTGGACCCAGGCAGGTAGCACTTATGCCTTCCCAGGATTGACAAGGATCTGAAGACAACAAAATAGACACAGGAGCAATAAAGAAAAGCGATACTGATTTGTCATGTACTCTGTATTTCTTTTGCCCATTTCCATATTCCATCACTTAATTCTGAATTCAGTTTTGACAGCCCACAAACTCCTATTGGATTAAATTGCTATGACTCATCTGTACTTTCAATTTTCTCTAATTGAAAATTCTCTTTACATGTGATTTTCTACTTACTATACTTTCTTGATGTGCGTGCCAGGGGACACCTGGGTCTGTATTGCAGGCAGGTACACAGACCTGTTCAGGCTGGTTCATTAGTCACACTGTCATTAACAAGAAGGGATAATGCACAAAAAATTTAAGCCTTAGGTTTAAGTGTTGCCCTGCCCTCCCCTCTCCCTCTCCCTCTCCCTCTCTCTGTCTCTTTCTTTGAAATCTGATGCCCAGAGAGGAAGTGGTGTTCTAAATTGTGTAACTTTGTTAATCCTTAGAGCAAGTATTGGTATTAGAAAATTCTAAAGAACCACGAGGAACTAGAAATGTAAAACCTGAATTGGCAATTATAAGCCCTTGATTGATTTTGGCCAAAGAAACATTATTTGTCTCACTCATGATGGGCAGAATTTTAAAAAATTCTGAGTAAGTTCAACTTAGAGTGAAGCACAACCTTAATATTCATCTTAATGTATTCCTGGGTGTTTGAAGAAAAAAAATTTCATATAACTTACAGAATGCCTATAAGATAGCTTAGATAGTATATAGGTAGCTTTCCAATGAATATCACTAGGCCACAGTAGAACAATGTGTTAATTTATCAAACATTCAGTAAAAGGTCTCTATAACATAATAAGTGTGTGTTGTGTGTGGCGGGGGAGGGGGTGCTAGGCACACTTACTAGGAATTAAAATTAACTTTAGACAGGTGACTAGTAACAAATTTACAACTTTTATGTCCTTTTGCTTTTTTTTTTTTTTTTTTTTTTTGGTACTAAGGATTGAACCCAAGGATGCTTTACCACTGAACTATAGTCCTTTTTATTTTTAATTTTGAGGCAGGGTTTCACCAAGTTGCTGAGGTTGACCTCAAACTTGTGATCCTCCTGCTTCACCTCCTGAGGCACTGAGAGTAATAAGCTTTTGAGATAACCTTTTTTTAAATAATCTGTTAGAAGTTTGGCTTTACCTCCAGGAGAAGTTCAAACATAAAATTGGAACCATTATTTAAACTGGTTAAATATGTAATGACAACACATCAAGTTTCTACAATTTCACATATAGATGATTACAACTGACTTCTGAATTTCCTTTTCCTGCATCTCAGTCATAGGGCAGATTCCCCTTGGCACCAATGTTTCTATGCAGTGATTATTCTGGGAAAGGTGTGGGTTTTCAGAATTGAATGGGGGAAGGGAGGGCAAGATTTAGTGTTGATTGTAGCATGTTGATGAGTTGGATGCTGCTCATGGGGTGATGCTGTTCTTTTTTTTAAAAAAAAAAACAAACATTTTTTTAGTTGTAGATGGACACAATACCTCTATTTTATTAATTTACTTTTATGTGTTGCTGAGGATGGACCCCAGTGCTTCACACATGCTGGGCAAGCACTCCACCACTGAGCCACAACCCCAGCCTCACTGTTGCTATTTTAACTGGTCTACCAGGTTCAGTCTCAGCCCAAGTCTAATCTCTCTTTCCTCAATGCCATGAAATTAACTTTTCTTGGATAACTAATTTCATGACTATACCGCCCTTCTTACACACATTCATCCCCTACCAGTTAATGCTCATACTCTTCAGCTTAACTTTCAAGGAACAACCCTCCAATATCCCATTAGCAAATCTTGTAATGGATTATAACAAATGGTTACACCTCCTCACCACCATCAAACTTTCATAAGATCAGAAGTTGCTCATATCTCCTACTACCCCTCCCCATAACATCATTCTTAAGAATAGAACTAGGGGGCTGGGGTTGTGTCTCAGTTGTAGGACTCTTGCCTGCATGCCTGAGGCACTGGGTTCAATCCTCAGCACCAAATTAAAAAAAAATAGATAAAATAAATATATTGTGTCCATCTACAACTAAAAAAATAAGAAGAAGAAGAATGGAACTAGGAGCTAGGGTAGTGGCTTGGTGGTAGAGTGCTTCCCTAGCATGTGGGAGGCACTGGGTTGGATCCCCAGCACTGCATGTAAATAAATAAAATAAAGGTCCATCGGCAATTAAAAAAATAAAAGAATAGAACTAGAAAATCAGAGTTTATTTCACCAAACATTTTTGGGGAATCTCTACTGTGTAAAGCTTCTGGGGACCCAAGAGCAAACAAAAGGAAGGATCACTGTTCTAAAAAGGGCTATGCACTTTGCTAGGGAGAACTGATTCCCTGGGGAATGGGAGATTCTTCAGGCTTCCGGGAAGAACCACTGTCAGAGCTGAAATCTTGGCAGAGAATGGGAGGCAGGGCAAGAAGAGCAAGACTGCAAAGACAGAAGGACAAGGCTGCATATAAAAAAGGTAAGAGCGGATCAGCTTATGACTCATCTGTGAACAGAACCTGCGCTGTGTCTAGTTGACAATACCTTGCCAATAAAACCTGGGGGTCACTCAACTGTAATCAAGGTGACTTGGGATAGCCTCAGAAGTGGTTTAAAACCAGAGAAAGTTATAACTCAAACCGGTACATTGAACTGCCTGCTTGAGGTAGTGATGGATAGAGGAAAAGTCCTAGAAGTGTGACAGGTTGTCAAAATTTGTCTGTGCTTTTAAGCCCTGTCCAGAGGAGAGCCACGTGCATTGGGTACTCATGAGGGTTGTCATCACTGAAAAGAACTGCTCCATGTGGAGCAGGGAAGATTTCCATTCTGGGTTCCCTAAATGACTTTCTTATGCCTGGGACTTTGGTACTAGAAAAAGGATATTGTTATAGCAAAGACAGTGTCTGGTCCCTGGAAAGGCATATTTCTTTTTAAAAAGAATGAATTTGCTTTATAACCAGTTTCTTTTAAATTTTAGCATATGAGCATCCCAAGAGCCTGATCAATGTGTGCGTTTGATGAGTTCAAAGACTGACCAACCTCTGGTAGCTCCACAGGACTCTGTTATCTGGCAGGCAGTCACTGAGAGGGCAGCAAGCCTGCTCCTTAAATGTGGGTCCTGCTAGTATTATCATTTGTGTTTTGCATCTCCTCTGTCTTCTCCTTGACCATCTAGAATATAACCTGAAGCCATGTGACTACAAATACTTCACTGTAAATCGTTTGTCTCCAATCCACAATGAGATAAATACAGAAATTGAGAGTAAGCAGTGAGAATTTGTCAGGGTAATTAATTTCCATAAAATCTAACAAGAAAGTTGGGACTTGTATTTTATTATGTCTTTTATTATATGCCTTTTTCATTATATTTCATTTCATAGTAATTTATTTTTATTTATATTTTATAAAGATGTTGGGACATTCTAGATTGATCATTCACCCCAGATCATCTGACAAGATCTGAGGAAAGGGCAGGGATCCCTGGGTCACACTGAGGCTCTGTGATGTTCAGTGCCTGTCCAAATGGGAACTATGTCCCTCAACCTGCTGCACAGTAGAATCCCCTTGGGATATGATAAAAAAAAAAATCTATATCCTTATCTAGAGAGACGCTTCAGTTCCACCCTGATCAATTAAATGAAAATGTGGGTGTGAGCATGGTGGGGTTAAAGCATCTATATTTATTTATTTATTTAGGTACTGGGGGATTGAACCCAGGAATGTTTTAGCACTGAGCTACATTCCTAGCCCTTTAATTTTTTAATTTTGAGGCAGGGTTTCGATAAGTTCCTTAGGATCTCACTAAATTGCTGAGACTGATTTAAACTTGTGATCCTCCTGCCTCAGCCTCTGAAGTCCCTGAGATTATAGGTGTGTGCCCGCCTACATCTGTATTTACAAAAAATCTACTTAGTGTTTCTAACTGACAGTCAGGGATGGGAATCCTTTTTTTTTTTTTTTTTTTTTTTTTTTTTTTTTTTTTTTTTTTTTTTTTAGGAATGAGGATCTTTAATGTGGACAGTACACAATCAATGACCACAGGTTGAATGGATGATTATAATGATTATAACAAGTCAGTCAGCCAACAGCTGGTACTTACACAGCTGATAATGCTGTATCAGGTTCTACGTAACATGGTAAAAAGCCGTGGAGATTAATCAAGATTTTCCAATCTGATGATAATGCTTCTGTGAACAAAGCCAACATATAAAGAACACAAACCAACAAACCCGCAGTTTTCACCTACAAATAAAGTAACATTTATATGCTATACAGGGATGTTCTCTCTCACTCTCTCCTTTTTTTTGTGTGTGGGGGAGGGGTGATTATAACACACACACACATACACACATACATATTTAGTTGTAGATGGAGAACGCCTTTATTTAGTTATTTTTATGTGGTGCTGAGGATCCAACCCAGTGCCTCACACATGCTAGGCAAGTGCTCTACTGCTAAGTCACAACCGCAGTCCTGGTGCTTTATTTTTTATTTTGAGACAAGGTTCTTAGTAAGTTGCTGAGGGTCTTGCCAAATTACTGAGGCTGGCTTTGAACTTGTGGTTCTCCTGTCTCGGTCTTCCAAGTCCAAGTGTGCGCCACCATGCCCAGCTCTCCCTCTCTTTTTTAAAGCAATCAAGATTGCACCTAATAGGAAGATTTCTCAGGTCGGTGTCCCCAAGTTGGTTAAAGAATCCACTAGATGTCACTCAAGATCCCTCAGGGTTCCCTCTTTCAGGGTCTGCCCAGCCTTCAATTCTATATACTATCTACCTTCCCAAACTGTGTCCCACTCCCAATGGAAACTCTTCAAAACAAAGGCACACTGTGTTAGGATATGAGTTAGTGGCAGAGCACTTGCCTAGCTTGTGCAAAGCCCTGGGCCCCATCTCCAAGCATTGCCAAAAGAGGAGGGGGTTGCGGGACAATAACAACAAACATGTATAGAACTTGTTTGTTGGTCATTTGATCTCCTTGTACAGCTTTCCCTAGGCTCACCCCATTCATTCATTTATTTGGGAATAATAACTGAGGGCTGATCTTATCTCAGATATTCAATTAAGTGGTGACAAGATAATGGCTAGTGATTCTGTCCATGATTCTGTCCTCATAAAGTTTATAGTTTCATCTATGAAAGCACTTCTCCAATTTGAATTGTTTATTTACTAATGCTCCCTTCAGACTAGAAGCTCTCAAACTTTTTTGGCCACCACATCCAAAGAAAAAAGACATCTTATATCTCAACCCCCCCCCACAAAAACACATGACCACATTTATGCTTATATTCCTGTTGTATGACACACTCTAAGATTTTCGATTCTAGTTATTCCTCTGTTTTCAAAATGCTAGTCATGATTCATCAAATTGATCTCACAAACCTCTAATAAATATAACTTCAAGAATGAAAAATACTTACCTTAAGGGCAAGGGCTACCTCTTCCTGTATTACCATTGCTTAGCAGATAGCAAGTGAGCAATACATATATTTTTTAATGAATAAAAATTATGAGGACTGATTTGCATTAATATTTAAATTAAAAAACTTAGATATAGGTTAAATGGCTTATATTATGCATGTTAATGTCCTAAGAATAAGCTTATACACACACATTATTTTCACATATATCCTTTTGGTTTTTTGCAGATATTATATAGACATTATGCCAATATTTCACCCACAATCTGGGGTTCCCATTTTTAAATTCATATAATTAAAAATATGTTCATTTTGGGAAAAGAATTCATTAACTCTTTCAGATATTTAAACTTATAAACTCTAATAGCTAAAAATAGTTGGTATTAGAGATTATGGCACAAAGAAAAATAGCCTCCGAAAATGCCTTAATCCTCAGAACCTGTAAATATGTGTCCTTACATGGCAAAATCTTTGCAGATATGGTTAAGTTAGAGGGTTTGAGATGAGGATATTATCCTGGGCTACTTGGGTGGACCCAATGCAATCACAAGGATCCTTACAAAATGGAGGCAAGGGGGTCAGAGTAGGTGAGACAGAAACATGGAGATGCTATCCTGCAGGGTTTGAAGGTGGGAGAAGGAGCATGAGCCAAGGGATGTAGGAGGCCTTTAGAAGCTCTACAAAAGCCAGAAGAGGAAAGTTGGATGCAGTGGTACAGGCCTGTAATCCCAGCAACTTGGAAGGCAGAGGCAGGAGGATTCAAGATCAAGGCTAGCACTCAACAACTCAGTGAGATTCTGTCTCAAAATCAAAGGGATGTGGCTCAGTGTTAGAGTGCCCCTGAATTCAGTCCCCAGTACCCCAGAAAGGAAAATAAAAAGTCAAGGGAAGGTCTGGTGTTGTAGCTCAGTGGTAGAACACTTGCCTTGCACATGTGAGGAACTGAGTTCATTCCTCAGCACCACATAAGATAAATAAATAAAATAAAGGTATATAGGGGCTGGAGTTGTAGCTTAGGAAGAGAGCACTTGCCTTGCAAGTGTGAGGTACTGGGTTCGATCCTAGCATCACATTAAAAAAAAAAAAAGCAAATAAATGCATTGAGTCCATATACAACTAAATTAAACAAAAATAAAGGTATAAAAAAAAGTCAAGGGGAGATTCTCCTCTAAAAGTTTCTAAGGAATACAACCTATTGACTCATTTTTGTTTTTCTGATGTCCAGATTGTAAGATAATAAATTTGTATTGTTTTAAGCCACTGTAGTTGGGGTAATTTGTTGTAGCAGTAATGGGAAACTAATACAGAGATGGAGAAGATAACTTATTGGAATAAAGTAAGACATTCTCAAATTAAAAATGTCAGAAGCTGGGCGCGTTGGCTCACACCTGTAATCCCAGCCACTCTGGAGGCTGAGGCAGGAGTATCCTGAGTTCAAAGTCAGCCTCAGCAAAAGTGAGGCACTAAGCAACTCAGTGAGATCCTGACTCTAAATAAATACAAGTATATTTTATTTATTTAATGTCTCTAAATAAAATACAAATGTATTGGGATGTGGCTCAATGGTTGAGTGCCCCCCCCCCCAGTTCAATCACTGGTCAAAAAAAAAAAAAAAAAAAACCCTCAGCGGGCTGAGAGAGTAACTCGGTGATAGAGTGCATACTCAGCATATATGATGCCCTGGGTTCAATTTCCAACCTACCCCTCTCCTGATGCTGCCTGGCAAAGTGTTGAGGATTTTGCATCTGATAAAAGCAATTTAGCAAATAGTTGTGTGTATGTATGTAATGAATAATTCAAAAAGGTAATATTAGGACAACTGCCTAACCTGTTTTAAAAAAAACATGAAGGTCGATCTCTGTCCTGGTATACAGGAATTATTTCCAGATGGATAAATTTCAGGAAATATGAATGACTTTCATTGAGAAAAATGCAAAATCAAGAAATGGCAGAGAAGATGTGAGTAATGGTAACTCTCACACTTAGTTAAATTGGCAACATTTATTTAAAGTAAGAATGCACAAACGTTTTGGCCCCACAAATTCATTCCCAGGAATTGACCTTAAAGAAAATACTTCAATATAGGTATAAAGTTTTGTAACAAAACAAAACAAAAAACCCAAACATTCTTTAAAGCATTATTTGTAGTAGCACAGAACTAGAAATGACCCAAATGCCCATTAGTTAGAGAAAGCTGATTACATCATGGGAGAGCCTTTAGAAAGAGACAAGTATCTGTATGTTCTGTTGAGGAATGAGCCCCAGATATATTGGTTAGTGAAATATAGTAGGTACAGCATAACCTGCTGTGTTCAGGAGAAAGAGATATACTATTTTAGCTTATACATGCAGAGGAAATTCTAGAAGTGTCCCATGGATGATTACTAGTGCTTACCTTTGGGGAGTGGATTGGAAGTAGAAGGAAATCTCTAGTTTTAAAACTTTTACATTTTGTGTATAGTTTTCTGTCTCAGGATTGCTAAGTTGGGTCATCTGCTCTGCTCTTCAGCCAACAAGAAAAAGAAAGAATTTCTAGCAAGTGAAGAGAGAGAAAGCCATGCAGACAGAGTGCCACACTGGGCCACTGCCTCAGAGGTATATCTATTTGATTTTTAAAAATAGGTTTTTTTTTTTTTTTTAAGTACATTTAAAGTTGTTTTGTGCTTAAAGGAAGTCTAAGCCACAGTATTCTAAACTTATTGGAAAAATGTATTACATTTCTTTAAAGATTTAAATTCTTTAAATTTACTTGTTTTGTTTTTCTTTGCTTTAACGGAGGCATGGAGATTACAGATAAAAAGATGAAATTGCCCCCTAATTGTCTAGCCAAGGCAGACAGATATCTAACTGGGGTGTCATGTCAGAGACAAGCTTAGGACTCAAACTTGTCTGAAAGTCCTTGTACTTTGAAAGTTCCACCTCACCAGCTTAGGTAACAAAATCAAGTCATTTTAAGTCATGTGCTTTTTTAAAGTTAAAATTCATATCACTCCAGGCTCTGTCTAGCACGTGGAGTCCAACTTTCCTTTGGGGTTCTCTTCCCCTATATATCCCCAGTGATTCCAAAGTTACTCAAATTTCTTTCAAAGGGGTCCTCTCAAGCTACTGATGGTAGGGTGGCCTGTGAGTCAGCCACAGTGCCCAGGCAAAGATTATCTTTCAGTAAGGCTGCCCAGGGTCATTGCCAAGGCCCAGGAGGCTGGGTTAGGCTGCACAGGCCAGAATAAATGCCAATTCCCTCCTGGCCCTGGCTATCCAGGGTTAGGAGAGAAGGCTGGTCCTTGCCTGTCAACAGCCTCCAACTATGGACACAGCCTTTACACTCACACTCCAAAGCATAGCCAAGGGCATGTTGAAGACACAGAAAAAAAAAAAAAAAAAAGATCAGTCAATAGCTGTGTCTGCTAATATCCAGTAATGTTTGAGGTCGCTTAAAAAAAAATAAGCTAACTCCCAACCATTAAATTATCTTAACTATGTTTCTTAGGTGTAGATCAGGTATAAATTCCTTATTGTCATATCTTTCTACATCTATAAAGCTAAAGAAGTATGGTAGATGATGCTGTTTTATTGAAATTTAATTCTCTTGGGCTGAGAATATTGAACTCACTGCTATGGTTATAGTTGTTACCACATACAAAATGATTCAAATGATTCAGAACAGGCATTAAAATATAATAATTTTAAAAAGAACAATTTAAATAAGAGCAAAACTCTACATTTATAGAGAATTTGCAAATTGATTTTCTTTGACTTCTGTTTAATGAACAGTGGTCTACACTTTTGCTACTGTAAGGTGGTCCAAAGACCAATGAGCTTCTTAGAAATGCAGAGTATCAGGCCCTACCTTAGACCTAGTGGATTAGACCTGCATTTTAATGCGATACTCAGGTTATGGATATGCAAATTGAAGTCTAACTTATTATTTCCCAGTTCAGTCTACAATAAGCCAGTATGGAGATGGATATATTCTAAAGCGCTCTTTCTCTCTCTCTCTCTCTCTCTCTCTCTCTCTCTCTCTCTCTCTCTTTTGTTGTAGTTGGAAACAATACCTTTATTTTATTTGTTTGTTTTCATGTGGTGCTGAGGTAGATTTAAGTGAACTTAGAATTTTCTAAGAATAACAGTAAATATTAGTGACTCCAATGGCCCATCCTGGTGACTTTCACTAAGGATGTTCCATTCAGGAACTTATTTAATTTATATGAATTGTCCAGAGTAAGCAAATCCTAGAGACAGAATATAGCTTAGTGGTTGTTAGGGACTTGGAAGAGGAGGAAATGGAGAGTGACTGTTAACAGATATAAGATTTCTTTTGGGGGGTAGAATTAGTAGTGATAATTAGTAGTGATAGTTTATGATAGTTTATTTTAGGTGGACTTAGTGGTGACAGTTGCACAATTTTGTGAAGGTTCTAAAAAGCATTGAATTGCACACTTTAAAGAGTAAATTTTATAGTATGTGAATTATATATCAGTTTTTAAGGAAGTGGCTTCATACTTTTCTTAAAGAACAATAGATGAATATGAGGCTTATGTTTGTTTATCTAAAGGGCTCATCCTGAGGAGTTTCCCAAAACAAAGGATGTCTTTCTCCAAGCCCTCATCAATGCTGAGACTCCAGATATATTTATGCTACACGTCAGATTTATGTATTATGTAAATATAGATGCTGTGGTTTACAGATGAGGGTAGAAGGAATGAGCTGCAGGGGGAGGGTCTGAAGATGGAAAGGTTAGTTGGGACTAGTAATGAAGCTCTATAGGGCATCAATAAGGGCAATTTAGACCTGATTAATATCACTGATAATATCCAAACTACCAGATTTAGAAGGCGAGGAAGAGTGTGCTCCATTTTAAACATCTTCCTGAAATCCTACCGTGAGAGATTCAAACATTTCATTCTATCCACAACACTATTTTTTTTTTAAACCAGGCAGTGTAATCAAACATTATAAAGGATATAAAGATGACTGAGAGGTCCTTTCCCTCCAGTGGAAGTAGTGATCAGACCATGGAGTCGTGGTATGACCTGCACAGAGCTAAGTACTGTACAATAAAATGTATAGTATGATAAGAATCAAAGGAAGATATAAACTTAGAGCTCTCTGTGTCAAAAGAGGAAGAAATTACTTTTTACTGTTGGTGGTATTCCTTTCTGATCTTTTGTTGGAGGATAAATGGATATTGATAAGTGGATTTGGGATGGAGAGCATTTTATAGAGTCAACAGCATGAACAAAGGCATCGAAACTGGATACTTAGAGGCAAGAATGCATATTTAGGGAAGGATGAATGAGCACTGGCTAGACAAGAAATCTGGAAAGAAAACTAAGTAGACGAGGTAAAGCAGAAAAAAATACGAACTGACGCGTTTTCTTTTTCAAATGGCAAAACTAGGGAGGGGGTTGAGAGGAAGAGAGTCAGTAGAAATTGCAGTCTTTCACAGATTGGTACACATTTCCCTGACTGGTAAATAGCCATTGTGTTGACTTGAAGGGAAAGTAATTTTTGAAGGAAGATTTTTATAAAGGCCGGCTCTAGTAGGGTGGAAGCTATGAGCAAGGAGAAGGAAGAAGACGCCTGGCAACTGGAGAGGGTACCGGCAAATATGAGGCAAAAGGGAAGTGTGACGGTCAGGTCCCTGTATCTTTCATTTAAACTAAGATCACCCAGCCCATAAGGCATCTGTCCTATCACTAATAGGTTTGTATCCCAATAAAATATGAAAATTCCTGACATGATAATATTAAATGCGCATTTATTAGAGTGAATTAATTCGATTTTAAAAAAACACGGTGTTCCTGGTACATAGAGGGCACCTAACGTTTTATAAATTAACCTTGTTTGTTTGGGCTTTGTTTTGGAGCCTGTATTTAGGAGAGTATTCAAAACTGCACCACAAATCCTCGATCTACTATTAGTATTGATACTGGGATGCCCTGGTACCAAAAGATCTGCTTCTCCCCTTTAACACTTTAGTCTCTGGCCCCTCCCATAGGTCCCTAGGATCCTTAGGTACAGCGGCGGCGGGGTGGGGGCGGGTATTGCAGTTCGAGCAGCCAATCACAGCGCGGAGAAGGGGTGGGGCCACGGCGTCCCGCCTCTCCTCCTAAACCGCCCACCCCACCTTCCCAAGACCCGCCCCTCTCACACCTGCGTGTCCCTCTACTCTGGGGCTGCTGTAATCTCTATTCCCTGCGCTAGCAGGGAAGGGGCGTGGCCTCACCTCTCGCGAGACCGCCTCCTGTTGCCTTTGCCGCTGCTCCTGGCAGCTGACTGGTCGCGCTTGCGCAGCCGCCATGTTCGGTTGCTATGCTGCGGCCTAGGAGACCGGTTGTGCTTGAGGGAGGAGGAGGAGACGGAGACGGAGGAGGAGGAGGAGGAGGAAGAAGAGGAGGCGGAGAAGGAGGGGGGTGACTGAGCGCCTCTTGCACTCTCACACACAAACCCTGCCCAGGATTGCCCGCCCGCTCCAGGCGTGCTGCGCGCTTTTCCGCTCCTCATCCCCCCCCACCCCCCCACATTGTTCTCTCAGGACTCCTGGGTCCCCAGGGGCTGAAACTGGGCCTGAGCTGGGGCGGGAAGAGATTGGCTTTGGCCGGAGGGTCAGAGATCTGGGGCCAGGCCCCCCGCCCCAGATCCCCTCCCCCACGTCGCTTTTTGGGGGGTGTGGATTATCTCATCCCCGCAGGGAGGTGGGAGAGGGCGCCGGCTGCCCGCCTCCCTGCCACTTCCCGGGCGGCGCTGGCCCGCGGTAGCCCCGCAGCATGAGGTGGTGCTGGCGGCTCCCGGCCGTGGCACGGCCGCTGCGGCGGCTGCTGCTAGGGGAGCGCTGAGGGAGCCCCCGGAGCGGCGCGGCGCGGCAGACGCGCTTCTCCCGGGTGCGTCCGGGCCTCGAAGTTTTTTTTTTTTTTTTTTCTAAAGCCGAGAGGACGCGGCTGTGATACGAAGGTAAGAGGCTCTTGGGTGCCCGCCGGCCTTTCGGTCCTGCACGCTGTATGCGAGGTTGTTACCTGGGGCGTGTGAGGCTCTTGGAGGTGCCAAATAGGGCAAACCGGAGGTACAGGGTTGATTTAAAAGGAAGGAAATAAGGACGCTTCTTTTTTTCCTTTTTCCTGGGACCTTTGCTCTTGGAGTTCCCAACGTTATAGTTGAAATCTGTTATGGGTGAATGAAGGAACAAGGGATGGAATACGTACGAAGATGGAACGTTTCGCTGTGCCTGAACTCTATGTAAGGCTTTAGACTCTTTATAGACTTTTCCATTGCTGGTAGAATTCTTGGTAGATTTTTAAAAATTGGCTCAGGAGCGCTTCTTGCTTGCTGCAGGAGCACACTATCTCTACTATTCAAATTCTAACCTTCTAATGCTTCTACCAGTATATGCTAGTATTTAGAAATCTGTAGTTGGGCCAAAAAAGTTGAGATATAGCTAAGTAGATGAGCCGATGCATTTCCCAGGGTTTCCTTAAAATGGAACAGTTTACAGTTGCACTGATGTACGTATGGATATTTCTGTGAAACTTAGAATGGGAGACTGTGTCTGGGCTTGCATCATAGAGTGACATCAGTATGCACAAGGACGATTTGCAGGATTTTTCAAAGCCTTGTTCTAGGAGGACCTGACATATCTGCAACAAACCAGCTGCTTTTCGAATATGAAATTTAATATTAAGTTTTTGTGACGAAATCTTGAGCCCACTTGAAACAGCACAGCACAATAAAACATTTAAAACATCTATGGAGGAAAAAAAAGTCAGTGTATCCGACTTGTAATAGAAGATTTGAGTAGAAAGAAGACTGGTACAGTAAAAGCCAGGGCATTTTAAAATCCTGGCTTCCTGAAGCTTAGTGTGCCAGAGGGAGGAAATTATTTCTCATTTTTTAAGAGGGGGAGGGGATGACCTTAAAATAAATGATTATTCAGAGCCCCAAATGTCCTCAATGGAATAGAGCTAGATACATCAGTTAAATCTTGAATTTGATAAGTTTAAATTGAACATTGTTTTAAAGGAAAAGAAAACTTTTGAAAGCAAAAGTTGTGTATGGTACAGAACTACTTTACAGACTCATAAGAGTTAAGTCAGTTTGTGGATACCACCATTTTTTTGTCAGAATAAATTTCTGCTCCACTTACCATAATAGCTATTTTTGCATCTCTTAACATTTTTATGGCTTACATATCTTTATTTCATTTTGCATTTACACATGTGCATGGTTTTATAATATGATCTTAAGTGATTTGTAAGAGCAACATGGTCTTTTTTGCATATAGTAATTGTGATTTAGCTAGTATGTTTTAGACATTTGGCAAGACATTTTGAACACAAGGAGACATCACTATTTTATAGTTTTTTAAGATATTGAGTAGGTTAGTTATTAATTTAGAAAACCAGGGATTCTTCAAAAAGCAGTAATAGATGAGGATGTGACTTTCTTATTGCCTGTTTTCTAAAATGTTAGCTGTGGATGGATTGTGTCAAATTTGTGTTGTTTTTTTTTTCTTATGTCGTAATTGAATATCTTTAAAATACCTCTAGTAACATGTTACTTTAAATTTATGACACCTGATTTCTAATTTAGGCTAGGCATAAAACCAGCATTGATTGAATGCACTTGCTAAAAATACTTTCTGGGTCAGATGTACTTAGAATGCAGCCTCAGGAAAATTCGTTTAAACTAGTCTGTGACCAATGTACACTTCATTATTATTGAAGGATGTTAAAAAAGTACAGAATATCACAAACTAAATTTCATCAGTTCAGACAAAGGTGCCTAACTTTTATTTTAATGTGTAAAGTAAAATAGTAATAAGTTTATGTGGGATAATAATTTTAAAAAGTTTTTTTCAATTTTTTTAAACTTATATGATCCCTGTAGACTGTTGTTAAACTCTGTGGTTTATATACTTAATATATTTTAGTTTCATCTATTAAATATAATTGAGTTGTATAGTGACAGTATGTATATGGAAATATTGTTGTTATTGGTCTAGTATTTATTTATGACTTTGTTTACACTCAATAAGGGGAATGTTGACCATGTTTTCTTAAGTGAATTATCTTTAAGGAACAAAGAGACTACCAGATAATTTCACAGAGGCACTGATATTGAGAATACTTTGTTTTGTCCTTCAGAGAGTTAATTTGGTCACTTTTAAACAGCAGGAATGCCTTTAAAAAATATTTAAGGATCTTAACTTGTTTAGTGGCTGTTTAAAGGGAAATGGTTAAAAGTTCTTGAATTTTTTGTTACTTATTAGGTATGCAAAAATCTCTGACCTCACTAGGAATGAAAGTCTGTATGATTTAACGGTGCTAAATATGAATTATTGCTCATAAATAAAATTTGTTTATTGGTAGAAAAGCACTGGTTACAGACTGAATTGAATTGTTATTTTTCTGGGTTATTGCATGTTATGAAGTTTTTTATATGCTATAGTTTTTTATATGCTATAGTAGATTAAATTTACTGGCTCACTAGAAGCTGTGAAGCCTTGAAGATTGGCTTAGCATTCTGGAAATCCTTGTATTGTTTGCCAGGAAAGTACTGTAGGAGGAAGGTATTGTTATTTCTTCATTTAATATTCAATTAGTACCGATGGTGAGAAGGAATATAATGTGGAAGCACTGTAGGGTATTTATTGGTGTGGAAGTCAGTTGTTTAAGAACAGCCTAATTTATTGTATATCCTTTGCATGAGAAGTCAGTATAATCAAATATAAAATGGAATGGGGGAAAAGAGAAGGGAAACTTTGTCACACTCTCTGTATTAGAGGTATTTTTCCCTCACATTAATTCTTTATTTCATTATTCCGAAGTAGAAATACTGGAAGAAAAGCTCAGGTTTTCATACTGTGGACTATTTTGAGGGGAAGATATTAACTTGGGTGGGTTATTGTGTTTATATCTTTTAACAAGGAGATTATGTAGAGTACTAGGGAAAAAAAAAAAGACTCCAGAAGAGAAGAGTAATAGTATTTATTATTTTGTTAAGTGTCAGACAGTGTACAAGGGGTATTTCATGTTATTCCAGTTCATCATCAAGTATAATTTGTGAGGTAAGTATTATTAATCCCCTGTCCTACCCCTGAAATAGAAGTAAAAAGAAATTAAATAACTTGTCCAGAGTCATACTCCTAGTTAGTGGAATTCAGACCACATTTGTCTTACTGTAAAGCTTATTCTTTAGATCAGGGCTGTCCAGTTAAGTTTTCTGCATATTTCTGTGGAAATATTCCCTCATGTCCACACTTTAATGAGGTGTAATTGACAAATATGATAGAAATGTTCTTTTTCCGCACTGTTAGATATGGTAGCCATTAACCATGTGTGGCTGTGGAGCACTTGACATGTGACTAGTTATGTGTGAGAAAATGAATTTAAAATTGTATTTAGTTTTAATCACTTTAAAATGTGGTTCACAGATGCTAGCCATATCTGGTTGTGAATGTGATAGTGTTGGACAACACAGCCTTATATCTTGCATCCTATGAAATCTGAGTTCTAGTATGTAATCTTCTACAAGTTTGTGTATGGCGTTGGGCATGTTACTTTGTTTTAGAGTCTCCATTTAACCTATTGTGAAAACAGTGGGGTTACCATTAAAAGATTATTTCCAAGATCTCTTCTTGTAATTTTTATTAAATGTTCACTGGCTCTTAATACAAACATTTGTGAAAGTCTCCCCTCTGCAGTGTGCCCGTTCTTCATATAAGGATTTTTATTCAGTCATTTTCTTTTTGAGAATATGTATAAATCACACATAAAGAATAATGGATTACACACACACAGTTGTTTGTTGAAAAGATTGGGTAATCCAAGGCAGTACTATATGTTGGAACAAAGTTTGAATCTTTTAAAATACCATATTTCAGCAAGTCACCTTCCATTTAAGAATATGTAGAGTTCCCTGGTGCTTATCAAATTTATTCTCAATTTATCTGCTGGCCCTTGAAGACTTTCCCCAGTTTCATCTCACCAATGCTGTTTCTTATTTTTGTTTTAAAAAAGAAAACATTCTTGTTTTTCCCTCCATCATTTTTTCCTCAGTTTAACCATCCTGCAGTCCATCTGCCTCCTTTAAGCTGTTCTCAAAATTTACCTTTTCTGGAAGAATGATGCTTAATCCATTCATAAAGATCAGGCTTTGGGCTGGGGATGTGGCTCAAGCGGTAGCGCGCCCGCCTGGCATGCGTGCGGCCCGGGTTCGATCCTCAGCACCACATACCAACAAAGATGTTGTGTCCGCCGAGAACTAAAAAATAAATATTAAAAATTCTTTCTCTCCTCTCTCACTCTCTCTTTAAAAAAAAAAAAAAAAAGATCAGGCTTTGAGTCCTGGTGACACCACCTGGGGTTAATATACTTGCTCAGATACAGTTTATTATATCTTCCTACAGCTTTTCTTGAGTTTTAATGTTACCTACAAAATGTAATAAAATTAAAAACAAGGCTTGCTTAGTTTGTGTTGCTTTGAGTTTAGTTTGTTATTCAGTAATTCCCTTTTTAAAAGTTCCTGATTTTAAAAAGTGATAAATACTGTAACAACATTTATTGGTAATCACCATTGTAATATTTTTTATTCCTTCTGGATAGTTATCAATACTTATTTATATTATATATAGATGTGTAATATATAGACATATAGCATATATACCTGTATTTTTTTTCCTGGAAAATTGTGTAGTCAAGATATAATTTTAAGTCAAATATAAGGGAAACAGATCTGGTTTGGAATCTAGTCTCAAAAACTTTGTGCATGTCAGAGAAAACATTCTACATTTTACCTAACTGTTGTATTTACATACATGAATAGAGCACAGTGAATCCCAACATAAAGTATGTCTACAAGACACTAATTAAAAAAAAAAAAAAAAAAGCTGTAAGTTGCATAAAGACCAGTAGGGTAGAGGGAAGAAAGGAGGGACTGAATTAGAGCAAATTATATTTTATGCTTTTGTGATTATGTCAAATATATCCTAATGTTTTATATAACTACAGAGAATCAATTAAAAAAAACCCCTTGGGCAAATTATGTAACATCTGAACCACTTGGCCTTTTATTGTGGAGATTAGGATAACATATATAAAGCATCTAGCACTGTGTTTAAATAGATGATCAAAAAGTGGTAGTTGGTATTACTATTTTTTCCATTTTCCCATTCCCATGTTCATGAATGTAGTTTAAATGTTTGCTTAAATTCAGGTGATATTCCATAATTTATTTAGTCGTTTGCCTCTTGTTAACTTTAAAAATTTTCTTCAGTCTAAAACTGTAGGAGTGGGATAATGGTCCAGGGTTATGCCAAATCTCTCTCTCAAAATTCTTACAATGGGTAGTCTTGTTTTGAAAAAGATGTTGATTTGATTGCATAGTTTTGCGTTGTTATTTTAATTAATGTGTTTTTGAAATTTTTGGTTTATTGGGAAATGATGTTGTAAGCATTTCTTTACCTCTTAATAGAGTAAGAGTAATGGCATAAAGGAAAATACGGCATGATTCTTGTCCTTGAGCTCAAATTCTAGAGTGGTAACACATGTCAACAAACACAATTCAGAGTGACAGTGTAATAAGATCTGGGGGAAATGAGAAGTGGTATTTGTAATATGGTCTTGAAGGATGAGTTGGAATTGATCTGGGGAAAGAGAACAGTGTGTACAAAAAGTCAGAAGTACGAAAGAGTACATAGTGTGTTTGGAGAAATGCAAGTTGTCTTGTGTATATTCACCTTTTGATGGGTGTGGTATCTACTCCTGTGTATGAATCTGTGTGTGCATATGTGTTGACTATTGAGGGAGACAAGCCTAGTGAAGGATTCTTATGTTTGGGCAATGAAAGGGATCATATTAAGACCTTTAGAACAGAGCTTCACGTTGGGTA
Source organism: Urocitellus parryii (assembly GCF_045843805.1). Classification (NCBI taxonomy): domain Eukaryota; kingdom Metazoa; phylum Chordata; class Mammalia; order Rodentia; family Sciuridae; genus Urocitellus; species Urocitellus parryii. The sequence continues at coordinate 179,812,434 of NC_135531.1, forward strand.
TGTTGGAGCCTTAGGATGGTTTCTTTTGGCTTCATAGTCTTCTTGGTTTATACAGTTGTGCTAAAAAATTATTTTGGTGCCAACTTGGGAAAAGGATTGTGAAAAACAGTGTTGGAGAGTTTATCCATTCACTCTTGGCAGCCCCACTTCATAGTCAAGAATAAAACGCATACCAAGTCCTAAAGCAAGCATAAAGAAGGTCAAGTCAAAGTCTCCTCTTCCTCCCCTGTCTTCCCTTCTTCTACCCATTCCTCAGTATTTTCTTCATCATTGTTGTTGGGGGAGGGTAATTTTTGGTGCAACTGTGTGGGAAATCAGCATTAACAATTAGGATATTTGAATAAGGGAATAAGATTGGAAATAGGTTTTGAAAGGTAACTCGTGGCTTCTAGGTAATGATACAAGGATGTAAGAATGGTGCAAGGATGAGGTTAGAAATGGGGTAGGGAGATAAGTAAGGATGATCTTAGCATGCCAAATGAGGGATAATAATGCTAGGAATGGGGAAATAAAAATAAGAATGTGAGATTACTGATTAGGTAGTTTCATTAGGACTGTGAAAACTGATTAGGTAGTTTCATTAGAACTGTGACTCCATTTGGATATGGGGGAAGGAGGCAAAAAGTTGAAAATGATGCTAAGATTTGTTCTTTGGCCTCTTTTCTCCTTTGAGAAGGCCAAATAATTTTTATTGAGTACCGTCAGTGAGCCAAGTATTTTGCTAGGCACCAAGTTTGTCATGAGTCCTTATTGGATTTTAAAAAATTAACATTTTGAAATTCAAGCCTAATGAAAAGTCTCAAGGAAAGTAGTTAGAGCGCCTGAACTGTCTATTTGTTCATTTGCCTGTTCAACCAATTTTTAACAATATATATATATACTGTGTATGTACCCAAGATGAGCCTGGAACGTTTTGTTGTGCCTAACTTACTGTAGCAGGCTTAGTAAAAACTTCCTTTCTACATTTCCAGGGATAACCTGGGCATATCTTTTTGTTATGTCTAATTATATTCTGTTTAAATTTATTTTTCACATTTTTTATTGATATATTGTAGTTGTACATAATGATGGGGTTTGTTGTTACATATTGGTACATGTGCACAAGATAACAATATTATTTGGCCAGTATCACTCCCTAGCACTTCCCTCTTCCCTCCCCTCTTTTTGTCCCCTGATCCTGTCCCTCTTCTGATCTCCTGTCATGAGATCCCTGACTACCCTGCCCACCCCCCACCACCTCTCTTTTCTTTTTTACTCTCTAGTTTCGACAGATGAGAGAAAATATACCACCCTTGACCTTCTCAGTTTGGCTTATTTTGCTTAACATAATTAATGACCTCAAGTTCCATCCATTTTTCTGCAAGTGGCATAAATTCACTTTTATGGCTGAATAAAACTCCATTGTGTATATGTACCACATTTTCTTTATCCATTAATTCACTTATGGACAACTAGGCTGATTTCATAGTTTGACTGTTATGAATTGTGCTGCTGTAAACATGGGTGTATGCATGTATCCTTATAGTGTGGTGACTTTAATTCTTTAGGATAAATACTGAGGAGTGGTATAGCTGGGTCTATGGTTGTTGTATGCCTTGTCTTTTGAGGAAACTCCATACCAATTTCCATAGTGGTTGTATTAATTTACAATCCACCAACAGTATAAAAATGTTCCTTTTATGTTTATTATTATTATTATATTTGTAGTACATTTGTATTTCTTCTTTTGATAGCTATTATTTAGTTCAATTTGCCCATTTATTAATTGGGTTTTTTCTTTATATATTCTAAATATTAGACCTTCTTTGGGGGTGGGTACTGGCGATTGAACTCAGAGGCACTCAACCCCTGAGCCACATCCCTAGCCCTATTTTGTATTTTGTTTAGAGACAGTCCATTGTGTTGCTTGGTGCCTTGCTTTTGCTGAGGCTGGCTTTGAACTTGGGAATCCTCCTGTCTTAGCCTCCCCAGCCCCTGGGGAGGCATGCGCTACTGCACCCCGCTAGATATTAGAGCTCTTTTGGAAGAGTAGACAACAAAGATTGTCTCCCAGCAGAGGCCGCTGCCAAAGCCCAGAGGTCTTTTCTCCAGGCATGGTTGCCTCTCCCACACTGCTGCCCCCACCTTTGCCTAGAGGTTTTCTCTCTGGCACCGCAGATGCCACTTCTACCTACTGCTGCCTCAGTTGCCCACTCCTCCCTGTCATCACCTGGAAGTCTTTTCTCCAAGCGCTGCTACTACTGGTGCTGCTCCTGTCAACTGATTCACATGGTGCTGCTGCCCTGGACTGCTGCTGCTGCTGCTGAACCACTGCTGCTGATGTCCAGAGGTCTGCTGCCAGAGTGCCTGCAGGTTTGATTACACATGGCCACCTCCATCTTGGGATGCCAGCCAGCGCCTGGGGCCTGGGTGCCAGCTGGTTTGCTGCCACTGCCATCTGAGGGCGAGCTGCCTCTGTTTGGGGACACCAGCGGGGACCTGGATGTTCAGTGTCAAAGTGCCTGCAGGGTTGGCTGCGCCTGGAGTCTTCCTATAAGTTGACTGCCATCTTGCAGTGCCTTTTCAGGGTCACTTCCCTATGTAAGTGCATCCCTGATCATCTTCCTGCAAATTAGAACAGCTTGGAGATCTTGGGTCTGCAATGTGACCAAGCTTGGGGTATTGAAATCCAGATTAGAGGGATGGTAGCTGGGTCTGTGTGGCAGTCCTATGAAGAATCAGACAGGTCTGAGAAAACTTTGAACTCTGAAGCAAGCAGTTGCTCAGTTTTCCATTGAGCGCCCCCATCCCCGTTTGATGTGCTTTTGTTTTAAATACTCCCCCCCCCTTTCTCTAGCTAGCTACTATTTTTGGTTCCAGGTATTTTTTCATTCATCAGTTTGTTGAGGATTTTAGTGTATGGATGGTATTTTGCATTTTATTGTATATTATATTTTTATTATATATATTTTTCCTCTCGCTTGTCTGTTTTCCTGGATTTCTGTATTTTTTTCCTACTAAAGGTCAGTCTCTGTCAATTCTTTCCCACTCTAACTGTAGATTTTTGCTTATGGCTTATGGCTTCTCTCTTCCTCCCTCATTAACATAGTGTCCTGCACTACTTCTGTTCTCTTTGTCCAGCATTTGGAATTGTGAACCCTTTTAACAAATTTGCTATGTATAGTGTGGACAATAAATTAAACTATTTCTTTTTGTTGTGAGAAAACTGTGGAAGTCTTCATAGGATCTAGTGGGTTTGGGGCTATATGTTGTTTGCGTTGGGTGCTTTTGATATTGGTCTCCCCCCTTGAAAGCGAGGTGCTGGAAACCTTCAGGGACACCATAGTCTGCAGAGTAGAATTTGTGCTGCCTTAGATCCATACTGCTAGATGGGGAAACACACGAACAACATGAAAAAACAAAGGAATAAAGTGCCCCAAATAAACCAAGAAGCTCCAGGGACAGAATCCACTGACAAAACAGAAGAAATGTCAGAGAGGGAGTTTAGAATGTACATAGTTAAACTGATCTGCAAAAAAAGGATAGTATAAGAAATGAAAGAAAAAACACAGGAAGTGAAGGATCGCTTCAATAAAGAGAGATTGTGAAAAAAACCAAGCAGAAGTCCTTGAAATGAAGGTGTCAATAAACCAAACAATGGAAGGCATCACCAACAAACAAGACCTCTTGGAATATAGAACCTCAGGCCATGAAGATAAAATATATAATCTTGAAAATAGAGTTGACCATGCAGAGAAAAGATGGTAAGATTCCATGAACAGACATCCAAACAAGAATAATGGGATTATATGAAAAGACCAAATTTAAGAGTTATTGGGATAGATGAAGGAGCAGAGATACGAACTAAAGGAATGCGCAGTCTTTTCAATGATATAATATTGGAAAATTTCCCAAACCTAAAGAAGGAAATGTAAAATCAAATACAAAAGGCTTACAGAATCCCAAATGTACAAAATTACAGCAGACACATTATAATGAGAATGACTAACACAGAGAATAAAGATAAAATCTTAAAGGCTGTGAGAGAAAATTCAAATGACATATAGGGGGAAACCAATTCAGATCTCAACTGATTTCTCAACCCAGATGCTCAAAGCTAGGAGGTACTGTAATAATATATTTCAAACTCAGAAAGAAAATGGATGCCAACCAAGAATTTTTTTATCCAGCAGAATTGTTTCAGATTTGAAAATGAAATAAAAACCCTCCATGATAAACAAAAGTTAAAAGAATTTGCAACTAGAAAGCCTGTACTACAGAATATTCTCAACAAAATATTCCATGAGAATGAAGTGAGGGGGGGAAAAAGTGAAAATCACCAGAGATGAACAATGCTAAAGAAATGTCAATCGAAGGAGAAACTATGACAAATTAAAAACCATAAGTAAACCAAAATGACTGGGAACACAAATAGTAGCTCAATAATAATCTTAAACTCATCAATCGAAAAACAGACTGGCAGATTGGATTAAAAACAGGAACCAATAATATGCTGTCTACAAGAGGCTTATCTCATAGGCAAAGACATCTACAGAATGAAGGTGAAAGGATGGGAAAAAAACATATCACTCACATGCAGGGTTTTCTATCCTCATATCAGATAAAGAGGACTTTAAGCCAAAGTTAATCAGAAGGGACAAAGAAGCCCATTTCATACTGCTTAAGCGAATTACACATCGACAAGACATAACAATCATAAATATTTATGCCACAAACTGGAACATCTCTGTACATCAAACAAACCATTCTAAATTTTGAGAACCAGATAGACCATAACACAGTAATACTAGGTGACTTTAATAACACACCTCTCTCACTATGGGATACATCTTCCAAACAAAAACTGAATAAAGAACTCTAGATATAAATAACACTAATCAATAATTTAGGCTTAACAGACATACATAGAATATTCGTTTATCAATGAGCAAATACACTTCTCAGTAGCACATGGATCCTGCTCTAAAATAGACCATATCTTATGCCACAAAGCGACTCGTAGCAAATACAAAAAAAATAGAGCTAATACCCTCCATCCTATCAGATCATAATGAAATAAAATTAGAAATCAATGAGAGAATAAAAAAATTAAGCTATTGTAACACCTGGAGACTAAATAAAACATTATTGAATGATGAATGGATAACAGAATAAATCAAAGATGAAATAAAAAAATACAGAGATGTAAATGATGAGAATAGTGATAAAACATAACAAAATCTGTGGGACATCATAAAGGCAGTGCTAAAAGGAAAGTTCATTGCATTGAGCCCATTCATTAAAAGAATAAAAAGTCAACAAATAAATGACCTAACATGACATGTCAAAGCCCTAGAGAAAGAACAAATCAACACAAACATCAGTAGAAGACAGGAAATGATTAAAATCAGAGCTGAAATCAATGAAATTGAAACAAAAGAAACAATTCATAAAATTGACCAAACAAAAAGTTTTTTTCTTTGAAAAAATAGATAAACCTTCAGTCATGCTAACAAAGAGAAAGAGAAATCTACTAAAATTCATGATGAAAAAGGAAATATCACAATGGATGCAACTGAAATACAGAAGATAATCAGAAACTATTTTGAAAATTTATACTCCAATAAAATATAAAATCTTGAAGACATTGACAAATTTCTAGAGACTACTCAAATTGAATCAGGACGTCATGTACAATTTAAACAGATCAATTTCAAGCAATGAAATAGAACATGCCATCAAAAGCCTACCAATTAAGAAGAGCCCAGGATCAGTTGGATTCTCTGCTGAGTTCTACAAGATCTTCAAAGAAGAATTAATACCAATACTCCTCAAATTGCATGAAATAGAAAAGGAAATAACCCTTTCAAACTTACTCTATGAGGAAAATATCACCCTGATACCAAAACCAGACAAAAGCACATCAAAGAAGGAAAACTTCAGGCCAATATCCCTGATGAACATAGATGCAAAAATTCTCAGTAAAATTCTGGCAAACGACATACAAAAACATATTAAAAAGATAGTGTACCACGAACAAGTAGGGTTCATCCCAGGGATGCAAGGTTGGTTCAACATACAGAAATCAACAAGTGTAATTCATCATATCAATAGATTTAAAAACAAGAATTCATGATCATCTCAATAGATGCAGAAAAAGCATTTGAAAAATACAGTACCCCTTCATTTTTCAAAACACTAGAAAAAAACGAGGGATAGTAGAAACAAACGTCAACATCATAAAAGCTGTATAGGCTAAACTTAAGGCCAATATCATTCAAATGGAGAAAAATTGAAAACATTCCCTCTAAAGACTGGAACAAGGCAAGGATGCCCTCTTTTACTACTTCTATTCAACATTGTCTTTGAAACTCTAGCCAGAGCAATTATGAGAAAGAAATTAAAGGGATACGAATAGGAAAAGAACTCAAACTTTATTTGCTGATGACTGATTCTATATTTAGAAGAGCGAAAAAATTCCACCAGAAAACTTCTAAAACTCATAAATGAATTCAGCAAAGTAGCAGGTTATAAAATCAGCACCCATAAATCAAACATGTTCCTATACATTAGTGACAAAACTACTGGAAAAGAAAGTAGGAAAACTAACCCATCCACAAATAGCCTCAAACAAAACAAAACAAAACAAAAACAAAAAATTAGGACTCAATCTAACAAAAGAGGTGAAAGACTTGTACAATGAAACTACAGAACACTAAAGAAAGCAATTGAAGAAGACCTTAGAAGATAGAAAGACCTCCCATTTTCCTGAATAAGCAGAATTAATACTGTCAAAATGGCCATACTTCCAAAAGTGTTATACAGATTTAATGCAATTCCAAAATAATCCCAATGACATTCTTCAGAGAACTAGAAAAAGCAATCATGAAATTCATTTAGAAAAGTGAAAAACCCAGAATAGCCAAAGCAGTCCTTAGCAAGAAGAGTGAAGCAGGAGGCATCACAATACTATATTTCAGAGCCATAGTAACAAAATGGCATGATATTGGCACCAAAACAGATATGTAGACCAATAGTACAGAATAGAAGACAGAGGCAAACCCACATAAATACAGTTATCTCATACTAGACCAAGGCACCAAAAACATTCACTGGAGAAAAGATGGCCTATTCAACAAATGGTGCTGGGAAAACTAAAAATCCACATGTAACAAAATGAAATTAAACCCTTAATTTTCACCCTGCACAAAACTCCAAGTGGATCAAAGACTTAACGCAGTAGACCAGAGACCCTGCACCTAATAGGAGAAAAAATAGGCCCAAATCTCCACTATGTCAGCTTAGGATCTGACTTCCGTAACAAGACTCCTAAAGGGTAAGAAGTAAAATCAAGAATTAATAAATGGGACAGATTCAAACTAAAAAGCTTCTTCTTAGCAAAGGAAACAATAACGTGAAGAGAGAGCCTACAGAATGGGAAAAAAATCTTTACCACATGCACCCCAGAGCATTAATCTCCAGGATATATAAAGAACTCAAAAACCTTAACACCAAAACAAAAACAAAAAACTATAAATGTGCTAAGGAACTGAACATACACTTCACAGAAGAAGAAATACAGTTGAGCAACAAATATATGAAAAATGTTCGGCATCTTTAGCAATTAGAGATATGCAAATCAAAACTACTCTGTGATTCCATTTCACTATAGGCAGAATGGTAGTTATCAAGAATAGAAGCAACAGTAAATATTGGTGAGGATGTGGGGGAAAAGGTACACTCATACATTGCTCATGGAAATGCAAATTGGTGCAACTACTCTGGAAAGTGTAATAGAGATTCCTCAGAAGAACCATTTGACCCAGTTCTCCCACTCCTCAGAATATACCTGAAGGACTTAAAATCAGCATACTACAGTGATGCAGCCACATCAATGTCTATAGCAGCCCAATTCATAATAGCTTAACTATGGAACCAACCTAGGTGCCCTTCAATAGAGGAATGGGTAAAGAAAATGTGGTGTACATATACGATGGAATATTACTCAGCTTTAAAGAAGAATGAAATTATGGCATTTGCTGGTAAATGGATGGAGCTGGAGAATATTATGCTAGGTGAAAACCAATCCCAAAAACCCAAAAGCTAAGTATTTTCTCTGATATGCAGATGCTAATTCACAATGGGTGGGGAGGGCTAGGGAAGAATAGAGTTACTTTAGGTAGAGAGGAGTGAAGGGAGGGTAGGAAGGATCATAGAATGAATCAGACATTATTACCCTATATGCATATATAACTATACGACCCGTGTGATTCTCTATCATGTACAACCAGAAGAATGAGAAATTATACTCCATTATATATGATGTATCAAAGTGCATTCTGTCATGTAAAACTAAAACAGAAAAATTAAAAAAAATTTTCTCCCGTTCTGTAGGTTCTCTAGTCACATTCTTTTTTTTTTTTTTAATTTTTTTGTAGTTGTAAATGGACAGAATGCCTTTATTTATTTGTTTATTTTTATATGGTGCTGAGGCTCAAACCCATTGCCTCATGCATGCTAGGCAAGTGCTCTGCCACTGAGCTACAGCTCCAGCCCTCTAGTCACATTCTTAATTGGCAATCTTATTATTCCTTTGCTGTGCAGAAGCTTTTTAATTTTATGCCATCCCATTTATTACCTCTTGGTATCTAGGAGTTGCATAGTTATGGTCTAATTCCTAGGTCTTGATCCATTTTGAGTTGATATTTTTGTGTGTGGAGTAGGAGATAAGGGTCTAGTTTCAGTCTTCTATGTATGAATAACCAGTTTCTCCCTGAACCCATTTGTTAAAAAGACTGTCTTTTCTCCAGTATATATTTTTGGCACCTTTGTCAAGGATCAGATAGATGTGTGGGTTTATCTCTCTGTCTTCTATGCTGTACCATTGGTCTCTACTCTTTTTATGCCAGTACCATGCAATTTTATATAACTATATAATTATAACTCTGAAATAATTTGAAGTCAGGTATTATAATGCCTCTAGTAATGCTTTTTTAGCTTTTCTGGTCTTTTATTCTTCCAGATTTTAAGACTTTTTTCTAGTTCTATGAAGAATGTCATTGGTATTTCAGTGGGGTCTAATTGGATTCTTAGGTTTCAGTGAAACTACCCAACCATCTCTCATTGCTGGTCCTTCATTTTCATCCCAGTTTCTTCATTTCAGGGGAATACACTATTGGTAATCTCATTTGACCTTTTCTCTACCATTTGAGAGCAAGTTGTAGACATGTTACTTATCACCCCTAAATATTCTACTATATATTTACCAAAATATGAAGTCTTCTTCATAACTATCAAATCAGGAAATTAACATTGATACAATACTACTTTCAGATCTGTAGATACCATTCAAGTTTTCCCAGCTGTCCTTATTTTGTCCAGAATCCAATTTAGAGTTACTCATTGCCTTTAACTATGTCTCTTTAGTTTTCTTTAGTTTGTCTTCTACATCTTTTTGTGTGTGCGTGTGCTAAGGATTGAACGCAGGGCCTCAGCATGCCAGGCAAATACTCCACCACTGAGCCACATCTTCTGCCCTAGTCTTCTTTAGTTTAGAACATTTCCTCAGTATTCCTGTGTTTTATGGTCTTGATAGTTTTTAACTGTGCAGTCCTATGTAACATGTCCCTCTATACAGTGGTTCCTCTCATGTAGACTGAGTGCATTGTTTGCTAGAAATGAAGAAGTGAGTGGGGGGTTTTGTTTGTTTGTTTTTGTTTTCTGGTGGTACAGGGGATTGAACCCAAAGGTATTTTACTGAGCTACATCCCAGCCCATTTTTAAAAATTTTGAAACTGAGTCTTGCAAAGTTGCCAAGCTGATTTGGATCTTGCACTCTCTTGCCTCAGCCTTCCAAATCTCTAGGATTACAGGAATATTCCACGATGACTGGTTTATGGTGTGCTATTCTTAGTGCAAGTAGAAGACATACAGTATTATCCAACCACAGGTGGTGTTTAACCTTAAACACTTTGTAAGTTCATGTTCCTTATGTTTCTCTATTGTGAAGCCATCATTTTTCCTTTTTTCTTTTTGTGATATTGGGGATCCAACCCAAGACCTTATGCTAGGCCCACTGAGCTACATTCCCAGTTCCCATTTTTCTTTTTGCAATTGATAACTCTTAGATGGGAAAATATCCAAGACTCTGCTAGTATTTCTCATAAAACCTCTAACTACCATCATTTGGGTGCTCTGGTGACTCCTGTCTGAATTAGCCATCATTGTGAAGGCTGCCATCTACATGAGTTGGTATTCTACTGAAAGATTTTATTTTTTTCCAGACTTTAAAAAATTGATTTGTTCATTTCAATATATAATTATGGAAATTTTGTTCCTATTTGGTGATTCTTATTAGTTAATGGAATCTTTAGTTTTATTCTAATGTTCAGATTGTCCCAGATTTTGCTTGGCCATCCTCAGGACATGCTGCTAGGTCCTTGCAGGGTAGGGAATTTCTCATTTAGTCTCTTTTTAAAATCATTTAATCAGAAAAAGAATTTATAGAAAGATATTACCCCCAGTTTAAAAGGAGAACTAAGATGAAACTCAGAAAGGTGTGTGTCGTTGGGTATGTTATTGTGTAAATAGCAAAAATTTTGAATTTGGATTTGTCTGATACTGAAGCATCTTTTCTCTCCTATATTGTGTAGCCTCTCACTACCTATGTAAGTGTAGTTTGGAATCCAAAGTGACAGTACTTAAGGTTGTATGGGTGTGCCTGACACAGCTTATTAAGTGTGTATGAAGTTAAAAAGAGGGTCACAAAGGGTCTAATCACCATCATTGAAAGAATAAGCACTATTAGAAGAGAAGATAACTGAATAGTGGTATCAGAGGAGTATTTGGTTGTATGGTAGAAAGTGGTAAAGTAGGGAATTTCAGGAAGGTGTCAAATGCTGCAAAGAGAAAGAAGACCAAAAGTGCTTTGAATGTGACTATTGGGAGGTTGATACTTTAGTTGGGTGGTTTTTATGTGTATTAGGCAGGCTACCTACTTCAGAATCATTGGGATATTGATTAAAAATATAAATTTCTCAGGTCTCATCTCAGAGTTTGCAGATTCTTAAAAAAGTTGGGTAGCATAGGACATCTGCTGATATGCTGCTAAGATTCTTTTGGGGCATACTAGTTTGAGGTTTGTTGCTTTAGCAGAGGAGTTACAGTATAGAGTCATGGTAAGAAGTGAAATCGAGAAAACTAGACAAATACTGATTATAAACTAAACAACTTTTTATGAAATTTGACCATAAAGGGAAGAAGGACTTTCCTGGGTTATGGAGGATGAGGAGATATCATCAAGAAAAATATCATTTATTTTTCTTTTTAAGGATACATACATCTTATCATTTTTTAAGATTAAGGGACAGAAATTATAGTGGTTATTTGAAAGATGGTTAAACAAAATCATATAGCAATACTTGCTATCAAAATAATTGCCCTGAATGAATTTTAGTAGGTATCTGGGATAACTCCCTGCCCTCCTTTCAAATTATTGCCATCTTTTTGTGGGTTTTGGAGTTGTCAAAATGTCATTGTAGCTGGGCATGGTCGCGCACACCTGTAATTCCAGCAATTTGGGAGGCCAAGGCAGGAGGATCATGAGTTCAAAGCCAGCCTTGGCAACAGCAAGGTGCTAAGTAACTCAGTGAGATCCTGTCTCTAAATAATACAAAAAAGCATTGGGAATGTGGCTCAGTGGTTGAGTGCTCTGAGTTCAATTCCCAGTACTGCCACCCACCCCACAAAAAAGGGTCATTGTTAACCTTATTATTAGTTAATATAATTTATATGTTATACAATTAACATTTTTCTTTCACTCATTTGTAAAAAAACATGAATTCTAAGAATACTCTTGTATATAAAAATAAAGTCTCCAACAGTACAATTTAAAAAATTATATCTAGAATTGGAAATGACTTCAGATAGAAAACATTTAGTCAATGTAAAGTTAGTTTGAGTACCAGCTAGGTACCAAGAACAGTATATGGCATTGGGGATACAGAATTGAATAAGGCATAATTTTTGTCCTCAAGTAGGGTTATTGTAAAGGACAGTAGTCTTTAGCAGAACTCAGAATCTAGTGTACAGCTGAAAATGGTGTAGGGCAGCTGTAGTTAACTACATATAGTTAGATAGATGTAGCATACAGCTAAGATACATACAGATAAGTCTTAGTTGTTAAGTTATTAGGACTTCAGAGTTCTTGTTTTAAAAATTTCAATTTTTTTCTATTTTTGTATTGGTATTAATATGACTACTTTGTTCAAAATTCAAAATAATATGAAAAAGGTATATGTTGAGAAGTCTCAATACTAATCTTTTCCTTCGCCTCTCTTTATAGGTAACCCACTTTATTTCTTTATATATTCTGTAATATTTATACAGATAGAAGCAAATACAAATATAGATTACTGTTTACCTTTCCACATTCAAAGTAGCTTACTTTGTTAATGTTTTATAAACATATATGTTTTTTCATTTAAATATACCTTGGAGATCATTTGACTTGAGTGTTTAGAGAACTCCTGACCTTTCTTCCCTCCAATATAGTGATATACTCTATTGCGTAGATATGTTGTTGTTTTGATATGTTGTTTTTAAAAAAATATTCTTAGTTGTAGATGGACACAATACCTTTGTTTTATCTGTCTATTTTTATGTGGTGCGGAGGATCAAACCCAGTGCCTCACACATGCTAGGCAAGTTGCTCTACCACTGAGCCACAACCTCAGCCTTAGATATACTGTTAAGCTAACTTGTTTTGAATATTTAAGCTCTTACTATACTTGGATTCTTTTATTATTCTCCTGTGTAACTTATTTGCTTTAACTTATTTTCTGTCTGAATTGGGCTCCCATGAGGTATTGTGCATTAATGGTTTGCTCGACTTTGTGTACCTGAAGTCCTCTAATGCCTCGTGGGACCAACCTTTTAAACTTTGTGGCCAAGACAGACTCTACCCTCCTTATTTCAGTTGCTTACATGAAAAAATGGTAGCAAAAGAAAAAGGGGTAAAACTAATATTTGTTAAACTCTACTGGTTGTTTTTAAATATGATATTTAATTTAATTCTCTCAGTAACCCTATGGAGTAGGTGGTAGTAGTCTGGTTTTACAGATGAAGAAGTTAAACTCAAAAAAGAGAGTTGTCCAGAGTTTTACAGCTTAAAAATGTCAGATTGAGGGTGTTTTTTTTTTGTTTGTTTGTTTGCTTTTTTTGTTGTTGTTGTTTGTTTGTTTGTTTTGTGGTGCTAGGGCTTGAACCCAGGTCCTTGTGCATGCAAAGCAAGCATTCTATCAGCTGAGCTATAGCCCCAGCCCTTGGAAGTTTTTAAAGTAGGTTTGAGTCTAGAATCTGTACCTATTCTGCTACTGCCCTTGTTTTCTGTGTTATAATGTCTTATTTTTGAATTCTTGAACTTTAGCCTTAAAGCCGGAGCTCTCTATTAATCTACTGTATACCTTACATCAAGAGCCACATAATTAGACATGTTGCCTGCTGCCATGTTTCCCTGTTGCATTGTTCCTGATTGCTGGGATGCCACCTGCTTACCTGACCTCTGTGACACTAAAGCCCACTTGTCTGGATCCCTGCCGATAGGCATTTTCTAATTGCTTATCTGTATTGCCACTGATCATTACTCTTAAGGGTTTTTTGTTTTGTTTTGTTTTCTTCTCTAATTTCCCCCTGCTTAGCCCTGTCACCACTTGCTTTTCAGTTTATCAAGCTTTGTGAAGCTTGAGCAAAATTTCCAAAATTATTCGGGATGATTTAACATTTTTTTTTAATGTTAAATCTTTTTTTTAAAAAAATTTTTTTGTAGTAGATGAACCCAATACCTTTATTTTATCTTTTAATGTGGTGCTGAGGATCAAACCCAGTGCCTCTCACGTGCTAGGTAAGTGCTCTACCAACTGAGCTATAACCCCAGCCCAATATTAAATCTTATCTTGGAGTTTTATATTAGTTTCCATAAAAGTGCATTTGACCATTAGTTTAGACTTTTCCAATTTCCTAGTGTAGCCAGTGTGATCTGACATGCATATTTGATCAAACTTTTCTATTATCTCTTCATCTGCCTGTGAAACAAATGAAGGAATTTTCCAAGGAGTTCAGAATTATTTGAAAAATACCAATTTTATAAGTAATGTTGAAGGTGGGCACAGTGGTTCACTCCTGCAATCTCAGCTACTCAAGGAGGCTGAGGCAGGCAGATTGCAATGTCAAGGCAAGCCTCAGTAACTTAGTGAGCCCTCCATCTCAAAATAAAAATGAAAAGGAGGGTATGGTGGCACATGCCTGTCATTCCAGTGGCTTGGGAGGCTGAGGCAGAAGGATTGCGACTTCAAAGCCTGCCTCAGCGATTTAGCCAGGTCCTAAGTAACTCAGTGAGACCTTGTCTCTAAATAAAGATATAAAGAAGGGCTGGGGGTGTGGCTCAGTGGTTAAGTGCCTCTGGATTCAGTCCCTGGTACAAAAAAGAAGAAAAGGGCTAGGGATGTAGCTCAGTGGTGGAGTATCTTTGGTTCAATTCCCAGTAATGAAACAATGAAATGAAAATAATGTTAGTGTCATTTTTGCCGGTTTCTTTTTTAGATATTTCTTTATTGTATAGAAGCAAATATCATTATAGACTTCAGAGATTCTTGAATTGTTTTATTTGCATTGTAATGAAATCTCTACTTGGTTTATTTACATGTCCCACTTATCTTTCTTTTTCTAGTCCAACAGCAGTCAGTTACTGTCGCTTACTACAGAAGTACTAGGAAATGGGGTATCTTCTCTGAGAAGCGTTTTGTGACTTGGAAAAATTGTTGCAGGTGATTCTGATAATGTGATCCACCTTATATCTGTCCATTTTTATGGGTTTTGATCTGTGTTCACACAATCATTTTAAAAAAATTTGCATAGGTCAACATTTCTTTTTATGAAATTTCAAATCTCTAAAATTTTTTTTTTTATTCACTTAGTGCCAGACTTGACCTAACAGATGTGAAGCTGTTTAGTCTTCATTTATCTCACTTAATAGTATACCTTCTTTAAGTTCTCTAATGAAATTGTATGGTGCTGTCTAGAACTAACCAAGAAGGTTACTCAATATAAGGTATGTTTTTTTTTTTTTTTTTTTTTTTTAGGATAAAGCGGTTGAACTTATTCTTTTCATGTTCCAGTTTCACTTTTTACATATATTCTTCAAATTCATTGTTCATTTATCTGTTAGTGTCTTAGTAAGTTTTGTTACCAATTTATATTGTAGATATTAACTGTTTATTTGATAACACAGTAGCATGCTTGGGACATACTCTTGAGTTTTTTTGTATCTATCACATTAAAAAATGCCACAACTTGAAAGCACATCTATTTATAAAGGAGATGATTTTGCTTACAATCCTTTTATGTCATTCGGTCTTACATCTCTACATTAAAGCCATAGTTAGTCAGGTACTATATTGCATGCCTGTAATCCCAGCAACCCAGGAAACTGAGGCAGGTAGATTACAAATTCAAGGCTATCCTTAGCAACTTAAAGAAGGCAGGGATGTAGCTCAGTGGTAAGGTGTCCCTGGATTAATCCCCAGTACCAGTACCAAAAAAAAAAAAAGAAGAAGAAATGAAAAGAAAAAAGATAAAATCCATAATTAATAAGAAAATTTCTTCTGAAGAAGAGAGGAACAACAAAACTTGAAAGATGATACCTTTTTTAAGACAAGAATAATAAAGAATATTCTCATTAGTGGTACTTATAAAAGATAGGCTTTATCGGAATCTAATATAGAAGGAACTAAAGAACCAAAGTTCACTGATTTGTGTAGTTTCTTTCCCCGTCAAGACTTTGAACCTCCTGAGGCTAGAGATCTAGATGTATGCATATTTATATCTCCAGCATCTAGTACTGTGCCTGCCAGTTAAGAGCTGCTCACATATTTATATGCATAAACTGGTGTTTTGAATGTACAGATTTAGGGAACTCATTTCAGGGTTTGTAGGTTTTGAGTCTGTGGGTCTTTGTCTCTTGTTTCTCTGTCACTTCCTCTCACAGAGTATTTTAAATGCTATAGTATATAAATATGATGAATTGTCAAAGATTAAATAGCAAAAAAGGAACAGCCTCTGGTAAATAAATTTGATGCAAGAAGTGGTACAAATTAGTTTCTTATATTTAACATACAGTTAATGAATATCAAATCTATTTTACATTATTTAGTAGTCAGTAACAGTTGAGTAGAGGATTATACAAAGGACATTTAGAAAATGCTGTTTGTGTAGTGAATCAGTGTGCAGGTTCAGTGCTGTGCATGCAGGTGTCAGGTGATTGAACATGCTTAACATGGGATACTTTTTTCTTAGACTATATGACTTCTATTCCCCCTTCTCCCATTATTGGGCTTTGAACCTAGAGGCAGTTTACTACTCCCCCCACTTTTTTTATTTTGAGAAAAGGTCTTTCTCAGTTGTCCAGTTGGCCTCTCAGACTTGGGGTTCTACTGCCTCAACCTCCTTAGTTGTTGGAATCACAGGAATGTGCCTCGCTTGTGGTACACCATTTCTTAAATAAAAAGCTTTAATTTAAGGTGTTGCATAAGAACTACTATATAACTAGGTTTGGTACATGTAAGTCTAGAGAGAAATTTTAGAAAAAACTTACAGCATTATTTATTTATTTTCTTCTACAGGATATCAGTTTTATAGCTCATAGTTTTGATAGTGCTGTCCTTAGGGAATCTGGCTCATTCTGTTTTACATTGCCAGGTTTAGTTTAGTGGAGCTCAGTGGTAGAGCACTTGCCTATCACGTGTGTGGTACTGGATTCGATTCTCAGTACCACATAAAATAAACAAAGGCATTTTGTTTATTTATTTTTTAGTTGTAGATTAAACAACTAAAAAATAAATAAATAAGTGTGAAGAATTATCAGCTATCCATGTGCTGATGCACATGCCTGTGGCTCAGGAGGCCGGGACAGGAAGATTGCAAGTTCAAGGCCAGCCTCAGCAAAAGTGAGGTGTTAAGCAGCTCACACCCTGTCTCTAAATAAAACACAACTCAGTGGTTGAGTGCCTCTGAGTTCAATCCCTGGTATCCCCCCCTCCAAAAAAAAAAAAAGAAAAAAAGTCAGCTATCCAGAAAACTTTTTGAGTGACTAATTGCTTGATTATTTTGGATAACAATGAATTTATTGTGTATACTTTGTTAAGTGTAAAAACATAATTTGAAAGGAATGTTTTCTCTTTCCTCACATTTTTTTATTTTTAAAAACTTCAGACCTGTGGAAAAGTAGCAAGAATCACATATTGAACATCCATATACCCTTTATATAATTTTACTAGTTGCTACTTTGCTTTATCTCTCTGTATATACTTTTAAAATTTCTATTTGGGAATTGTAGTCATCATGATCATAATAACACTTTATCCAAATGTTTTAGCATGCAAACATGAATCTTTAGGAACAAACACATTTTCCCATATAACCACATAATCACACTCAAGAAGTTTTGCATTGACACATGTTGGTATCTGAAATACAATCCATATCTAAATTTCTCCAGTTGTTCAAGCAACTTCTTTATGCCCTCTCTCCCTCTGAATCCATGATTGGATTAAGGATTGTACATTACTTTGGTTGTTAGGTCAACTTGGATGTTTTAACCCACAGCTCTTCCCCAGCCTTCTTGTACATCTCCTGCACATACATAAGATCCAGATTTCTTAAGATCTAGATAAGTTGTTTTGTAGATTGTCCTTCAATTTAGATTTAGACAGCAACAAGCTAAATTAGTTTAGTGACAGATGTTTCATTTAGTTTTCTCATCATTAGATTTGGGTTAAACATTTTGGCAAGAATACTGCATAGATGTTTTGTTCTCAGTGTTTGATATTAGGATGATGTTGAATTTGATCATTTGGTTAAGGTAGGCTTTGATAGGTTTCTCTATTAATAATAATCTGTGGGGTAACACTTTCAGGTTGTGTACCTTGTTTCCCAAATAAACTTTTGCCCAGTGATTTTAGTATTCATTTATGAGTCTTCCCCAAATCAGTTATGGTAATTGTAAAGTAGCAATTTTCTATTTCTGTAATTTCTTCTGTTTCATCATTTGACATTTTTATACAAAGAAGAGTTATTCCTCTCAGTTAAAAAAAAAGTGTTAAGTTTGACCTATTAATTCTTGTTTTTAGAGTAACATAATCTATTCTTATTTATTTTGGAACTTAAATTGATTCATATTTAGCTAGTAGGAGTCCCATTAGATTTATTCTTTGACTTGTCCTCGTTAGAGTTTGAGGGCTTCATTTACTGGCACAGATATTTTACCCTCACCTTATATTTTCCTTGTTCCATCTCTGGGATCAGTAGTTTGTCCTAGAGTCTTAATTCTTTTAGTGGGTAGAATAATATAAGGGATTAGATATGCTTGGTGTTTGGGGAGCTTTTTTCCTTTTAGGTTCAAATAGTGGGCAGAGGTAGAGGTGGCAAGGCTACTTTTAAAAAATGATGGAATCCTGTCATCAAACAATACCTTATCTCCCATGCCATGGGATCTAACTTCTTAATCTCCTCTAGCCAGTGAGGTTCCTGGTAATATTAACACGTTTTTCATTTGTTCATTTATATAATACACACAGAATAGTTTCAGAATGGTTCAAAACTGTTACTGAGGGTGGGGCATGATGGCACTCATCTAATCAGCCCAGCTTCTCAGGAGGCTGAGGCAGGAGGATCTCATGAGCCAAAGAATAGTTCAAGGCCAGTCTGAGCAAGATAGCCAGATCCTGTCTGTCTGTCTGTCTGTCTGTCTCTCTCTTTTTAAATAACTTTTTAAAATTTATGTATGACAGCAGAATGCGTTACAATTCTTATTCCACATACAGAGCACAATTTTTCATGTCTCTGGTTGTATACAAAGTAAATTCACACCAATTCATGTCTTTATTCATGTACTTTGGGTAATAATGTGCAAGAAATGTCAAAAAAAAAAAAAGACAACATTGACAACAAACTTACTGAGTAAATTTAAGGTTTTTTGTTGTTTTCTTTTTTTTTTTTTTTGGTTTATCCTTAAATATATTCTTCTGTGGATATACAGACAAGAGTAGAGGCAGGCAAATCACTACCTGATTTTGTATGGCCTATGAAATAGCATGCTTTTACTTTTTTTTTTAAATTTTTTTTAGAGAGAGAGAATTTTAATATTTTTTTTTCTAGTTTTTTCAGCGGACACAACATCTTTGTTTGTATGTGGTGCTGAGGATCGAACCCAGGCTGTACTCATGCCAGGTGAGCGTGCTACCACTTGAGCCACATACCCAGCCCCTGCTTTTACATTTTTAAATGAAAAAAAAAAATCAAAAGACTATTTTGTGACCAGTGAGAATGATATGAAATTCAGATTAAGTATTGGTAGAGTTTTGTTGGAGTATGCCATGCTCATCTGTTTATGTTGTTTATGGCTGATTTCAAGCTACAAAGATAGTAGTTGCAACAGAGATTATATGGTTTGTAAAAGCTAATTTTTTTTTTTAAATCTGGCTCCTTACCAGAAGTTTGTTTATCCTGGTCAAGAATACTGTGCTTAACAATTACTAGGATCAGGGCTGGGGCTGTAGCTTAGTAGCAGAGCACTTGCCTAGAATGTGTGAGGCACTGGGTTTGATCCTCAGCACCACATAAAAATAAACAAAGGCATGCTGTCCATCTACAACTACACAATAAACTAAAAACAAAAACAAAACAAACAAACAATTACTAGGATCATTTTCCACTCTGTGTGGTGATGATATCTATCTGATACATAGTTAGGTTCATTTATTTACTCAGTTCTCAAAGGATGTTTTTTTAAATGTTGGAAATTAGAAATGATTAAATTTTAGAATTGGAAGAGTACTAAGAGATTATGTAATCCTGTACTGCCCCATAGGGTAAACACTAGTCTAATGTGGCCATTGAAGTTTAACTTAATTTTAAAAATTCTTGGCTGAGGGAATAGCTCAGGTGTATAGTGCTTGCCTATCATGTGTAAGGCCCTGGGTTTATTCTCCAGCACTGAAAAAAATCTTAAGTCATATGAGCCACATTTCAAATGCCTAGTCATGACATGTCTACAATGTAAGACAGTATAAACAGTAGGTGAACAAAAGTTCTGTTCTTTTACAGATGAAGAAATGGAGGTTCAGAAAAATGGAGTGATGGTCTCAAGATAGTCAAAGTTAGAAACAGAATTAGAATGCTAAAATTCACTGTGTGTCAGTGGCTTACCAAGTGTTTAGTTACTAATGTAACAGCAATTTTTAATGGGAAACAAAGACCTCTGCCTTAGGCTTTGAAAACCCTTTCTTTGCTAACTTCCAGATGAGTGCAGCATAGTAACAGAAATTTGTGTATTTTGAGAGCTTAATAATTGACTGAATGGATGCCCTATTTTACTGCTTTGTCCATTCATTTGCATTTATTCATTTTTGTAATAGGACATTTTTCATTTTGTTATTGACTTAGGAAGCTGTTGGGAGAGGTTGGGGAAAATGGGCTGTGCTAATTAAAAAAATTAAACAACAAAGCTCGGATACTGATTCTCAGTAAGCCTGTAATCTTTTTTTCTGTTAATATCACTATCACAAGTTGGGTATAGTGGCACATATATGTAATCCCAGCTACTCTGGAGGTTTATGAAGACAGATCCCAAGTTTGAGACCAGCCTGGGTGATTTAGCTAGATCCTGCCTCAAAACACTTCACACATGAGCAGTGAATTATTCTCTCTGTCCTTACTTTAACAACACATTTCAGGATATTTGGCTGTGACTTCTTTTCCCCTTTAAGTTTTCCTGGGAGTAGAGTTGAGGTGGGAAGATTGAGGAAACAATAGAACAAATCATGTAATAAATCAGATTTAAGATTTGCAAATTAGTGGTATCTTTTTTTCAGTAATATCTTTAATTTTTTTCCATGGATGACTTAAAAAGGACAATAAAAATAATTTTAGCATGGGAAGTAGTAGACATCATTATGACATAGTGGAAACGGCTTTTTTTTTTTTTTTTTTTTTTTTTTTGGTGGTGGTGCTGGGGATTAAATCCAGGACCTTGTGCATGCAAGGCAAGCACTCTACCAACTGAGCTATATTCCCAGCCCGGGAACAGGATTCTTTTTGTGAATAAATAGATCTGGAATCAAGTGCTACTCTTTTGCCTGTGTAACCTTAGGTAAGACACTTAATCCTTTTGAGGCAATTAAAATAGTGGATTGTCATAGTTTTGAGTATTGATAAAATGAGAAATGATCCAGTTATTACCGTCTAGCAAACCATGTCAACACTTAATAACATAAACCAATCACCATTTTATTTATTTATTCATTTATTATTAGTTGCTCAAGACAATACAATGGTATGTCACATTTGATTGAAATGGGGTATGAATTCTCATTTTTCCACGTGTACAGATTGCAGGATCACATTGGTTATATAGCCACATTTATACATACAGCAATACTAGTGTCTGTTGTATTCTGCTGTTGTTCCTTTGGGCTGGGGATATAGCTCAGTTAGTAGAGTGCTTGCCTCGCATGCACAAGGCCCTGGGTTCAATCCCCAGCACAACCAAAAGAAAAAAATCTCACCATTTTATTTTTATAGACTGTGAGTGAGGAATTCAGATGAGGCCCAGGAGCAACGGTTCTTTTCTGCTCCACAGTATCTTCTTGCTCAGCTGGGACTGGCTAGGGATTGGAACACTTAGGGGGCTGGAAAATTGATTTTTAGGATTGCTCATTCCTGTGTCTCATGACTGAAGGATGGGCTCAACTCAAGCTGTCGATATGGTCTCTTTGTATAGCTTGGATTTCTTACAGCCTGTTAGCTGGATTCTGAAAGGATGTATCCTAGAGAATGACTTCCAAGAGAGCCAGAAGGAAGCTAAAGGTTTTTCTGATGTCATCCTAAAAGTGGTATACCTTCAGATCTAGACTCTGTTGGTCCTCACAGTCACCTCCCCCTTCAAGAGAGATGACATAAACTCCCTAACTCCTGATGGGAGGAGTGTCTGTGCCATCAAAACCAAAACAAAATTTCTAATGATAGTCTGCGTGACTCATTCTTTTCATTTGCTATGCTTTATGATATTGAGTGGTGGAAAGGCATCATTAAGCTTCTTTTGGTAATTTGTTAAAGAAAAAGGACTATCTAGATGGAGTGGTTCATCTTTGACATTGTAGACATTTTGGATCACATAATTCTTTGTTGTGTTGGTTGGGGATGCTGTCTTGTGAATTGTATAATTTTTAATAGCATCAGTGGCCTCTACCTATTAGATGCCAGTGACACACCCTTCCCTACCCTGTTGTGATAAACAAAAATGTCTCAGACATTGTTAAATGTTCCCCAGAAGCCCAAATAATCACTACTCTACGTTATTGTTAATCAAAGTGTGGGCCTGGTGTGTAATCCCAGCTACTCGGAAGGTGGAGGCAGGAGGATCACAAGTTCTAGGCTATCCTGGGCAGCTTAGTGACACCCTGTCTCAAAAAACAGAAAGAGTGGGGATGTAGCTCAGTGACAGAATGACTCTGGATTCAATCCCTAGTACCATTTAAAAAAAAAAAAAAGGTATGGTTCATAAACTATCCACATTAAATATCATTTGTAGGACTTGTTGAAAGTATTACAGAATCTGGAAATGATTCCCAGAAATCCGTGTATTTCAAAATGCCCTCAAGTGATTCTGATACCCACTGACAGGAGAAAAACACTGATAAAGGTCATCTTTGGATACTTACATGAGCTGGGCATGGTGGCACACACCTATAATTCCAGCAATTTGGGAGTCTAAGGCAGAGCCACGTAGCAAGACCATGTCTCAAAATTTTAAAACAGGACTGGCCATATATAACTCAATGGTAAATTGCCCCTGGGTTCAGTCTCCAGTACCAGGAAAAAATAGCAGCAACAACAGAAAAACTTAAGTGGTTTACAGGCATATGAGTACTTTATTAACTGCTAATATGTTAATTTTAGGTAAAATTAATGGCATAGTAGACTTGTACACTACGCACATACTTTATTATTTTGGGTTCCACAAATAATTAGTGCAAATTGTAATCCATGCCCATTTTAGGAAGAAATTTTAAATTTTAATTATTTTTCTCAACTTTGTTTTAAAACTTTCAAATACAAAAAATATAATATAGGGGCTGGGGTTATGGATCAGCAGTAGAGCACTCACCTCACACGTGCAAGGCCATGGGTTCGATCCTCAGCACCACATAAAAATAAATAAATAAATAAATAAATAAATAAATAAATAAATAAATAAAGTTAAAAAAATATAATACATGTGGGCTGGGCTGTAGCTCGGTGGCAGAGCGCTTGCCTATCGTGTATGAGATACTGGATTCAAGCCTCAGCACTACATTAAAAAAATGAACAAATAAAATAAAGGCATTCTGTTTATTTACAACTACAAAAAAGTTTTTTAAAAAAAGATATGATGAACATTTATGTATTTGCCACCAAGAATCAGGTGTTGTTAAAATTTTGCCATGTATGCTTCTTGAGTATGTCTTATGAGAAAGAAGAGAAAGTGAGAAATCGGATGTTATCATAAAGTGTGGAATCAAAGAGATAGATGTATTCTGTCACATATCAGGACACTTTTACTCAGATTACTTAATGAATTGATTTGTAAACTTTAAAAAATGCTTGCGTAGTACGAGCACCCCACCCCTCTTTTTCTTTTTGTGGTGCTGGAGATCAAATCCAGGGCCTTGAGCATGCTAGACTAGTGCTTTACAACTGAATTATAACCCTCCATCCGTAGTAAAACTATCTTTCCTTGCTTATTTCTTAGATACTTTAATACCACTTCAGTCAAATTATGCTTTTCCTTAATGTAATCTGTAACAATGCTCGTCTAAGGATTATCTGTGAATTGGTGCCAGTCTATTGGTTGTGAGGAAATAAGTACAGTAATTAAGTATTTAGAAACTTTTTAAATGATTGATAGACTTTGCTTTCTTTATATCTAATAAAAAACTGGGACCAATATTTTGTATATCTTTTACATTTTTGTTTTTCTATTTGTAAAAGTACTTACTATATTTACAAAGTACTTAGTGATCTTTGTTCTAGTTGCCTACTGCTAAGTAACAAACTATCTTAAAAGCTGGTGGTGTAAAACAATTGGCAGTCATTTATTTTGTTTGTGATCTGTGTTTTGTCAGGGGTTGGCTGGGAAAACTTGTCTCTTCTCCATGCAGAATCAGCTTGGGTGGCTCAGTTGAAATTGGCTCACTCACGAAACTGGCAAGTTGGTGCTGTCTGTCATCTGTGACTCTTTTTTTAAAAAAAAAAAAATATTTTTTAGTTGTAGTTGGACACAATACCTTTATTTATTTATTTATTTATTTATTTTTGTAATGCTGAGGATCAAGCCCAGGGCCTTGCACGTGCTAGTGCTACTGCTACTGCTGAGCCCCAACCCAACAACCCCCTCATCTGTGACTCTTAATAGGGCAGAGGTCTTGGGACCTCAGTTCCTTTTCACATGTGGCCTGTGCATCCTCAGAGATTGGTGACTGGGTTCCAGGGATAATCATCCCCAGGCAAATCCAGGTGAAAATTGTATCATCTTTTATGACCTAGACTCCAAAGTCACTGTTATTTCTGCTCTACTCTTACTCTTTGAAGTAGCCAGAAATGATGGTCCAAATTTAAGGTAGAAGAGACATAAATTCTACTTCTTGATGTAGTGACAAAAATCTAGAAATATTGTTGCTGCCATTTTTGGAAAATGCAATCTGCCACATGCCGATTGAAAATGGAAAATACTGGGCTGGGGATACAGCTCAGTGGTTGAGTGCTATCTAGCATGTTTGATCCCCAACCCTGCAAAAATTAAAAAAATGACTCTTCAACACAGGTAATTTGAGAGCTGCCACTCACCTAGTCCTAGTTGACATTCTGTTGGGCACTTAAGTGCTAGCTTAACTCTTAAAAATTTAGAGGGTACTTTGATATACTTTAGAAGACACTGTGTGGTGCAGTGGTAAAGAGATGCCAAAAGGTTGGTAGAAAACTTCTCATGGTGGCTTGTAGGCTTTAGAATTTTAAGTCTTTACCTGGGCTGGTGGTAAGTTTTCCTTAAGGAATTGCCAGTTTCCTCCCTGGGCAATCAAACATGGCTGCTAGTGTTCTAGAAACCCATTTAGGAAATTACCCTGACTGAAAGAGAGTTGATACTGATACAAAGCTCAGTTCTAGGTGCTAAGACAGTACATGATTAGTCTCTAAGGGGCTTAACAATCTTATAAATGAAAAATACATTTGACAAGACTTTAATGCTTAAGTATTCATATTAATTAATAGTATTAGTATTTAAGATTTTATTATTCTAATAGTAATACTACCATCAGAAGTAATGTTGTCTGACATTTATGTATCACTTTAAAAAATTCCAAGTTGTTTTTCAAGTTCTTTGTCTTGCCTTAGCTAATACATTAACTATAGTAGGTCCCCAGGCTTAGCATAGTGCTTCCAACAAGTGGATACGTAATAAATATTTGAGGTATAGTAGTATAATTGCATCCTCTGCTGTCTGGTATACTAGATCTTGCACTTTCTAGCAGTGTGATATTGAGAGGGTATGTCACCTCTGTAAGCCTGTTTTGTCATCTTTAGAAATAAAGTTAATATCTCTCTATAAACTATATATAAAAATAGGTTGGGAGCATTGGGTATGTGTTTTTAAATTCTAATATTAAAGCCCAGTATATGTGATAACTAGATGAAATTTCTGGTGTTGAAGACTAGTATTAGACATTTTAGGTACTGAAATTTAAAAAGTGGTATGCTGCCCTCTAGGGGTAATGTGCTATTAAATTAATTCTTGAAATTTTTATCCTTTCTCCTGCAATATAAACTTGTTTTTGGAATAAATATGACATATTAAGCAGTATTTAAGTTTATTTTTGTCTTAATTTTGACCCTCTCCCATTTCTAGACTTTTACTGATATATGTTCATAAGAAAATTTAGGACCACTTTTTCTCTCAAATTAACTTGGTGCCCTTATATTAGTCTTATCTTTCCATCTTAAATTTCACTAGAACTTTTGGAAATAGATACACATTCTGTAAAAGTTAACAAAGGGAGAACTCCATTGATTATGTTTATTTAGAATAGGAGATGAGATCACAAATGATGGAAAGCTAATACCACAAATTCTACTAAAATAAATACAATAACAGCTTCACTAATTAACTTACTGACACAAGTCTGAAAGAACATTTATTAACTATGCAAACATATATCACCTTTTTATATATTAACATTTTAAAATCACTGTTAATTGTAATAAAATGCATACAATGAAATTTACCATCTTAATTTTTAACTGTACAGTTTCCTGATGTTAGAAACATTCATTTGGTTATGGAACCATCACTTTTATCCTTCTCTGAAATTCTCTTCATGTCTAAACACAAACTTCATTTCCCGTTCTCTTTCTGCTTTTGACTACACTAGATACCTCATATAAGTGAAAACACAGTGTTTGTCATTTTGTGATTGTTATTTTTATTGAGCATAACTGTCAAGATTAGTCTGATTTGCAGATTTTTCTTCCTTTTTAAGACCAAATAATATTCCATTTTGCTTTTACATTCAATGAATTCTTGGTTTGTTTCCATCTTTTGACTGTTATGAATAGTACTGCTATGAATGTGGGTGTACAGACATCTTTTGAGATCTGGCTTTTAATTCATTTGTGTATATATTTAAAAGAACAGCCAAATCATTTAATAATTCTATTTTTAATTTTTTGAGAAACCATCATACTGTTTTCCATAGTGGCTGCACCATTTAAATGTCTACCTATGAGTTTTTCATATATGGTCTTTATTATGTTGAGATAATATCCTCTATTCCTAGCTTACTGAGTTGTTTTCTCATGACAGGATATTGAATTTTGTCACATGCTTTTTCTGCATTGAGATGAGCATGTGGTTTTCTTCTTCATTTTGTTATGTGGTATA
This sequence comes from Urocitellus parryii, assembly GCF_045843805.1. Classification (NCBI taxonomy): domain Eukaryota; kingdom Metazoa; phylum Chordata; class Mammalia; order Rodentia; family Sciuridae; genus Urocitellus; species Urocitellus parryii. The sequence goes on from NC_135531.1 coordinate 179,839,438, forward strand.
TTATGTTGATCAATTTTTGCATGTTGAACCATGCTTTTTCGTATGATGTACATTAAGGGACCAACTTCTGTTTTGCATATATGTATCCAATTGTCCCAGTTACTTTTTGTAAGTATTCACAAGTGTAATTCTAGATACAAGTCCCTTTTCAGCTATTTAGTTTACAAACACTTTGTCATATTCCCAAGGCTGTCTTTTCATTTTCTTTTTGTAAAATTTGCTAATTAGTTATACATGACAATAGAATGCACTTTGACACATCATACATTAATGGAGTATAATTTCTCATTCTTCTGGTTGTATGTGATGTAGAGTCACACCTGTTGTGTAGTCATATATGCACATAGGGACTGTTTGTATAATTTGGGGATGTATTGTTCTAACTTCATTATTTTGTAGGTGGATATTCATTTTTCCCAGTACTGTTTGCTGAAAAGGCTCCATTTTTGTTGGCTGAATATTCTTGGAACCATTATGGAAAATAACTTGATCGTGAATATGTTTATTTCTGTCTTGATCTGTTCCATTCATTTATGTGTTTTTCATTATGACAGCCCTGGGCTGCCTTAAATTATTGTAATTTTGTAATATGTTTTACTAAAGATGTTTTTAGTTGTGGGTGGACAATAGTACCTTTATTTTATTTATTCATTTTTATGTGGTATTGAAGATTGAACCCAGTGCCTCACATGTGACAAGCACTCCAACACTGAGCCACAATCCCAGACCATTTTGTAGTAAATTTTGAAATTGAAAATGTCTTAAAAATTCCAAAAATATTTTATGATTGTTTTGGTTATTTTGGATATCTTGCATTTCCATGTGAATTTTGTGATCAACTTGTCATTTTCTCCCAAAAGAAAAATGAAGATGCAGTTTTGTTAGGGATATGTATTTAAAGAAACATAACAACAATATTACACAGAATTTTAAAAAATAGAAGAGTAGTGTTATGGTTTGGATGTGAGGTGTCCCCCAGAAACTCATGTTTGAGACAATACAAGAAGGTTCAAAGGAGAAATGATTGGGTTTTGAGAGCCTTATCTCAAATCAGTGAATTAATCCCCTGATAGTTATTAACTGAGTGGTAACTGAAGGCTGGTAGGGTGTGGCAGGAGGAGGTGGGCATTGTGGGTGTGGCTTTTGGGTATATATTTTGTATCTGGCTAGTGAATGGAGTCTCTCTCTGCTTTCTGATCACCATGTTCTTCCATCCTATTGTTCTGCCTCACTTGGAGACCTGAGGAATAAAGCCGTCTATCTATGGTTTGAGATCTCTGAAACTGTGAGCTGCCCCTAAATAAAGCTTTCCTCTTTTACAGTTGTTCTGGTTGGGTCCTTTAGTCACAGCAGCGAGAAAAGGTGACTAAAACAAGTAGATTCTGTATTTTTTGTTGGTAGAATGTTTTATAGATGTCTGTTAGGTCTAATTAGTTTATAACATTGTTTAAATTTTCTGTTTTCTTGTTGATTTTTCTGCATATTCTGTCCATTATTGAAAAATAGATAGTAAAGACCAACAATTTTACTTTCTATTTTCCCTCAAGTTATGTCAGTTCTTGCTTGATTATTTTGGGATGTTTGTTTACTAGCTGGCTGGGTGTGGTGGCACATGCTTGTTATCCCAGTGGCTCAGGAAGCTGAGGCAGGAGGATCACAAGTTCAAAGTGAGCTAGGCCCTGAGCAATTTAGTGAGACTGTCTCAAAATAAAAACGGGCAGTGGAAGTGGCTTTCATCAAAATCATTTGGTTACTGTTTTTTGTGGTATATCTTGTGTGTGTGTGAATGTGGTACTGGGTATGGAACCCAGGGCCTTGTACATCCTAAGCATGCTCTCCACCACCAAGCTAACTTCTAGCCCTTTGTTTTTATTTAATTTTGGAGCAGGGTCTTGCTATATTGACCAGGTTGGCTTTGAATTTAGAATTCTCCAGAGTCAGCCTCCCAAGTAGCTAGAATTATAGGTGTGCACCACCACACCCAGTTTGTAGTGTATCTTTTTATATCCTTTTACCTTCTCTTTGTTTACATTCTTCAGTCAGAAATGTGTCTTGTTGAGAGCATATAATCAGAACCGGTTTTGAAAAATTCATTCTTGTAATCTCTGCCTTTAGATTTAATCCACCATTTAATGTAATTATGGACAAGGCAGTACCATTTTGTATTTGTTTTTTTATATATCTTTTGTCTCCTGTATTCCTCCATTGTTGCTGTTTATTTTACATAGATATATTTTAGTCTGTTGTTTTAATTGTTTTGTGAGTTATATTTTTTAGAGACTTCCATGAACATTTATTCATAACCATGTACTTATGGATAATTTCAATAACGTTGAAATTTTGTTCCTAATTAAATAGCTCACCCTCCTTTTTTCTTTTTTTTTTTTTTTTTTTTTTTTTCTTTTTTTTTTTTTTATTTTTTTTTTCTTTTTTCTTATTTAATACTGCTGTCACATGAATTATGTCTTTATACCTTTATATATTTTTGTTTGTTTGTTTGTTCGTTTGTTTGTAACTTTCCCCTCCTATCTGATTTAAAAGACCACGAACACAAAATACATTTATTACTGTTGTTTATATTTATCCATCTAATAACCCTTATAGGTAATAGTTATTTTTTCCTGTGGATTTGAGTTACTATTCAGTGTCTCAATTATTAATGTTTTTTTTCCTGGGGGCAGATCTGCTAATGACAGATTCTTTTGTTTTTTGTTTTATTTCTGGGACTATTTTAAATTTTTCTGTCTGTCTCTTTCTAAGCAGTGCTGGAGATTGAACCCCCCGGGGTCTTGTGTGTGCTAGGCAAGTGTTCCACCACTGAGCTGCATCCCAGACCATCCTTCATTTTTTTTTATTAGTTGCTAATAACATTACAATGATCTTGACATATCATACATTTGATCCAAATGGGGTACGTAATCTTAGTTTTCCACGTGTACAGATTGCAGGATCACATTGGTTATACAGCCACGTTTATACATACAGCCATACTAGTGTCTATTGTATTCTGCTACCCTTCCTATCCCCCCACCCCCATCCTTCATTTTTTTAAAGCATTGTTTTACTGTACAAGGAGTTCTTTTTGACAGTCTTGATAGTCTTTTTTCTTTTTCTTTTTTTTTAGTAGTTAGTATCATCCCACTGCCTTTTTACCTCCATTTTTCCTGATTAGATTTTGCCTCTTCTCTTGATGCTCCTAAGATTTTGTTTTTCTTTGGCTTTCATCAGTTTGATTACAGTGTGTCTATGGGTGAGCATCTTTGAGTTGGTCCTAGTTGGAGAACATTTAGCATCTTGGATGTGTACTTTACTTTTTCTGACCCAAGTTCAGGAAGTTATGTGCCTTTATTCTGTCTTCTTTCTGTTTACTTTCTGTCTATCCTATTAGGTATAATGTTGATGAGCTTGGTGGTGTCTTATGTCTCAGGCTCAGTTTATTTATTTAGTTAAATTTTTTTTTTTAGTGGTAGATGGACACCATACCTTTATTTTATCTTTATGTGGTATGAGGATTAAACCCAGTGCCTCACATGTACAAGGTGAGTGCTCTACCACTGAGTTAAAACCCCAGCCCCTCAGTTTATTTTTCTTTGTTCATTATTCCTTCTGTTGAGATTAGAAATTGTTAGTTAACTTCAAATCAATTGACTCTTCTGTCTTCTCAAATCTACTGTTGAGCCCTGACATTAAAATTTTAGTTTAAAAAAATATTTTTAAAATTATTTTTTTCAACTACAGAATTCTGAACTGCTTGTTTAAAAAGTAACTTCTGTGCCAGGAATGGTGATGCAAACCTGAAATCCTAGTGTTTTGGGAGAGTGAAGCAGAAGATAACAAATCTGAGGACAGCATCAGTAACTTATGAGACCCTGTCTCAAAAAGTAAAAAATTCTGGGGCATAGCTCAGTGGTAAAGTACCCCAGGATTGAGTCCCCAGGACCAAAAAAAAGTAATTTTTATTTTTTTGTTCATACTCTGTTTGGTGTGATATTATTCTCATGCTTTTGTTTAGTTCATGGTAAGTTTTTTTTTAACATACTTACAGTATGTTATAGTATGATTTATTTATTTATTTTTTTAGTAAATTCAGTGTCTGGACATCCTTGGGGCAATTTCCATTCATTCCTTTTTATTGCCCTATATGTGGATCATAGTTTCATGCTTTTTAGTTTGTTTTTGTCATTTGGTAATTTTGTGTTGTGTGTTGGATTCTACACTTTAAATTGTATTTTAGGGCTGGGGATATAGCTCAATTGGTACAGTGCCTGTCTCAAATGCACAGGGTCCTTGGTTCGGTCCCCAGCACCATAAATAAATACGTAAATAAATAAATGTATTTTCACAGTTCTAGAATCAGTTCCTTCCTTGCTGGGTGGTTTATAGTTTTTGTTGCTTGTTACTATTTGTTTCTTTAGTAACCTTCCTGGATAAATTTTATAAAGTCTGTTCTGTTAACCACAGGTTGCCCCATTGTCTTGCTCATTTAACTTAGCCCTCAGGCAGTGAATGAACAGAGATTTCCATAAACATTTTGAAGAGTAAGCCTTGCTTCCAGTCTTTGCTAAGGGTATTTTCAGTGTTCATTTTACAGCCCTGCTTTCACTCCTGACTTTGCAGAGCCTCAAGGTTAGGAGGTGAGAAATTTGAGCCTTCTCCACTCTTCCCTGAGCATGCACAGTTCTGCACATGCTAGTAGCCTTCTGGATTCCCAGAAATAACGTTGGAGCTTCTCAGAGTCCTTTCTGGACATATCATTTTCCACCTTTTCTCATTTTTGTCTTTGATCATCTTTTGGTTACTTCTGGTAACTGCAAGATAAAACAATTGCCAATTATATTTTTTTGAAAAGCAGCCTATATGAAAGGTGATTGGTAGTAAGCAGGTAGAGTCAGGTAAAGTATGCATGTTGTGCAAGTAGCAGTTTTCAGGTAGCTGATGAAATGGTCAAATAATGAGTCTCCCAACTTAGGACTTTTTGGCGAGTTCCATGCCTTTTCTACCTATTCAGTGATTGCAAAACCGCTTATTTCTTTAGCTATCATGACTGCTACTTTGTTGATGGGAGAAGATGGGTAGAAGTCACATTAAAATGTTACAAAGTTAGTTGTTCTTACTGAGTTTCTGCTATTTGTCTTGAATTAAAGCACATCTAAGTGTTGCATTTATTTTGTTAATTTCCAGAGTATGGAAATGTTGATTTTGACAGTTTGTCAGTTGTCTTTTCACTTTATTTATTTTTTTATTTTTAAATATTTTTTCTTTTAGTTGTAGTTGGACACAGTACCTTTTACTGTATTTTTATGTGGTGCTGAGGATCGAACCCGGTGTCCTGCACGTGCTAGATGAACACTCTAGGGCTGAGCCACAACCCCAGCCCCTGTCTTTTTACTTTAATGTAGAGAACTAGATTTTCAGAGGTCCTTATTTCTTCTTTCTTTCTTTCTTTCTCTCTTTCTTTCTTTCTTTCTTTCTTTCTCTCTCTCTCTCTTTCTTTCTCTCCTTCTCTCTCTCTCTCTCTCTCTCTCTCTCTCTCCTCTCTCTCTCTCTCTCTCTCTCTCTCTCTCTCTCCCCTCTCTCTCTCCTCTCTCTCCTCTCTCTCTCTCCACCAAATTGAAAAGTTGCCTTTAAAAGATGACAAAATAGGGGCTGGGGATGTGGCTCAAGCGGTAGCGCGCTCGCCTGGCATGCGTGCGGCCCAGGTTCGATCCTCAGCACCACATAACTAGAAAGATGTTGTGTCCGCCGAAAAAACTAAAAAATAAATATTAAAAATTCTAAAAAATAAAAAAAATAAAAGATGACAAAATAGTTTTCATAGTTAAAAATTGGACATTGAGGGTTGGGGTTTTGGCTCAGCAGTAGAGTGCATGCCTAGTACGTGCGAGGCCCTGGGTTTGTTCCTCAGCACCACATAAAAATAAATAAGTAAAATAAAGGCATTGTATCCAACTATAACTAAAAAAAATAAATATTAAAAAAAAATTGGACATTGATGTCAACAAAATATAGTTGAGTTACTTTCAAGTGATTGATACCTGAGGGTTTTTTTCCATGTTAACACACCTAATGTGAATCTGAACCTAACTCAGTGCTTTCTTAATTGGAATAGTATTTTGTATAAGGTAATTAGTAATGTAACTAGGGTTTGTGTAACTAACATTTATGTAATATTAACATGAAAAACATTAGTCTTTTCTAGGGAATGCACTTTAAGAACTAAGAGACTAGTTCCTAAGTTAATTTTTACTCCATTTCCTTTTGTTGCTTTATTTATACAAACGTACTTTATTTCCAATGACATTCTGTTTCTGCAAATGTAAATTATAGTGACAGTAATGGAAGGTTTTGATTTATGATTATGAAAATTGAGAAAAGTAGATTGAGAGGAGTGCTAGTTGTAAAGATGGAAAAGATACTGTTAATAGTTATAAAGTGCTTACTGGATGTGTTGTTGTATGGCTCCTCCTGGACTTCTCTCTGATCCAGTAATAAACTTTATAAGACTCAGGAGATATTAAAAGTATAGCTGTGTAATCCTCAATAGTTGTTATGGCAGGTAAGGTTGTTAGGATGTGATTCGAATGTGATTTTTCAGCTTCACATAATTGGAAACTAGGGTTATTTATTGTTCCTTTATTGGTCTGTAGAGATTGTAGTAACAGAGCTCAAACTACTAATTTCTATCTTAGCATTTTTTTAACCTCTTTAAGTGAAGCACAGAAGAATAATAAAATGATAAGAGTGATTATCTCAGAGACATCTGCTTCTTGGGTGTTTGGAAATATTTTATTGCCAAATTATCAGATACATCCAAGATTATCAAACAAATTAACCAGAACATTCTTTAAATTAATGATAAACCTAATATGAGTCCTTAGAAGCTAGGCATGGTGGAGTACACCTCTAATGCCAGCAGCTCTGGAGGCTGAGGCAAGAGATCATAAGTTGGACACCAGACTCAACAACTCAGTGAAACCTTTAGCAACTCAGCAAGACCCTATCTCAAAAAATAAAAAGGACTGAGGATGTGACAGTGTGCCCCTGGATTAGGTCCCTGGTACTGGAAGGGTTGGGGGGAGATTCCTCAGAAATAAGATGTATGGTAATGACATTTATTTATTTATTTATTTAGTTTTTAGTTTTAAAGGTGGCCATTGAAAAGGGAATGTCCACACACACAAAAAAAATATCTACAACTGACATCACACTTTATGATACAGTCTGCACAGTTCCTCTAGATTCTTTTAAAAAGCCTTTGGTCCCATTATGTTCTTTTCATTGAAAGAGATGCACTCATTATTCTTAACATCTCCCCCTCATTTATACGAGAATATTTGAGTTGAATATACAGTCATCCTCTGGTATCTATGGGGGATTAGTTCTAGGACCCCAGAAGTTCCAGGACCAGCAAATCTGAGGGTGCCCATCTGAGGGTGCCCAGATTCCTTATATAAAATAGTGTGGTATTTGCATAAAATCTGCACACATCCTCTTGTATACTTTAATCATTTCTAGTATATACTTAATACAAATAAATGTTATGAAAATGGTTGTAATCCTATAATATTTAGGGAATAATAAGAAAAAAACATGTTACATGTTCAGTGCGGACACAATTTTTCTGAATATTTTCTATGCATGATTGATTGAATCCAGTGGTGCAGAATCCACAGATATGGAGAGCTGACTTTTTCAGGATTTTGTTAGAGAAATCCAGTTTTCCTGCATCTTTGTAAAATTTTCATTATTTATTTTATATTTTACTACTCACATAAGTATATAAATGATATCTCATAATCTTAAATTTTCATTTCTCTAATGAGATTGAACATTTTTTATGTACTTAATTGGCATCTGAATATTTTATTTGAAATGTCTCTTCATGTTTTTAGCTCATTTTCTATTTGTTTTCTAACAATCGCACTTTGAGAGTTCATTAGATATTCTAGATACTAGTCAGATAAGTAGTTTATAAAAATTTTTCATTGCCAATGTCTGGGCTTGGCACAAGATTACGAGCCACTCACAACTTTGTAGATTCAAACAGCAATTCTTTATTCCCAAACTCACACCGGCCTCCACACACGTTCAGGGGAAATCCCGTTCTGCCGCCCCCTTCACCTACTCCATGAGGCTTTTTTCCAAATCCCCTTTGAATCTCACGAGAACTCAACGGGAACAAGCAGCAGGAACACCCTATTCCCAGCAGCAATAATCTTTAACCTCGAACTTCCCTAAAACCACATTGTCTTAAATTGAGAATGCCCTAAACCCAAGGACCGGGATACTTCCTCAAACCTGCAGGATACACCTTAAACCTGGATCCACCCTCGATCACCTTGAGCAGGGTCACCTTACATGCAATGTCAACAGCGAAATTCCAAGGCAAGTCCATTTAACATGGGGTACGCTGGCAAGGAAATTTTGATGCATCATTCCTACTTGGCAATGGCCCTCAGCATTTCATAGTGTGTAGTTTCAAAGTTTTTGTCCTCTTAATGTCTTTTGCACCGAATTTTGAAGGTGTTTTTTTCAAGGGCAGTACCCACAATTAAACCCAGGGGTCCTTAACCACTGAGCCGCATTCCCAGCCCTTTTAAAATATTTTATTTAGATTTGTCACTGAATTGCTTAGGGCCTCAGCCTCCCAATCCTTGGGATTACAGGCATGCGCCACCATGCCTGGCAGAATTTTGAAGTTTTGATGAAATACCCAGTTTGTCAGTTTTTTTTTTTTTGTTTTTTTGTTTTTTACGTTTATGAATCATGCTTTTGGTGTCACATCTAAGAACATTTCACCAAGTGTAGGTACGGAAGATTTTTACATGTTTTTCTTTTTTTGGTGGCGGTGGGGGGTAGGTAGGGTTGGCCACTGGGGATTGAACTCAGGGACACTTGAAAACTGAGCCTCATCCCCAGCCCTAATTTGTATTTTATTTAGAGAAAGGGTCTCACTGAGTTGATTAGCACCTTGGTTTTGCTGAGGCTGGCTTTGAACTTGTGATTCTCCTGCCTTAGCCTCCTGAGCTGCTGGGATTACAGGCTTGTGCCACTGCACCTGGCTTTTTTTAATTTTTAGCAGGGAGCGGGTGATGTTTTCTACTGGAAGTTTTGCAGTTTTAGGTTTTAAATGTAAATTTGATTCAATGAGTAACTTTCGCTATGAGGTTTAGGTTGAGGCTCCTTTTTCATTTTGGGTATAGCCAATTTTTCCAGCACTGTATGTTAAAAATGACATCTCTTCATTGAATGGCTTTTGCACCTTTGTTAAAAATCAATTGCCTGTACTTATTTTAGTTCACTGACCTGTGTATCTCTGCTGCTATTACCACAGTCTTGATTACTGTAGCTACATAATTAAATCATAAAATCTGGGAGTGATGATTCCTACTTTGTTCTTATTTGGGGTAGGAGTAGAGTTGTTCCCTTTTTTTTTCTTTTTTCAAAATAATTTTCTTTTTTAACTATTCTGATTACTTTGCTTCCCTGCTCTTCCCCCCCCCGCGCCCCCCCCCCTATTGGCAATTAAACCCAGGATGTTTACCATTGGGCCACATCACTAGCCCTTTTTAAATTTTGAGACAGGGTCTCACTGAGTTGCTGAGGCTAACCTCAAACTTGTGATGCTCCTTCCTCAACCTCTTGAGTCACTGAGATTATAGGTGTGTGCCACCATGCCCAGCTATTTCCTTTGCTTTTCCATATAAATTTAGAATAATCTCTCTCTGCAGAAAAAGCCTACTGGGAATTTGGAGAGAATCGACATCTTTATTATATTGAGTCTTCCAATTCATGAACATATTATGTCTCTCTATTTATATAGATCTTTGATATTTGTCAGCATTTTTTTAGTTTTTAGCATAGAATTTCTGTTTTGTTAGATTTACACTTAATTTTTTTAATTTTTTGTTTAGTAGTTGAAATGGGGTTACATTTTAAATTTGACTCCGCATATTTATTTCCAGTAGACGCAAATGAAGTTGATTTTTGTATGTTAGTGTATCCTGTGACCTTGCTAAACTCACTACTTCAAGTGTTTTGTAGATTCCTTGAGGTTTTCTACATAGACTTCATGTCATCTGCAAATAGTAAGTTTTATTTCTTCCTGTTTATGCTTTTCCCCCTTACTTTATTGCCCTGGTTAGGACTTACAGCTTTAAGTTGAGTCAAGTGGTGAGAGCAAACTCCCATCCTTGTTTTGTTCCTGGGAGAAGACATTCAGGTTTTAGCCAGTCATTATGTGTAATGCTAGCTGTAGTTTTTTTTTTTTTTTTTTTTTTTGTAGACATCTTTAATTATGTTGAAGAAGGTTCCCTTTATTTCTAGATTTTGAGAATTTTTATCATGAATGGGTGGTGGATTTTGTCATGCTTTTCTGCTTTGGTTGGAAATATTGTGATTTTTAAAAAATTCTGTTAATTTGCAGGATAGTACTGGTCCCATAAAATGAGTTGAGAAGGGTTCTTTCCTCTTTTGCTGTCTGGAATAGATTGTGTAGAAGTGGTTATTAACTTTTTGTTAAGTAGTTGGTATAATCCTCCAGTGAAGCCATCTGGATCTGAAGAGTTATTGGAAGTTTTAAAATTATAAATTCAAATTTTAAAATAGTAACAGAGATGTTTAAATTACCTTTTATATTGGTTAAATTCTGCATTTTGTGCCTTTTTAGAAATTTGTCCATTTTATGTGTCAGACTATTGTACTTATGTATAATAATGGATTTCTGGTTTTTATTTCAGTTCTACAGTTTTTGCTTCATAAATTTTGGAGCTCTGTTGGTGCATTCACAGTTAGGATTGCTGTGTCCTGGTGAATTGACACTTTTATCATTATGTACTATCCCTACATGTTCCCAAGAATTAATTGTTCTAAATCTGAATTCGACTTTATCTGATGTTCATATGGGCACTCCTGTTTGTGTGTATTAATGTTTCCTTGATAAGTCTTTTCCCATAATTGCACTTTCCACTTGCCTATATTGTTAAATTTGTGGAGAGTTTCTTGGAGGCAGCTTACAATTTGAGTCATGGTTTTGTTTGTTTTTTTTCCCCTCCTTTGCTAATGGCTGACTTTTAATTGGTGAATCTTTGTATAATTTTTTTATTTGTTTTAATTTGTTATTCATGACAGTAGAATGCATTTATGCACTTTGATAAGAATCTTTTTAAAAAAAATATTTTTAGTTGTAGATGGAAACAATACCTTATTTATTTTCATGTGGTGCTGAGGATTAAACCCAGTGTCTCACAGGTTCGAGGCAAGCGCTTTACCACCGAGCCACAACCCCAGCCCTAATTTTTTTTTTTTTTGGAGTAGAGAGTTTTTATTTCTTTTTAAAAATGTTTTTATTCTAAATTGTTATATATGACAATAGAATGTATTACATTTCATATTATACATATGGAGCATATTTTTTCATATCTCGGTCGTATACAAAGTATATTCACACCATTCGTTGCCTTCATACATGTACTTAGGGTAATGAGATCCATCTCATTCCACTATCTTTTTTACACCCCTTGCCCCCTTTCTTCCCCTCCCTCTCCTTTGCTCTATCTAGAGTTTGTCTGTTCCTCCCATGCTTCCCCTCCCAACCCCACTATGAATCACCCTCCTTATAATAGAGAAAACATTTGGCATTTGTTTTGTTGGGATTGGCTTACTTCACTTAGCATTATATTCTCCAATGCCATGATTTTATTCTCTTGTATTGCTGAGTAATATTCTGTTGTGTATAGATACCACATTTTCTTTATCCATTCATCTTCCGAAGGGCACCTAGGTTGGTTCCACAGTTTAGCTATTGTGAATTGTGCTGTAATAAACATTGATGTGGCTATGTCCCTGTAGTCTGCTGTTTTTAATTCCTTTGGATATAGACCAAGGAGTGGAATAACTGGGTCAAATGGTGGTTCCATTCCAAGTTTTCCAAGGAATCTCCAAACTGCTTTCCATATTGGCTGCACCATTTTGCAGTCCTACCAGCAATGTATGAGTGTGCCCTTTTCCCCACATCCTCGCCAATACTTGTTGTTGTTAGTATTCTTAATAGCTGCAATTCTGACTGGAGTTTTGATGTGCATTTCTCTAATAGCTAGAGATGTTGAACATTTTTTCATATATTTGTTGGTTGGTTGTATATCACTTTCTGAGAAGTGTCTGTTCAGTTTCTTGGCCCATTTATTGATTGGGTTATTTGTTATTTTGGTGTTTAGCTTTTTGATTTCTTTATATACCCTAGAGATTAGTGCTCTATCTGATGTGCAAGTGGAAAAAATTGCTCCCAAGCTGTAGGCTCTCTATTTACCTTGTTGATTGTTTCTTTTGCTGAGAAGAAGCTTTTTAGTTTGAATCCATCCATTTATTAATTACTGATTTTAATTCTTACGCTATAGGAGTTTTATTAAGGAAGTAGGGTCCTAGTCCAGTATGACGGAGATTGGGGCCTTCTTTGTCTTCTGTTAGACATAGGGTCTCTGGTTTAATTCCTAGGTCCTGAATCCACTGTGAGTTTAGTTTTGTGCATGGTGAGGATAGGGGTTTAATTTCATTTTGTTGCATATGGGTTTCCAGTTCTCCCAGCACTATTTGTTGAAGAGGCTATCTTTTCTCCAATGTATGTTTTTTGCACCTTTGTCTAATATAAGATAACTGTAATTATGTGGGTTAGTCTCTATTCTGTACCATTGGTCTACCAGTCTATTTTGGTGCCAATACCATGCTGTTTTTGTTACTATTTCTCTGTAGTATATAGTTTAAGGTTTGCTATAGTGATGCCACCTGCTTCACTCTTCTTGCTTTAGCTATTCTGAGTCTCTTATTTTTCCAGATGAATTTTATGACTGCTTTTTCTATTTCTATGAGGAATGTCATTGGGATTTTGATTGGAATTGCATGTATAGTGCTTTTTGGTAATATGGCCATTTTGACAGTATTAATTCTGCCTATGTAGTTGATGAATCTTAACATGCTAAAACTATTTCTCATATTACTTTTATACTTATATAATTATTACTGGAGGTAAAGTCTACCTGGTCCCTCAGGATCAGCTAATTAAGCCGAGGGACAAAAGATGTTGAGGCAAGGAAGTTGACCTTGACTGAAAAACTGACTCAATAAGAAGAAAGGGGAATCATGTGTCTAACACCCTTCTTAAGGTAAATTTGATCCAGGTAGCTTATATAGGTGGTTGATGGGTGTTCCCAAGCTGGTGGGCATCTTCCTGCAGCTGTGTGCATCTTCCTGCAGTTGGAGGGCAGATGATGCACATCCTACTCAGATAACTTAGTTATGTAGTGTTTTTTGGCTTCTGTTTCAGAAACAAAGATCACTTATTATTCTTTTGGGCTCTCTCTCTCACTGATTGGGTTATTAACATAATAAACCATGGATAGCCTAGAGTGGCTATTTGAAGTTCGTATAATTTGAATTGGAATGTAGCTTTCTTGTGGGGGTGGGATGGGAAGACCCTTTTGGTCATGCCAGTTAATTGTCAGACTCCCTGTAATGGAAAAGAACATACTTCGTTTAGTTATATACTATAAACACAGGCTGTGAAGGTAAAATGTCTGCAGTTCTTTGTTTCATAATGTTGACTTTTACTTTCAGCTTTTACCTATTGACATGAATAGAAATCAACTTTAAATGAATACCACTGATTTGAAATGTTTCTTTTTTTATTATTACTATTTTATTTACCCATTTTCACATTGCTTACTACTTTTCTTTACCCATATTAAAACTTCCTAAATACTTACATTTCTTCCTACTTTAGTTTATCTAATTGATTTTAAGGTAAAAATTTTATGAATTTTAAATGTTGAATCAAGGAATATCTGAAAAATGTTTTGAGTTTTCTCTAACATGAATGTTAGTTTTCTGGATATAAAAGCCTGTGTTTCTATTATTTTTCCCCCCAGAACATTGGAGCTGCAGCTTCATTGTCTTAACATGTAGTTGATATCATTATGATTTCTGTTCTTCTATAGACATTCTGTTTTTCCTGTTTTCTTAGGTTAAAAATTCAGAAGCAAAGATTGGTAGGCTTAAGTTTTCTCTTTAGTTTTTATTTTAGTTTGTTTTTTTTTTTTTGTTTTTTTAACATCTTTATTTATTTTTATGTGGTACTGAGGATCGAACCCAGTACCTCACATGTGCGAGGCAAGCATTCTATCACTGAGCCACAACCCCAACCTAGTTTTTATTTTGTAAGGACTATGTTTGAGGATAGTTGAAATGAAGGTTATTGTTATATTTAAAAACAAAGAAAACCTCCCATGTTTTCCTAAAATCTTAAGTTTTCTAGGGAATGGCCTAAAAGTTATCTTACCTTTTGTCATTCTACAATGATTTTAAATACTTGCATTAGTGAATAACATTCAGCTTCCTGAGGTAGCATTACCCTCTTCCTTATTTATGTATTTTAAATTGTAATGTGACTTCCTGAAATTTTAGAATATTGAATTCTCTTTGGAGCAGTTAAAAATAAGGCCTTTTTTAAGGCAATAAATATTTGTTTAGATGATGAAATATATATTTGTGTGTATATGTATTTTTTTATACCTACAGTTCTTATCCTAATGTTTCAAAATTTGTTAGTTTCCTAAGTTTTAATTAAAAAAAATAACAATTATCTTTTAAACAACATTGTGTCTTCCACAGTCCTTTTATTTGGTGATTTTTTTTAAAACTTAGATCTTGTGTGGACAGTAATGACCTCACGTTTCCGATTGCCTGCTGGCAGAACCTACAATGTACGAGCATCAGAGTTGGCCCGAGACAGACAGAATACAGAGGTGGTTTGCAACATCCTTCTTCTGGATAACACTGTACAAGCTTTCAAAGTTAATGTAAGTATATTATTTTTTCTTCTTCGAATCATCATTATCATCATCATAACTACTTTTTAGTCTGAATTTAAATGTATTTTAAAACTAGAATCATTAAGTTGTGTAGTTTGAAAAGTTATTCAGATATGAAAGTCTTTGATACAGGTTTGTGTTAGGTATGTGTTCTCATTCAAATTGGGTGTTTTAAAAAAATCTTGCCCACTGAACACTGTTAACAAACCAGAAATAGTATGTGGGTGGTTGAAGGTACCTGAATGGAATTTGTTCTCTAACATAACTTATATGTTTCCATTGTAGTCTTTCTTGAACTATCTGTAAAACTTTTGCTAAATAAAGATAATTGATTCCTGCTCTTAACTGAGTATTATCTTAATATTTGTTTATGCAATTTGTGTCTAGCTTCATTTGCTCATTGTTACTTGTGAGTTTCATCCATGTGGTATTAATAATAATAGTTCATTTTCATTGCTAGACAATTGCCTTTTGTATGAATATGTCACAGTTTATCCACTTATTTATCTGCTTGTCAATTTATTGTTTATATATTTGGATTGTTTCTACTTTGGGCTGTTGCACTGAACATTCTTGTACACATGTTGATATACAAACAAGGATGCATTCCCCCCTTTTTATTTTAAGAATTTTAAACATAAAGAAAGAATTAAAAAAATAGTACAATAAATACCCCATGCCCTTTACCAACATGTTTGAGAATATCATAAAAGGATTTACTGTGTTGAACTTATATTAACATTTTGCACATTTGCTATTTTTTCCCCGAACTTTCTCAAAGTAGTAGATTTCATCCACAGTACTTTAGCATCCAAAGAGACTCCTGAATTAATATAGTACTGTTATCACACCCTGAAATTTAATATTATGAAAATAATAGTTTTTAATATTAATATTTAAACTGGAATTACTCATTTCCAAGTATTCACTATGACATAGCTGTTTTCTTCTGAGTAATTGAAAATGCTCATCTTTATTTATTGGTTTCTTAAGTTCAAACTGTTGTATATTACTGTACAGCAGAATTGCTAATTTATCCTAAATTCCAAGCTATTTCACATCAGAAAAGAGACTGCAGATTGATGAAAGGCACATTAATAACCTTTGAGATATTTTTAGTATATACAACAATTCAGTATGTCTTTTCTAAAATGTTGAACTTCTAATTTTTATTTCTATTCTATCATCTATTAATAGATAGTTGGAGTATAGGTTGCTATGCAAAAATATTATGAAATTAAGGAAATTTTGCTTCGTAAAAATTTCTGGTTAATGGAAACTCTTTTAAGTATCAAACAACTGGTATAAAAAATGGTACTCTTTTTCCTGATATTAACTCATGAGATTTAGAAAACCAGGATCAGAGGTCTCAAATCCCTAACTAGCTTGCTAGTTGAGGGTCATAAACTTAAAAAAACTCTTGTTGTAAGTTGATATTAGTTAATATTTTGTTTTCATTTTAACTTACAGTTTGTATTTGTTTCATAGTATCATAAAAGGATTCTCTGTGTTTCCCATCTAGCATAATTTTTCTTTTGATAACTTTATCAAATTATCAGCAAGACCTTGTCCATCGCCCCCTACCCCCCAAAAAAGAACCAAACAAACAATGGGCCAGGGATGTGGCTCAGTGGTTAAGTGCCTCAGCCTTTCAAGTAGGTACCAAAAACAGCAACAATAAAAAACTCAATCATTTATTATCCCCAGGAATTCTCTTTGTTATTTGGGGATTCACACATGAATGCTCTGTCTGCTCCATTATATGTCAGGCCTCAGCTGGAAGACTCAAAGGCTGGAGACTATCCACAAACAGGGAAACCTCAGCTGGGACTGAAGCATCTATATATGACCACTTTGTTTACCTTGGGCTGCTTCATAGCACAGTAGCTGGTTTCCAAGAGTGAGTACTCTTACATAAAAAGTCAGACTGGCTGGGCATGGTGATGCAAGCCTGTTATCCCAGCAGCTAGGGAGGCTGAAACAAAGAGGATCATGGGTTCAAAGCCAGCTTCGGCAAAAGCAAGGTGCTAAGCAACTTAGTGATATACCCTGTTTCTAAATAAAATACAAAAATAGGGCTGGGGATGTGGCTCAGTGGCCAAGTGCCCCCAAGTTCAATCCCAGGAACCCCCCAAAAAAAAAAAAGAGAGAGAGAGAAAGAGAGACTGTAGCCATATTACCTTTTCTTAGCTGACGCTTGGAAGTCTTGTAATGTTATTTTC
Organism: Urocitellus parryii; assembly: GCF_045843805.1. Classification (NCBI taxonomy): domain Eukaryota; kingdom Metazoa; phylum Chordata; class Mammalia; order Rodentia; family Sciuridae; genus Urocitellus; species Urocitellus parryii. The sequence goes on from NC_135531.1 coordinate 179,856,521, forward strand.
ACCATATTTTGCTTGTCAAAGTTTTCATAAAAGGCACACTCACAGTAAAAGAAAGATAAATGTGCTGTCTTTTGAAAAAAGTGACAAGGTTCTGGAGGATCATGTGATCAGAAATACTGCTGTGGACTTGTTAGGAAAATATAGTCTGTCCATATGCCCATTGGTGGAGACATCTATCTTGTCCTCACCTGGTCACCCAGCTGCCTTAGTAGCCACAAACATTAATTCTCATTTTCTCATCATAGCAAGACTGCTTGCTACTTGATACTTGGACTTTCTTTCTCTATAAAGGTATTAGAAAATACCCTCAAGGTGAAAACCAGCATGGAACTAGATTCATTCAGTTTTTTTTTTTTTCTCCCAACTACCATAGCCTTGCATAGGTTATTATCTGTTGTCTGCAAATTAGATATATATTGGTTCAGCTTTTCCCTCCCTCTCTCTCTCCGTCCCTCCCTTCCTTCCTTATTTTGATAGCATTGGGGATTACATGTCCAGCCCTTTTTATTTTAAGACAGATTCTCACTAAGTTGCTAAGGTTGGCCTCGAACTCTCAATCCTCCTGTTTTAGCCTCCCAAGTGTGTGGAATTTCAGGTGTGTGCCTCTGTGCCCAGAAAGTTATTTTTCTTAGTAATGTGTTAGGACTATTTTTTCATTAGTCTTTTGAATTCTACACACAATTTTTTTCTGTATCAGTTTGTTTAGTTTCCACAAAGAAAAGCAACAGGTGTTACATATGAGGAATTACTAATGTTATGATAAAATTTTTCTGAATGTTCAGGCATTTCCTTTTGGTGCTTCCTTTGGTTTGTTTATGATATGCTTTAAAGCTTATAGTTTTGGCTGTTCTAACAAGTTATTTAAGTTTGCTTGTTTTTGTTTTTTCCTCAAGTAAAGGATTTGGAGATAGATAGGCACTTAATAAATTTAATACTTAATTTTAGCAGTAATTTTTAACGACTTACTATATATTATTTTTTTCTTTATTTTTGTGGTAGACAAGTACTCTACCATCAAGCTATACCCCTAGCCCTTGTCAATATTTATTGATATCATTCAACTTTTAATCACTATGGGATAATTTGCATTTTTCTTTATTAAGAATACCTCATGCGGAAAAAACACTGGTTCTGCAAAGAACTAAATAGATCTGTCCCTGGATTTTAGGTATTGAGGATAGATTCTAGGATACCTGTCTAGATTTATGTAGTCCTGGATTGTAGGCTATTTAGATATCACAAACAGATAATCTAAGCATAAAGTGATGTAAAAATTAAGACTTAAAATGCTGTACAAACAACTGAGACAGGAAGCACTGTGGTGTAGGGAGACAGCATAGTATAGTAAAAACTGCATGGGCCATAGGATCTGAAGGACAAGATTTTCATTCTGTTCTGCTCTATACTTGATCTGTGACGTAGTCTGTCTTACCTGACCCTTGAGGTATAGTCATTTTGTTCAAATGAATGCAATTGAGAACCAAAGAATATAACTGATTTGTGCATAGATTTCAACCACTTACTTCCCTTACTATTTTTAGCCTTGTGCTTTATCCTGCCTTTTCTTGATACTTGTGTCTCTATTGGGGGCTTCTCTGTTGGATTTGCTTCTTGTTGGTATTCTTTGTGGATATTTGAATTAGCTCTGCTGTCTCTTTGATGTTATTTCCATCTTCTGGAGTGTGTTAATATCTCTGATATTTTCTCCTCTGTTGTTCTTGTGGTTTTAACAGCTTTCTTTTTTTTCCACAAACAAATGGGCTTTCCAGAAAGAAGAAGTAGCCATGTCCAGTCTATCTCATTTAACCAAAGGTTTAAACACTTTTAAACAGCAAATTGTTTTTCCTTAAAAAATTATTTTTTCTTAAAAAGAATTAAAAAAATGAATAGTTATATGTAATACAATTTGAAATCACATTGCATTAACATAAAGATTTTATATTTGGGCTGGGTGTGGTGGCTCAGGGAATCTCAGCAACTGTGGAGGTTGAAGCAGGAGGATAACAAGTTTGAGGCCAGCCTTAGCAACTTAGCAAGATCCTGTGTCAAAATAAGAAGGGATGGAGATATAGCTCAGTGGTAAAGCAACCCTGGGTTCAGAACCCCAGAATCAAAACAGTTTTTTATTTTATTTTTTTGTTTACCTCTCACCACTTCCATTGTACTTTTTGGGGGGAGAATATAACAAAGTCACACTTTTGTCATCAAGCATGTAAATATTGCAATCTTGCTTCAATATTCATTCTTCTACCCAAACTGCTTCCTCATTGATTATTATCTAGTTAAGAAATTCATCAGTTTATCAGGGCTCATTTTGTTTATCCTCTAGAAGGCTTTATAACCGTTAACCTCTCCTTACTCAAAAAAGCTCTGTTCTCTTCTCCAATCACATTCTGGATCTGCCTCACCTATTCCTTGTATTTTAATGTTCCTTGAAGATTTACCATTGATTTTTGTTTCTTTTACTTTCATTTTTTTCAGTTGCTAAAGATTACCATATCAGTCCTGATATCTTTCTCCTTTTTTATGTTTCATTATTCAAAAATATTTTACAGCATAGTTCACAATATAGCTAAAAAAAAAAAAAAGCTAAACTCTGGAACCAACCTAGATGCCCTTCAGTAAATGAATGGATAAAAAAAAAATGTTGGCATATATACACAATGCAATATTACTCAGCAATAAAATTTTGAGAATAAAATCATGCCATTTGCAGGTAAATGGTTGGAATTGGAGAAGATAATGCTAAATGAAGTGAGCTAATCCCCAAAAAAACAAATGCCAAATGTTTTCTCTGATATAAGGAGACCGACTCATAGTGGGGTAGGGAGGGGGAGCATGGGGTAATAGATGAACTCTAGATAGGGAAGAGGGGTTGGAGGGGAAAGGAGGGGGCAGGGGGTTAGCGATGATGGTGGAATGTGATGGTCATCATTATCCAAAGTGCATGTATGAAGACATGAATTGGTATGAATATACTTTATATACAACCAGAGATATGAAAAATTGTGCTATATATGTGTAATATGAATTATAATACATTCCACTGTCATTTATTTAAAAATATATATTTTTAGTTGTAGTTGGACACAATACCTTTATTTTGTTTATTTAGTTTTTTTTTGTTTGTTTGTTTGTTTTATGTGGTGCGGGGGAACAAACCCAATTGCCTCACTCATGCTAGGCAAGTGCTCTACCACTAAGCCACACAACCCCAGCCCTCAGTCTTGATATCTTTCTATAACTTGAAACTCCAAAGACATCCCAAAGAAACTTACAGTGGTTTTAAGATTACATTTAATTTTTTGTAAGTTTTTTTGTTTGTTTGTTTGTTTTTTTTTGCCAAGAGAGTGAGAGGGTATGTAATCCCTTCATTTGAAACTTGGTGATCCTTTGGATTTCTTGCACAATAGAATCTAATGGAAGAGATGTTAGAGGACTTTCTGGAATTTGTTAGAATATATTGTTCAGCTTCTGCTGCTGTCTTGTGGTTAACTCATTCTGGGAGTGCGTCTAGCTGCAATGTTAAGAAGGCTGACTCCCTTGAGGTCACACTGGTGGATACCCAGGTAGACGGCATATAGAGAAAAACATGGCTGAGGAATCCCAGCCTAGATATTAGACATGTGAATGAAGATACCTCTGAGGCGATTCCTGACCATGTTACTGCTCCATATGAAATTCATTGAGTGAGACTTAATTAAATGAACGTAGGAAGTTATTAACATACCATTTTAACATACTGTTTTGATGTGGCTTGTTAGATTGCAGTAAATAACCTGTATTCACATTTATCAGATCCTAAAATCATTGTCATCTCCCCATTGAACTTTAGTCTTTGTTTCTCCTAGTGTCATCATCACCTATGATATAACCTTTTAAACTTTTGTTCAATTCTTTGGCTCATTTAAAAAAAAAATCTTTAAACACGTTTTAAGGGGTTAAGGGTGTAGCTCAGTTGGAGCATTTGCCTAGCATGCATGTGGCCCCAAGTTCAATCCCTAGCATTGCCGCCTACAAAAAAATTATTTCTTTTGTACACAACATAAAATTGACCATTTAAATTAAAGAGTACAATACAGTGGTATTGAGTATATTTACAGTGTTGTAAAACCATCACCGTTATCTATTTTCTTAACTTTTTCATCAAATTCTGTACCCGTTCTACAAATACTAATTTTTCCCAGCCCATAGTAACCTCAATTCTACTTTTCTATCCCTATGAATTTGCCTTTTTATTCCTGAATAATTTTCCATGTGTTTATTATCACATATTGTTTATCCATCCTTCTGTTGATAGACCCTAGGTTATTTTCTTCTTTTGTCAGTTGTGAATTAATACTGCTATGAACATGGATATACAGGAAAAAAGGAAAGAAAAAAGAAAAAGAAAAAAAAGGAAAGAAAATAAACAAAAGTCTCATCCTTGAATTAAAAAAGAAAAAGAAAAGGGGATTTTCTGAGAAAAATACATTTATAGCCATGAGACAGTAAGTGTTTTGTTTTTTTTTTTTAAAAGAAAAACTCTTTCTCGAAACCAAGGTAAAAAGAAAATAAAAGAAAGGTGGTGGTGGGGTCTAAGTGAAAGTCTAAGTGAGATCAGTAGAGTAGAAAAAAGGGACCAAGGGCAGGAAGGAGGGGAGGAAAGGGGGAAATGCTGGAAAATTATATTGGCTCAATTATTTTGTTACATTGTGTGCATGTACGAATGTAAACAACAAATCCCATGACATTCAGCTATAATGCACCAATAAAATATATTTTCCTTAGAGTTGGGTGTTTAGCTTAGTGGTAGAACACTTGCATAACATGCCTGATGCCCTAGGTTTGATTTCCAGTGAGAGGTGAGGGAATTCATATGTTTCCTTGTAAAAGTTTCATGGTTTACGTATCACATTTAGATCTATGATCCATTTGAAGTCTATTTTTATATGGTCTGACAAATTCTATAAAAGATTACGTAAGTATTTTAGGCATTGAGCACCCAAAATGATCTGTTGCTTGTTCTTCTTTGTTGTTTTTTTAACAACCCCTTAGAAATGTTAGAACTTGGCCTCAAGGGCTATACTAAAAATAAATGCCGGATTTGGGCTTTGAGCCATATTTTGGTGACCTCTGGATATGCATGGGTCCATTTGTGTGTTTTATGTTCTGTTTCCCTGATCTGTGTATTTACTCTTTCTAAAACCCCATGTCTTGATTATACTTATACAAATTCTTGAAATTAGGTAATGTAAGTCCACCACTTTTTTTCTCCAAATCTATTTTTCTTTTCCAAAAGATAACCTTGACCTAATAACTTTTACCTTGTACCTATTTCTTTCCATATATATTTTAGAATCAGATTTTCTATATCTTCAACAAATCCTACTGGGATTCAGGTTGAGAATTGATTGTGTTGAACCTATACATCAATTTAGAGAGAATAGGTATCTTAGCAAAATGTGTCATCTGATCCATATACATGGCATGTTGCCTTATTTGTTTATTTGATTAGTGTATGAGTTTATTGCATCTTGATCCTGAACAGATTTTGCTAGATTTATATCTAAGTGGGTTTTTTATATTCTATTATCATTTTTAAAATTTAGATTTCCAACTAACTATTTATTACTTATATATGGAAATATAGTTGACTTTGTAAATGGACCTTGTACTGACTCACTAAACTCAATTCTAAGACCTTTTGTGTAGAGTCCATTGAATTTTTTATAAGACATTTTATTTGAAAATACAGATTTCCTTTCTCTCTCCCTTCCTTCCACTTTTCTTCTCACTGAGGCAGCCCATATTCAGCCACTCTCATAAAAAGTGAATTTTATGCATTTTCATAAAATTGGGGAGAAGCAGCTAGTTTGCTTTTCCCTTTACCCACAGAAGCCTTGTAGAAATTAAAGCCAAGTGCTATACATATGTAAATTTAGCTAGGCTGTGCTTAGCAAGAGAACAAGTCAGTATAATTTCCTTCCTGTTTTCCCTCACCCTGAGGATATAAAAGCAGTTATGAGGAAGTTGCTTTTAATTTCAAAAGGAATGTGTTTCCTTTTTTCCCATTCCTTTCTTTTCTGGCTACACTAAGGGATAAATAGGAGTGATGAGAATGGAAATATTTCTTGTGTTTTCAATTTAGGAGCAAAGTGTTGAGTCTTACATTTGAGCATGATAGCTTAAGATGTTTTGTAGATGCCCTTTATCTATTTAAGGAAGTTCTCTTCTGTGCCTACTTTAGCAACAGTTTTTACCATGAATGGATGTTGAATTTCACCATGTTTTTTTCTTCATGATCATTGGCCCAAGTTCTTATTTAGTTCCCTAGTATAGTGAATTACAGTTATCGGTTTTTGATTGTTGAACCAGCCTTGCATTCCTAGACTAAACAGAACTTGGTCATGATCTATAATCCTTTTCACATTTTGCTGGATTTGATTTTGCTAATCCTATGTTGAGAATTTTTGTGTCTGTGTTTACTGGGGTTGTTATTATGTAGTTTTATTTTCATGTAATTGTTTTGTCTTTTAATATCAGGTTAATGTTAGTCTCATAAAATTAATTGTGAAATGTTTCTTTCTCTTATGTTTTCTGGAAAAGATGGTATAGAATTGGTATTATTTCCTCATGAAATGTTTGGTAGAATGTGTGTGTGGGGGTATTTTTTTTTTTTCCAGCTAGCTTTGATAATTTGTGTCTTTTAAGAAATTGGTCCATTTTACCTAAATAGTCACATTTTATCTGAATAGTGCACATACAATATTTTGTAGTATTCCTTTCTTATCTGTAGAATCTGTATTAGTGTCTGTAGTTCTTTTCTGATAGTACTGCTCACTCACTCTCTAGCTGGTATGTTATCAATTTTATTGATTTTGTAAAATCATCCTACAATTATTTAACTCCTTAGTTGCATCAATTTCTGTTCTTATTATTTTCTTTCTTCTCTTACTTTGGTTTAATTTAGCTCTTTTTTAATATCCCAAGGTAGAAGCCTAGGTTATTGACTTGCAATCTTTATTTTTTCTAGTATAAGCATTTAATGCTATAAATTTGGTTTATTTGATTTAAAAACTTTCTGCAGGTTTCTTTGATTGGTATCTGCTTTCTCTTTTTCCTGTCCTATAACCTTTAATTTTTGCTTGAGCCTGTTGGTCATCTTTAGGGTAAAGGCTGTCAAAGTCTCTTGCCCATTTTATAATTATTATTTTTAAATTATTATTAATAATAATAATTATATAAAAAGTAAGAATTCTTTTTTCTGGATCCTGGGCTGGGTCGTAGCTCAGTGGGATAGGGTCGTAGCTCAGTGATAGAGTGCTTGTCTAGTATGTGAGAGGCACTGGGTTTGATTCTTGGCACCACATGTAAATAAATAAAGGTCCTTTGACAACTATTTAAAAAAAAAGAATCATTTTTTTCTGGATCCAAGTCACTTATCAGGTATTTGATTTGCAGATTTTTCCCCCCCATTCTGCTGGTTGTCTTTTTCCTTGGTGGAATTTTTTGAAACAGTTTTAACCTTTGATTCTAATTTGTCCCTTTTTTCTTTTGTCACACATGCCTTTAGTGTCATATTGAAAAGAAATTGCCTGGTCCTGGTCACAAGGATTTACTCTTATATCTTCCTCTAAGACTTTTTATAGCTCTAGATATTAATTTTAGGTACAAGATCCGTTTGAAGTTAATTTTTCATAGGGTTGAGGTGTAGGGGTCCATTTTTATTCTTTTGTATATGGATATTCATTTATCCTACCACCATTTGTTGACCCATATGAATGGTTTTGTTGCTCTTGTAACATCAATAAACATAATAGTTTATATCTGAACTCTAATTCGTTTCTTTCCTGTTGCAATGTCTGTCTTTATGAATATGTATATTTATGAATGTGTATGTGAATGTATATCAATTTTTTTTGGCTGGGGGGGGGTGGTCCATACTTAGAATTGCTGTGTCCTTGGTGGTGAATTGGCCCTTTTGTCATTTATAATTCCACTTTGTTTCTATTATAAACTCTTTTGCTCTGAAGTCTACTTTATCTCACTTTAATATAGACACTTTAAAAAATTTTCTTATATAATTTTTATACCTTTATTTTATTTATTTTTATATGGTGCTGAGAATCGAACCCAAGATCTGGCACGTGCTAGCTGAGCGCGCTACCGCCGAGCCCCAGCCCCAGCCCCAGCCCAGCCCAGACACTTTTTTTGATTAGTGTTTGTATTGCATTTTTTGGGGGGAATCATTTATTTTCAGCCTATCTTTATCATTATACTTTTTGAGGTTTTTGGAGATGGCATATCTTTGGGTCATTTATTTTATTTTATTTTTTGGTTTTCACTCTTGCCAATCCCTGAGTTGGAAATTGAAATTTTACTTTCTTTGCAAGTAATTTGTAGATGCCATCATCCCAGAAACACTTTAAGTTTATTTTTTCACTTGGAATTTTCAAAATACATTATATAGCTGACAAGACAGGAGAGTTTTAGTTTTTTTAATTCTTTGTTTTGTTTTTCTTTGCAATTGTAAATGGCATTATTCTTTGTTTATTTTTACTTTTCGTGTACAGCCTACTTAAAATTTGGGTCTTTTATTTTCAACCTGAATAAACTTTGATTTTCATGTATTATATGTGGTCAAAGCAAAAGCTAGAAAACTTAAGGACTGGGAACTGATCATAGCATTTCTTACTAGTTAGGCTTCCTAGGTCCTTTTTCACCCCATGCTAGATCAGTAATAGATTAAAGCAAAGAATAATGAAAATATTTCATCTGGCCATTTTATTGCATATGGGAGGATTTTTTTTTTCTAAACATACAATCTCCTTTACTGCCAGAAATAGAAGTCATATCTTTATTTGCACAGGAGTTTTTATTTTAATACAGACTTATCAATTCTTTATTGTTCATACTTTGGGCTCTTTCTGAGAAAGCTCTCTCAACTATGAAAACTAAAAGATATTCTTGTATAATTTTCCCAGAAAAAATATTTAAAAACATTTTTTTGGTACTGGGGATTTAACCCAGGAGTGATTTATCTAGGAGCTACATTTCCAGCACCCCCCCCCCCACACACTTTTTCTTTTTTTTTTTTTTTGAGACAAGGGTTCACTAAATTGCTGAGGCTTGCAACGTGTGATCCTCCTGCCCCTGCCTCCCCAGTCACTAGGACTATTTGCGTACCCCACTATACTTGGCCAGAAATTTTAGTCATACTTTAAATTCATCTTAAATATTTGTTTAACTTGAGAGATAGTATTGAAATTTTTAAAAAATTTTTTGCCCTGACAGTAAGGAGGTATTTGCATGTGTTTTCTCCCTCATACTGTTAATGTTTTACATCATTAATTACTTGTGCTGCACTTGTGACATCTGTGAAATCCTGATTTCTTTTTTTTTACCATGATGTCAAGCAGTTAGCTAATATTGAGGGTTTTGCATCTCTATTTGTGGGATTTGCCTTTATATTTTCTTTTATTCCTTTGAATCATAAGACTAATTGGGTAACATTTCCCGTTTTCCTATTCTTTGGAATAATTTAGATAAATTGGACATACTTTGGAAAGGTTGTTAGACAGGTTTGGTAAAGCTGTCTCTGGTGACTTTTAAGTATATAAGATTTTAAAGCACTTACTAGTTTTCTTTAATGTATGTAGGTTTAAGTGTTCTACCTGTAGTTCTTTTCACTTTTTTTATTGTCCCTTTAATTTGCTGTTCTGAAAGTACTCTTTTCTTTATGCCAGTTCACATTATCTGGCATAAATTTTAGCTTGACAGTAAGTCTTTATATGGGATAGAGTAAATGGTTTTATATTTTAAGTACTCTTAATCATTTAAGTTTGTAATCTCTATAGTTCTGTTGTTGGAGTTCTGAATGTGTGTGTGTGGGGGTGATTCATCTCTGCTATCTTTTGCTGTTGATAAATTGATTCTTCTTATGCCTTAGAATTTTGGGTTGTAACCTTGTTACCCAATAAGCATTAACTCTGAGAATCATCTACAGTCAGGGTTAAGAATGTGTTTTTGACTCATGTTTTATTTTTACCTAGTTATAGTCTTGTTGTTGTTGTTGTTTTAATCAAAGTTTTCCCCTTTGGGGATTTTATGAATAGTCAATAATGTAAAATCAGACTTTAGACTTATATGAAAGCTGCCTCATGGTTAGGAATTTTCAGAAGAGGCTTTTCTTCATTCAGATCCCAGGTAGAGGCAGAAAAACCTCTTTGTGCTCATCTGGGCTGGAGGGAGGACTTGCCCTTCCGGTTTATTTTTCATGGAGAATGTTGCCCTGGGTTATTAGTGGAAAAGTCTTAGTTTATACCTTGCCTTATTTGTACTCTGGGCCTGAACATTGTTGTACCTGTGTGTGATAAGCCCAAATTGCTTCTTGTTCGTCTGTTCTTCCTTCCTTCCTTTTCCTCCCTCCCTCCCTCCCTCCCTTCCTTCCTTCCTTCCTTCCTTCCTTCCTTTTCCTCCCTCCCTCCCTCCCTCCCTCCCTCCCTTCCTTCCTTCCTTCCTTCCTTCCTCCTTTCCTCATTTCCTCTTTTTGGTACTGAGGATTGAATCCAGGGGCATTTTCCACTGAACTACATATCTAGCTCTTTTATTTTTCATTTAAATTTTTGAAACCACGGTCTTGCTGAGTTGTTTAGGGCCTTGCTAAATTACTGAGATTGGCCTGGAACTTAGTGATCCTCCTACTTTAGTCTCTCCTGAGTTGCTGGGATCATAGCAAATTGCTTGTTCTTTCACAAGCCTTTCCAGGCAACCCCAGCACAGTTTATACCCAAGTTCTATTTCTTTCTTTGTGAATGCTGGAGATTTTGTGTCAGATTAAGAGTGCAATCCTATTTTATATTTTATCCAATTTTATATTTTATCCAGCATGTCTAGATATTTTGTTTCATGACTTTTTAGATCATCTAGTCTGCCATGTTGTTGGAAAGGAAGTTGGTATTTTAAAATAGGATATACAAAGCAATTATGTATAGTTAGCTTAAATAATTTCCCCCTAAGATGGGAGGACCAAATATAAATAGCCTTTCATTGTTGACCAAGGCAAAATAATTGTCTGAAGCAAAGTATTGCATAGTGGCTTTGGGCAACTCTAGACCCTCATAACCTGGCTAGAGTGTATAACCCTTGCCACTTAACAAAACCTGTATAATCTTTAGAAGTCTGTGGTATCTCCCTGTGCTTCTTCACTTTTAAAGAATCTTAATAGTGCTTACCTCATGTTTTTTTTTTTTGTTTAAATGAGCCAGTACACATATACTTTACAATAGTGTCTGACTATCATTAGTATTCAATAAATGTTAGTTATTATTTTTATTATATTACTATGAACTTCATTAACCATAATGCTTACTTCTTGAGACCATTTTTCTGCATGGGAAAAGTTTTTCATTGACTATAGGAAAAACTATAGAATTTATACTTTATTTTTAGAAGGCTGTATTGCTTTTTCCTGTTCTGTTTTATAAATGAGTTTTCTGCAGAGAAGGAAATCAGTTGCCACTTCATTAAGACACTACTAAATTTTAAACTTTCCATTAGTAAGTAACCTTTTGTTTTCAAAACCATTGGTTGTTTTTCTCTTAAATTTATGTTACTTATTACTAATCTCTTTTCCCTGACCCTCCAATGAAAAACCTACTCCTGTGATATATTTTCTTCATCCAGAAAGGTGTTCAGAAATCATAGTATGATAAGGCTCTCAAGTATTCATTCTTTTTTTTTTTTTTTTCTTTTTGTGGTACTGGGGATCAAACCCAGAGCCTCATGCTGGGTAAGTGTTTTGTCTCTGAGCTACCCCCTGAGCCCTTCAGTCACACTTGAGGGTCATTACTATGACTTTGCACTAAATATTATGGAGGGAACTCTTTCTGTAACTTTGTCTTACTCACCTGCATAACCTATTTCATAACTGTATTTTTCATTTATGGAAAATATATTGTCCTTGGGACTGGGTCTGGGGCTCAGAGGTAAAGCACTTGCCTAGCATGCGCGAGGCCCTGGGTTCTATCCTAAGCACTACATAAAAATAAAATAAAGATATTGTGTCCACCTATAACTAAAAGATAAATTTTTTAAAAAAGGAAAATAGTCCTACCTATCTTCAGGACAGCATCTTTAGAAATATGAAATTTTAGTGTCACAAGGGACATCAGAGATTGTCTAGTTGTTTTCAAACACTTTTTAATAGACTTCTTCTTTTCCTAATAAAGGTATACTCATGCACACATGAACTGTATATGTATAATGGATCAAATTATAGTTAGTAGTTAAAGTGAGGTGTCTTGGACTTTTCTTTCTCATTACATCATTCAGTACACTCACTGAACCCCAACAATACTACACAGCATAATCTGGAACTACTGATCTAGTCTCTCTCATATTTTAGGGTCCATGAAATTGGCCTGCATGGAAAGAAAAATTCACCCAACACCACACATTAACTAGCTAAATAAGGACTAAGCCTAGTGTTTACTGTTTCAATTTTGCTACTTCCTAAAGCATTGCCCTGTTCCCTCTGCTATATGTCTGGAGAGCTGCTGCTTCATCTTCCCCACAGCCTTGTCTAACACAGTCTCTCCTTATACTTGGCCTGCCAAAAAGAATCTTAACTTAGACAATCCTTGGTCTAGGATTCTAGTGATAAGATTCTAGTGACAGTCTTCCTCTTTAGAGACAGTTTACCAAGTTAGTTTATCTGCAGATAAATTATTCCTTAAGCTTTAGAGATAACCCTTAAATGCCCTGTTCTCTAACTAGCCCTTTTATAAAATAAGAAAAACAGAAGGATTGGCAGTACCTCCAAAGACTAAAAGCCACATACATTTTTATAATTGCTTCTATATGCGGTTTAATCATTTAATTATTCAACTAACTACTGGGTACAGTTGGTGCACACCTGTAATCCCAGTGACTTGGGAGGCTGAGGGAGAGGATCATGAGTTCAAAGCCAGTCTCAGCAACTTAGTGAGACCCTGTCTCAAAATAAAACATGGTTCAGTTGTTAAACACCCCTGGGTTCAATCCCTGGTACAAAAAAAAAAAAAAAAAAAAAGAAAATTCAACAAACCAAATATTTATTGATGTCCTTTTTTGGACAGACTTCTTAGAATCTCTGGTACATTCCAGAATTCTCTTTCACCTGTCATGTTACTCTTTGTTTAGATACTGGGCAGTTTTATCTGCTTCAGTTCTCAGACTGATGACTCTCAAATATGTATTTCTTCTCGGTTGGACAGTGAATCATTTATTCATCCATTTCTTGTTTATTCATTCAACAACAAATATTTATTTATGCTTGGTAGTGTTCCAGATTCTAGTAACTTGATAATAAGACTGTTACTCTGGAGCTTTTAGTGTGAGACATATATAAATATAATTTATATATATATGATGGTGTTAAGTAATAAGAAAGTGAAAATATGATAAAGGCATAGAATGAGTTGGGAGCGTGGAAGGTACATGTGGTCACAGGTGATGGCACTAGAGCACAGTTTAGAACTGAGAAACAAGCCTCGGGTAAGTCTGTTAGAAGAGTAGAGATTGAGTTTAGTGTGGGAAAATCAAGGAGGCTGTCATTAGGTAAGACTGTGCAAGCATAGAGGTGTGCATGATTAGTAAGGGATTTGAGGATTGGATCAAAATAGCACCTCACTAGGCCTTAGCAATTTCTATGGTTTGAATATGGCTTGAGTGGTTCCCCCAAGGTTTGTATGTTGAAATTTAATCCCTATTATGAGGTATTAAAAGTTCAGAAACTCAATCTGACTATGGTTTTTAGAGGTGAGGTCTTTGGTGGGCTAGGGATGTAGCTCAGTAATAGATCACTTGCCTAGGGATGTGTGAGGCCTTGGGTTCAATTCCCAGTTGTGTGTTGGGGATGGGTGCGTTTTAGAGGTGGGGCATATGGGAGGTGATTAGGATTATATAAAGTCATTAGGATGGAGCTTTCCCCTAATAATTGAATCCTAGTGGTTTATTTTTTTCTAGTGGTACTGGGGATTGAGCCCAGAGCCACACATATGCTGCGTAAATTTTAGTGTCTAGTGGGAGGGAGTTCAGAAGAGAACAAGAGATAGAGATGGAGATCCCCTGCCAACGTCTCTCCCTCTCTCCCCCTTTCTCTTGCCTTTGATGATCTGTGTTGTCTTAGGACTCTGCCAACAAGAAAGCCATTTATTTGTCAGATGTGGCCCCTTGACTTTGCACCTTCAGAACCAAGAATCTAAAGAAACCTTTCTTGATTAAAACTCTGCAGTCAAGCCAGGTACAGTGACTCATGCCTGTAATCCCACAGCTCAGAAGGCTGAGGCAGGAGAATCACAAGTTCAAAAGCTCAGCCTTAGGAATTTAGCAAAGCCCTAAGCAACTCAGCAAGACCCTGTCTCTAAATAAAATATAAAAAAGGGCTGGGGATGTGGTTCAGTGGTTAAGCACCCCTGGGTTCAATCCCTGGTGCAAAAAGAAAAAAACAAAAACCAAAAAACCATCCCAATCTATGGTGTTATGTTATTGGCAACAGAAAATGGATAGTAGAGCAAAGAATGAGAAATGGACCAGTGGACCCAGCTTTCAGTTGGATTTTTAAGTCCTTCTTCTATCCTTCTTCCTTTGGTTGAATCATAAGCCCTCAAAATATAGGGGTTTTTTTTTCCCCTTTTTTGTTGTTCTTTTTAGATATACAGACAATACAGTGTATTTTGATATGTGCATATACATACATAGTGTATAGCTTATTCTAATTAAGATTAATTCTTGTGGTAGTGCAAAATGTGGAGTTACACTGGTCATGTATTCACATATGAATATAGTAAAGTGATGTCTGATTCATTCATTCTTATTCTCGTCCTCAGCCCCTTCCCTTCTTTTCCCTTTTGCTAATCCAGTGAACTTGTATCACTCCCCCTTATTGTGTGTTAGCATCCACATATCAGAGAAAATATTTGCCCTTTGGTTTTCTGGGATTGGCTTATTTCACTTGGCATAGTCTCCAGTTCCAGCCATTTACTGTCAAATGCCATAATTTCATTCATCTTTATGGCTGAGTAATATTCCATTGTGTATATGTACCACATTTTCTTTATTCATTCATTTGTTGAAGGGCACCTAGGTTGGTTCCATAGCTTAGCTGTTGTGAATTAAGCTACTGTAAACATTGATGTGACTTCATCACTGTAATGCTGATTTTAAGTCCTTCAGGTATATTTTGAGGAGTGGGAGAACTAGGTCAAATGGTGGTTTCATTCCGTTTTTCTGAGGAATCTCCATGCTGCTTTCCAGAAAGGTCACAGCAATTTGCAGTTTCACCAGCAAAGTATGAGTGTACCTTTTTCTCCTTTCCAGCCTTTATTGTTACTTATATTCTTGGTAATTGCCGTTCTGACTAGAGGGAGATAGAATGAATATCAGAGTGTTTTTAATTTGCATTTCTATAATTGCTAGAGATATTAAACAATTTTTTATATAATATAGGTTTTTGAAACTGAACTTTGTTCATGGAGTGTTCCTTCCATCAGTGAATGGTACCACTAATGACATATTTGAATAATGCAGGCACGTACACACATTGTCTTTGATGTTCCGTCCTTCCTTATCTATATCAGTTGCTTTTTTGCCAATTCTGCCTTAATGAATAGATCAGTTTATCATTTTTGATGTCAGTATAGTTTAGGTCTCCATTATATTTGGTATTATCATAGGAGTCTCTTAATTTATCTTGTCTTAAAATTTTTAATATCTACACAGTATTTTATAAAGCCATATGTGATCTGACCACAGCCTTGCTGCCTTTTTCCACATTTCAGAGTTTAAAAAATTTTCATTTTAGCATGTTTACTAGTTGCAGTCAGCTGGAGGCATAGCAGAAAATGATTCTGTTCCATCCCATCTAGACAAGTACATCAAATTCACCTTAGACTTTTCAAAAGACTTAATGCTTGATCTCTTCCTCAGGTCAGTTTAATCAGAATAGGAGAGGGGCCAGGAGGTAGGTTTCATCAATCTAAAAAATATTTTCAGGTAATTGAATGGGCAGCAACATTGAGAAGCCCTGTTTTTGAAACCCATACTTCCTTGCCATTGATGAGTTTGGTAAATAATCATTTTACCAGTTCTTGCCAATAAGATATGAAGGGAAGCTCTTTGTAAAATAAGTTTACAAGGAAATGCTTTCTTTTGAACATTGTACTGTGTGCATATAAATTTTGGAATTGCTGTGATAATCTTGCTCACGGCCCCCCAAAATAGCCAACCCTGGAATGCAGATAAGAGACATGGAAAGAAACCTGGTTCTTGATTGTCTTTTTTTTTTTAACATTTAATTTTTAAAAGTAGTTAGACCAATACCTTTATTTTATTTATTTATTTTTTAATGTGGTGCTGAGGATCGAACCCAGGGCCTCGCACATGCTAGACGAGCTGAGCCACAACCCCAGCCCCTTTGATTATGTCTTTTATTTACTGAATTAGTTAGCTCTGGAATCTATTGTACCTCTATTAAAATGTTCTTAATATTTCAGCTCTGAGATTGGATTCTGATTTATAGCTAGAAGCTTCCAAACTACTATATCTCATGAATGGATAAAGTAGTGGTAAAATATACCACTATTTACTGCTGTGTTTTCTATTATTTCTCTTGTATAAATAACACTGCAGTGAACATACTGGTGTGTATAGTTCATTCCCCCAGTTTTGGGCTTTATGTCATTACTCAGATTAACATCCCAGAAGTAGTTAACATTGTTTTTGTTTTTGTTTAATATTTCAAATTCCTTTCCCAACAGGTTATATCTATCTACAATGTTAGCAGTAATTAGTATTTTTTTAATCTTGCTCACCGGGTTTTTTTTTCCACTGTTGTTTACACATGTTCTGTCATTGTAATGTCCCATTTTTATTTCTTTTATTACTAAACATGTTAATCATTTCTCTATTTTTATTCATTAGTTTCATTTCTTTTTTTTAGGCAATTGTACAATCATGTCTTTGTGCAATAATTTAGGAACTATGGAACATGGGGAAGTTATAGTTACTATTACTAAAACAAGGGAATAATAAATAATTTACTTATTACTGTAGGGTTAGTGTGAGGTTAAAATGAGACATTTTCCTGAAGTTCTCTGAGCATCATAATGAAATAATAGTCCTTTATCACATTTGCTGTATTTTTAACATCTTTTGTTTCCCTTTTCATGGCATTATTTTACACAGAATTATATTTTTAATTATAATTAGTCAAGCCAGTTACTTTTCAGTCATAATTTAGATACAAGAAAAGACATGAGAAAAATGACATGGAGTTATACGTAACTAACTTATGTTAATCATACTATGTACCTACATGTTAATTATATACACATATAATTAATGTGGTACTGATAAAAATACCATGATGATAACCTGAAAGCAAGAGACATTTTCAAAGGTTTCTTTATATCTTCATATTTATTATATACCCTTGAACCAGTTTGTTTTTAAAAACTATTAAATGTGAAGGCTTTTCTCTGAACCAAGTCATTGGTATAGAGACATCTGCCATTTTAATAGAAGAGGACAAAAAGTCAAGCAGGTTATAAAGCAAAATTGGTTTCATGTTATTTTTCTTTTCAGAAAAATGAGCTGGGACAAGTTTTGTTGGATATAGTCTTCAAGCATCTTGATTTGACTGAACGAGACTATTTTGGTTTACAGTTGGCTGATGATTCCACAGATAACCCAGTAAGTTTCATTTTCATTTTAGTTTTTCTCTCTGTTTAAAATATAAAGTCCTTTTTTTGTTTTAAATGTTCACTGATTTAATGAATTTTTAAATTTTTATTTGAACAGTTGGAGGTAATTCTTTTGTCTTCATTCCCCTTTACTTGATGTTTTTGTAAGTCAGCCTATAAGTCTAGTGCCAGTTTCATTAATTGTGTATCTCAGAAAACTGAAAAAAAAAGTATAATTCATCCTCTTGACTTGACGAGAGATGACTGGGCATAAAAATTAAAATATCTGGAGACTTATTAATTTGCACTAAAATGAAATTGGATTTTTATGGTATTCATGGAGAATTATTTCTAACAAAAGATAAATTTTCCAAATAAGAATATTCAAAAAAAAGACCTCCCAAATGAGAGAGAATAAATTCAATAGGTGCTCAAACTTATTATTCAGTATTTGTAATCATGGTTCTTT
The DNA here is from genome assembly GCF_045843805.1 of Urocitellus parryii. Classification (NCBI taxonomy): domain Eukaryota; kingdom Metazoa; phylum Chordata; class Mammalia; order Rodentia; family Sciuridae; genus Urocitellus; species Urocitellus parryii. Next base: position 179,874,695 of record NC_135531.1, read on the forward strand.
TGATTAGAAACATAAGATCATAGAAATAGAAGATAACATATGATTAAATAGTACAGCTGTTGATTTTTTTAAATTGAACATTATGAAATACACTAAGGAAAAACATCTTTTTATGAACCTAGATGAAGGGCTTACTGCAAATTTTGGTTGAATTCTTATATGTTTACATGGTTATACCATGAGAGACTTTTACAGAAATTATGATAGCCTTTTGATTAGTGTAGGAAGAGTTCATTTTTAAGGAAATATTATGGACAGCTTAGAAAAATGAAGAAGCAGAATAAATAGTTTCTGAATCAGTGTTTCAGAAATCCATTATAAGACTATACAGTAGAGTGTCTACAGAAAATATAAATATTGTTTATGAAAGAGTAGGGGTTTTTGTTTGTTTGTTTTTTTGTTTCTTTTTTGTTTTGTTTGTATGCTACTAGAGATCGAACCCAGGAACACTTTACCACTGGTCTATATCCCCAGTCGTTTATATTTATATTTTTATTTATTTATTATTTTGGGGGGTGGTGGGTACCGGGGATTGAATTCAGAGGCACTCAATCACTGAGCCATGTCCCCAGCCATATTTTGTATTTTATTTAGAGACAGGTTCTCACTGAGTTGTTTAGCACCTTGGTTTTGCTGAGGCTGGCTTTGAACTCGTGATCCTCCTATCTCAACCTCTAGGATTACAGGTGTGCACCATTGCACCCAGCCTATATTTTTATTTTTTTGAGACAGGGTCTTGCTAAGTTGCCTCGACCATATAATCCTACTGCCTCAGCCTCTTGAGTTGCTGGGATAACAGGTGTGTGCCATCACATCTGGCTTGTTTAATCGTCGTGGGGTCCCCCCCCCCCCCCCGTCTTGGGTCTTAGTTCTCTGAATGAATTGTTAGTGGGAAATAAATATTTGATGTTAAATGTTACTATTTTACTTTTTGGTATCGTGTATTGATTTTTATATCACAATCAACCAGAAGAAAATAGTGGATGAAGTGATAAAAATAAACCAAGGGCTGGATAATCTCAGTGAAAATAAATACTTTTAAACTTAATTAAAATTAAAACAATGTTTCCTCATATTTTGTCTTCAGATGACTTGACTTTCTCCAAGGGCCTTGAGTTATACTGTTATTTCTTGGTAAATAAACCCATATAGACATGAATATTAGGTGAAATGTCAGTAATGCAGCTCTCCCAGAAAGGTAGATTGTTAGCTAAGAAAATACCCAAAAGATACATGTGACACTGCATTGAGAGAAAAGAAAGTCAGTTGACTCCTAGATTATCTTGCTGGCGCTCATAAGACACTCTAGCCAATCTTGGCTTTAGATTGATTGGAGAAGTGACAAGACAGATTTTATGCCAGATTTTTTTTTTTTTTCCAAAAAGTGGGGTGTGACTATTTTGTGATGCTTTTTTAAAAATTGTGCTGATATTACTTTAAAATCATTTATTACTAATGGTGCAAGACTAGGATACATGGAATACTCATGAATATACATTAATACAGTGACCACCAATATTCCCATGGTTCCTGAAAAAGTGTTCCAAAAGGACTAATACTGAGTTCACGTGTACTACAAGAGATAAAACGTACATCACATAATTTTGGATACAAGAAGATATTCTGTTCTAATTATGCCAGGATGAATTTAGGGAAATAAGAATTTTATACTAGGTTGATCTTTTTGCTCTCTTCTACTTTTTCTAACTTTGTCTTTTCTGTTTTGAGTGTTCCTTTTTAAATGGCAATATATTCCTTGGTTCCAGGGTTTTAACTTGCTTATCATCTAAAATAATTGTTTCAGAAAAGTTAGAATCATAAAATTTTAGGGATCTAAAAGAGGTTTTAGATATGATCTAGTCTAATTCTGTGATTTTACATGAGACATTTTTTCAGTTCAAAAAGATAAAACCTGAATTACTCTGTGGCAGAACCTTGGTATTTCTAATTCTCTTTGCCATTCTTTTTCTCTGGACTGCAATTTTAATATTTAAATAGAAAAATTGTGAGATGCCAAAATATGTCCAAAAAGGATCTTTTTTTAAAAAAAAGTTTATTTTTTAGTTGTAGTTGGGAACAATATCTTTATCTTATTTATTTATTTTTATGTGGTGCTGAGGATCGAACCAGGACCTTGCACATGATAGGCGAGCGCTCTACTGCTGAGCAACAACCCCAGCCCCCAAGAAAGGATCTTTAAAGATTTTATAGTTAATATCCCATTTCTACTTGCCAGCATGAACTTATGTTAAGGTTTTGAGGGTAATGAATACACTGAAGGAAAGGGGCATCATTCTTCAAAAGAGAAAGGAATAAGGTAGTGTCATTTATGAAGTATCGATTGTAGGTTTATTAACTAAGTGTTTTGCATATATCTCATTTAATGCTATTTTTGTTTCTTTCCACATTTTTTATTTGAGCATGATAGTTGTATATAACAGTGGGATTTGTTGTTATATATTGGTGATAACAATATGATGTGGTCAGAATTATTCCCCAGCACTTCTCCCGTCCCTCCCATCTTTCTACCCCCTGGTCCCTTTCTATATAGTATAGACATAGTAATAGACAGACAATCAGTAGAGTAGAGGCAGAGGATAACGGGAAGGAAGGGAGGAAGGGAAAGGGAAGATCCTAGGGAATGAGATTGATAAAATTATGTGCATGTACCAATATGGCATAATGAATCCCACTATTATTTTTAGTTATAATACACAAATAAAAATTTAGAAAAGAATTTGCCTTTAGAGCAAGTTCCCATGTGAAAATTGATGTTGCAAGTCCAAGAACCACATTTTGAAAATCCTGCTTTAACTCAGTAAAATATTAAGTCAACTGATGTATGGCTTAATTTATGTGGAACAGTTTGATTGATCTTCCTCCCTCCTCCTCCTTCTCATCCTCCTCCTTTTTTTTTTTTTTCCCCCTGGCACTGGGCATTGAAGCCAGGGTGCTTTACCACTGAGCTACAATACCAGTCCTTTTTACTTTTTATTTTGAGACAGACTCTCACTAAGTTGCTGAGGTTATCACTAAATTGCTGGGCCTGGGGTTGTAGCTCAGTGGTAGATCACTTGCCTTGCATGCGTGAGGCATTGGGTTCGAGTCTCAGCACCACATAAAAATAAATAAATAAAGATGTTGTCCATCTATAACTAATATATATATATATATATATTTAAATTGCTGAAGATGGCCCGAAACTTGGAACCCTCTTGCTTTAGTCTCCTGATTTTGCTGGGATATAGGTGTGAGCCACTGTGCCCAGCTAAAGTTTTTTCTTGTTTTAACATATAACTCAAAGTTGCTGAATTATTTATTTTGTCAGGCTTGAATAAATACAGAAAAAGTCACATATGGTTCAGTATAACAGTTCCTATAGTACTTGCTTTTATTTCACATGTCAGTATTTCTGTCTTATATTTCTTTCATGTGTTTTGTTGTAATAACTTAAATTTAGGCTTTTGTTACCTACTTATAAACATCTTTGGTAACCTCTTTTTAAATTTTAGCCCTGTTATACTTTCTTGAGGAATGACAGAGGTACCTGAGATACAGAGGAATGTTTCAGAAAGAAGCAGCAGCATATGCAAAGATTCAAAGTAAAGACACAAGAATGCTGTATTTGAGGAATTGAAAAAATGTTTTGAGCTGGGGATGTGGCTGAGTGGTTAAGTACCCTTGATAACTATTATATCCCTGGTATCAAAAAAAAAAAAAAAACGTTTTAATTTGGCTGGCAAATAAGGTCAGGAACAGACAGGTAGAAAAGGACTATGCTTACTTAAGGATTTATTTATATACCAAATGTAAGACATAATTCAGCTCTATCACTTTATGTTTACAGTGTAGACAATGACTAATACAGTTATAGTTTAGAGATAATTGGAAGATTATTTTATTAATGATGTTACTAGGAAAAGTAATGATTGACTGTAGGGGGTGAAGAAAAAATGAGTGCTAGAAATAATTTGATGATATAGGACTAGATATAGTTAAGGTAGAGTGAATCCATAGGGAAAGGAATTAAACTCATTAATTCTGCATTTTGTAAATTCATGGAATTTTCCATATAGATTATCATGTATGTATGTGGTTAATTACATTGACTTTCAGATTTTAAATATATACAATTGACTGTGGACAAATAGATACAATTGACTGTGTGTTAAACTTGAATCTAAATACACATAAGTTCAAGTATTTTTCTTCTTTAATTCCTTGGGGTTTTCTGTGTAAATTATCATATCGTCTCTGACTAGGGACGGTTTTACTTCTTTTCCAGTCTTTATTTTTCTCATTTTTAAATTCATTATTGCATTGGCTAAAACCACCTTACAGTGACGAACAGCAGTGATGGGAGAGATTAATTTATCTTCTTAAGAAGAAAGTATTCAGTGATTCACCATCAGGTATGCTGTCAGTGTAGAGGTTTTTTCCCCCCTGAATTAATGTAATTGAAAAGTAGAACCACAATGAAATGTCAATACACATTCACTAGAATAGTTAAAATTAAAAATTCTTTCAATACCAAGTGTTGGAAAGTATGTGGAAGAGCAGATAAGAATTGCCTGTGAGAATGTAAAAATATTCAATCATTTAGAAAATAGTTTGGTAGTAGTTTAATTCCTTGTAAAAATTAAACACATTTGATATATTACACCACCTGGCAAAATCTCACATATATTTATCTAAGAGAATGAAAACATTGTATAAAGCCTTGTATATAAATGTTCATAGGAGTTTTATTCATAATACCCCACGCACAAGTTCACCTTAATGTCCATCAGTAAGTAAATGGATTAAAATAAATGTTGTATAACTATACAGTGGGACACTGTATAATTCCATTTGTATTAAATTGTAGATCAAGCAGAATTGATAAATAGTGACTAAAAACAGATGTTGTCCAAGGCTTGGTTGACATACTACAAAGGGATACAGGGAACATTTTAGGATGTTGGAAATATCTTGATTGATAGTGGTGGTTACCTAGCTGAATACATTTGTCACAACTTAGACTGTATATTGAAAATAGGTAATTTGTTTGGACCTACAGTCCGTATTTTATTTCCTTTTTGAGGAGGAGTATCTCCACTCATTTCTTTTAAAATTCCAGTTGCTTTTTCATGGAATTCTAGGGTCTTTGTTTTTCATGCGTAGTTCATGTGTCACTGAGTTGAGGTGGTTTGAATATGTAGGTTTAGGGCCTACTTTCTGTTGAGTCTTCCCTTTCAGAATTTCATTCTCAGTTTTTTGGATGTTCTGTCTGTCCTTAACTCTGTCTTCTGACACCTCTGGTCAGTGAGGCTATCCCCTTGCTTTATGAAGGAATTGAGATTGCCCTCAGGCCAACTGCTAGAAACGTCACTCTCACTTATTACAGTTTAAGAGTAGACTTTGCTCCTGCTTCTGCCTGCTTTTGGTTACTTTGCAGTGTCAGACATTACACATACACACAAACTAACACCATTAACAACAAATGTTAAGAAGGATGTTTTGAAGATGGATCTTCTGAGGATTGGATCTTCAAAGATTGGTAGAAGAATCAAACCAGAGGAAAACCCACCAGAAGGAGGAGAGAAGAAAGGGGCACAGAAATTACAGTAGAAGGGGTAGAGAGAGAAAAGGGGAGGGGAGGGGGGATAGTAGAGAATAGGACAGACAGCAGAATACATCAGATACTAGAAAGGCAATATGTCAATCAATGGAAGGGTAACTGATGTGACACAGCAATCTGTATATGGGGTAAAAGTGGGAGTTCATAACCCACTTGAATCAAACCGTGTAATATGATGTATTAAGAACTATGTAATGTTTTGAACAACCAATAATAAAATTAAAAAAAAAGAAATTATTTGAAGAAATAAATGACCAAAAATTTCCCAGTGATATGAGTATACAAATTAAAAGCAGCTCACCAATCTCTGTAGGATAAAAACTGTTGAAAGACAAAGAGAGAATCTTGAAAGCAGCAAGAGAAAGTTGACTTACGATGTACAAGGGATCCTCAATAAAATAGGTGATTTCTTAGTAGACACCTTGCAGGTCATAAGCAGTGGAATGATACATGTAATTTACTGATGTATTCGACTAAGAATTTTGTATCTAGCAAACATGTCCTTCAAAGATAAGGAAAGAATTAAGACATTGACAAATATATTACACCTGAGGGAGTTCATTATCACAACCTGTCCTAAAAATAAATGCTAAAGGTAGTGCTTCAAGATGAAATGAAAAGACACTAGATAGTAAGTCAGCTATACAGAATGAAATATACTATAAATATGCAATTATACATGAACATTTATAAGAACAGTATTATAATTTTGGTTTGTAACTTCACTTTTTATTTCCTATAAAATTCAGAAGACAAATACATAAGGAATAATTCCAAAATCTGTTAAAGAGTACATGTGTAATGATGTAGTTTTTTTGCATCTACAGAGAAGGGTTAAGGGCAGAGTTGTAAAGGACTACAGTTTCTGTATGTAATTGAAATTAAGTTGCCACCAGTTTAACATAGATTGTCTTTAGGATCGCATATGTAATCCTTATGTCTTTAGGATCGCATATGTAATCCTCATGGTAACGACAGAGAAAATATTTATAGACTATACACCAAAGGAAGTGAGAAGAGAATCAAAATATTTACCAAAAAAGAAAGAAACCAAAAACTAAACACAAAGAGGAAAGTAATAGAGAAAATGAAGGACAAAAAAACATACGATACAAAAGTTTATGTTTCCCTGTCAGGGCTGGGTACAATAGCACACACCTGTAATCCCAGAGGCTTGGGAGGCCAAAGTAGGAGGATCCAGAGCTCAAAGCCAGCCTCATCAAAAGTAAGACACTAAGCAACTCAGTGAGACCCTGTCTCTAAATAAAATACAATATCGGGCTGAGGATGTGGCTCAGTGGTCAAGTGCCCCTGGTTACCCCCCCCCCAAAGTATCTGTTTCATTATCAATCATTTAAATGTAAACATACTAAATTCCCCAATCCAGAGACATAGATGGGATAAAGGGTTAAAAACAAAACAAAAAGTCAGGATCTAACTATATCCTGACAAGATTCTTTTTCTGTCTAAGTGTATACAAGTTGACGGGTATTTTTTTCTAGTGTGTTGTTTCTATAAATCATTTGCAGAAGCAGCCTCCTTTCACCAGGAAACAAAGGAAAGATTATATTTATCATCCATTTTTAAGAAGCTCTCCTGCTTCTGGTTCCCTGACTCAAAATTTTATGTGTTTTTATGTGTGTAACTGTTATTGTTTCATGGATTGCTTCAAAGAGCCATCTTAATATTCCATATTTATGTTCTTTTTTAAAAGAATAGTTTTAGTTGTAGATAGACACAATATCTTTATTTTATTTATTTGTTTTGATGTGGTGCTGGGGATTGAACCCATGCCTCACACATGCTAGGCAAGTGCTATACCACGGAGCCACAACCCCAGCCCCCATATTTATGTTCTTTAAAAATAAATAGATATTCTATTTGAAAAAGAAGATACAAAGGCTTCTGTAACAAGATGGCAAACATGCACATTACTAATATATTAATCATTTATAATGCACTAAGTATTTTAATTTTATTATCTATTTTAGACCTATTAACACTGTAAGTTGAATACTGTCATCGTTTTATAGATGAGAAAATTACTATACTGAGAAATGAAGTAGTTTGCCAGAGATCACAAAGCTACTAAATGATAGAATAGTTCCAAAGGTATGCCATTTTCATCAATGAGTGCTGTTGAGACCAACAAGAGATTGACCAACAGAGGCACTGATTTCAGATGTAACCTATTGAGTCAACCCAGACCTCCCTGGCCTTTTGGAAAGCAGTAAGCAGTGTCTACCATTAAGTGTGAATACTTGGATTGGAGAAATCAGCCAGTGTTCCCATTTGACTTGTGACACGCAATGAAATGAGAAAAGCCTCTTTGCCCAGGATTTTGTTATAACATAGTGGAAGCATAGTCAATCCCTTACCAGCTGTGGGAATCAAGCTATATGTCCTATGTCCTCTCTAGAAGTATTCAAAAAAAATAGATACAAACATTTGAGGAAAGTTAACACTGTGAAAGAGATGTACCCACACGATTAAAACAAATACTTTATAGAGGAAATAGAGCAATATGTAAAGAAGGGAAAATAGTTAATCTTGGGATTAATAGAGATGAAGTGAATTTTTACATGTAAATTGCATAGAACGGTGCTTGAAACATTAATGAGTGATCAATATTAATATATAAACGAACATGAAAAAGAACTATATTAGCATGATTAGAGAGGATATTATATCCATGCAAAGGAAACAATGAATGATTTTGGAAAATAAAAATACGATGATCATAATAAAAAAGCTCACTAGTTAGGATAGAGTAGATAAGGTAGAATAGTAATGCTTTCACCATTAATGGATGTAGCAAATATAACAATACATTAATATTTCAATGATAAAATAAATACCAAGTTTAAGCAAACAGTCATATAATCTTCTTTTCAAATGTAACTTTTCCACAAATTCAGCATATATTAGACAACATATTAGGAATTTGTGATACATAAATTAATTTGTTTATGAAATGCTGTATAGAATAAACAAGAGATTCATCCAAAAAAAATGGAATGAGAAATTGGCTTTGAGAAGACTAGAATGGTTCCGTGCCTAAATACAAATCCTTCCTCAATTGATGATGAAATATTGTCCCTTATTATCTATTAATATTTATCAGATATTAATGATTTTTAATACAGTATTATCATACTTGAATATATATTGCATTGCTTACAGTTAATCTTCTCTTGGATGCAGCACAATAATCCAGTTGGTACAACAGTTGTTGGAACAGAGAAATGCAGTCTGTGACCATAGGTTGTAAAATGACCTCAATGCCCATTTATATAAGAACAAAGAAGGGTTTATAATACTTGTTCTCAAGATGTAATGAAACAGTTTCTATAAGAAATTACACTCCTAGATATGTACCCAAGACTTAAATATATATCCACACATAAAAAAATTTGTATTAAGATGTTTATAGTAGGATTATTCAAAATAGCTACACAGTAGAAAAAGTCCAAATGTCCATCAAGTAATGAATGAATAAACCAAAAGTAGTATATCTATACAATGGAATTTTATTCAGCAGTAAAAAGGAATGGCATACCACTGATCATTCGCTAGGATAGCAGTAAATTAAACAGTTCATGTTGGTAGGCAAGGTGGTATATGCCTACAGTCCCAACTACTTGATTGTCTGAGGCAGGAGGACCAAATTTAGTTCAGGAATTTGAGGCTAGCCTGGGCAATATAACAAGATGTTTTCTCAAATAAATAAAATAAAAGGCTCCTGTTGATGAGGAGGTGAAGAAATTAGAACCCTTGTACATTGAGGATGAGGGTGTAAAAAGGTACAACCACCAGAGAAATAAGTTTGGCAGTTTCTCAAAAGTTAAATATAAAGTTACTATATGACCTAACAATATTACTCTTAGGCCTTATACCCAAGAGAAGAGAAAACATGTTCACATAAAAACTTGTACATAGTTGTACATAGCATTAATATTCACAGTAGCATAAAACAAAATAGCTCAAATGTTAGCCATAAAAAAGACATATTACAATATAGATAAACCTTGAAAACATACTAAGTGCAAACTGAAAACAAAAAAGGCCACCTATTATATGAAATGTCCAAAATAAGTAAATCCAGAAACAGAAAGTAATTTATGGATAGGGTCATAAAGAGACTGATTATTAATAAGTATAGATTTTGGGGGAGTGTGATGAAAATATTCTGGAATTAGTGGTGATGGTTGCACAATGTAGTGAATATACTAATAATATATACGTTAATATAGGAAAATTTTGTGGTCTTGAATATATCTCAGAATGCTATATAAAAATTTATCCTGGGCCTGTGGTCATATGCATTTTATCTTTTGATCAATATTGCCAAACTGTCCTCTATCAAAATGGTACAATTTATATATACTCTTAAGAAGCTATGGCTGAGGGTACCTGTTTTTATCATGTTCTTGGTGTTGTGGTATGTGATCAAAAGTTTTAGTCTTTGTTCGTGTTGTTGTTGAAAAATAATAACCTAGCTGGGTATGGTGAGGTGTGCCCTCAATCCCAGCAACTCAGGAGGCTGAGATAGGAAGATTGCAAGTTTGAAGTCAGCCTCACCAACTTAGATCCCCATCTCAAAATAAAAAATAAAAGGGCTGGGGATATAGCTCATTGGTAACGCATACTGGTTTAAATCCCTAGTAACACCTACATCACCTCCCCGCCTCCCAAAAAAATGAGAAAGAAAGAATAAAATAATAATCTAATGTAGACTTGTGATTTATTTCTCTGTGATCCAGATTGAACATCTTTTATAAATTTTTTGCCGTTTTATTAAGTATGAACATCTATTACTCATTGATTTTTTTTTTTGTTGTTGTTGTTAACATTTGTCTTTTTCTTATTGATATGTAGGACTTCTTTATGTTATCTTTTACCTACTTTTTCTTTTGAGGGATGTACTTTTTAAATTATTTATTCTAATTTGTTATATATGATGGCAGAATGTAATTCATTTCATATTACAAATATAGAGCACAGTTTTTCAAGTCACTGGTTGTACACAAAGTATTTTCACACCAGTCATTCTTTATACATGTACTTAGGGTAATGATGTCTAAATCTTTCCACCATCTCTTCTACCCCATTTCCCTTTCCTTCCCCTCCCTCCCCTTTGTCCTATCTAAAGTTCCTCCATTCCTCCCATGCTCCCCCACCCATCGCCATTATGAGTCAGCATCATGACTGAAGGATGTATTTTTATCATGAATACTATCATTGCTGTCCAGTAGTACTTTTTACAGCTTTGCTCCATCTTTGAAGTTAAAATAAGAATCTTGAGTCATATGTCATTGACATCATTGATGAGGGCTGTTAAGTTTCTTAGTACTTATCCTTGTACTTCTTCTAAAGCTATGACAGTTTACCACATCTGTTTGTGTATGTAATTGTTTTTCTTATATTCAGAATATTTTGAAGGGGAAGTGAATGAGGAACTCAGGCTTTGGATAAATTATTTGATTCTAATTTTGATTTTTAACAACCATTAAAGTAAATGTAGTTTACTACTTTTCATAGAAAATATGAAAAAAAATTACTAGATTAATATATGGGTAAAAAGATAAATGGGTAGATAAATAGCATAAACAAATGTGTTAAAACAGGGCTGAAAACCAGGTGACTATTTGCAATGGAATAGTTATGCCGCACCCCCAACTGTTGAATCATTCATGCCTACACAGTCTTCAATAAATATTTGTGTTCATATTATATGCCAAACCTTGTTCTTGGTTCTGACTATCTTATGTTGACTGAAACAGATTTTTCCCCATATTTTTTTTAATTAGGACATTATAGTTGTACATATGATGGGATTTTTTTGTTACATATTCATACTTATATACAATATAATAATATGATTTGGCCAATATTATTCCTCAGGACTGAAACAAGATTTTATCCCTGACCTCTTACAGTTTATAATCTAATGAAAAAGATAACAAAATGGAAAACCGAACATACTGTAATTGAGAAGATGTTATAAAAGTTTAATGTTTCCTGCTTGTTTATAGAAAATAACTGAGTAACTGGGAGCTGTGTGACATACTTTGGGTAGAGTGGTCAGTGAAGGAACTCCTTCTGAGGAGATAAGGTTTAAATTAATACAGAGGAAGAAGCCAGCCATAGCAAAGCTGAGGAACATTTCATGAAGTGGAGGATTGAAATTGAGGACCCTAAGGGTATCTTTTGAGAAACAGGAAGGAGGCCATGGAAAAGGTAAGAAGAGACCTTTCAAGTTATAGTAAGGACTTTGGACCTTTACATTGAGAAATTATCCGGAGATGTTAAAGCAAAAGATTGACACAATCAAGTTTATGTTAAAAGACCAGTAGTTTCTAGATGGAGATCAACGAGAGAGAGAAAAGAAACTGAAAAAGCAATTAAAAGGCTATGACCCAGTGGCTTGGGAGGCTGAGACAGAAGGACCAGGAGTTCAAAGCCAACCTCAGCATCTTAGTGAGGCCTTAAGCAACTCAGCAAGAGTCCGTTTCCAGATAAAATGTAAAAAAGAGCTGGGGATGTGGCTCAGTGGTTCCATCCCTGGGTTCACCTGGTACCAAAAACAAGGGGCTATGGACAGTGCCTATGTTACCGCTGTTGACCGGTGACGAGTCCTTGCTTCCCCAATGTTGAAGAATAACACCAAAGAAGCATGCCCAGGCAAGGTCAGAGTAGAAATTAGAAGTTTATTAAAGGACAGCAGAAAAGACTTCTCCTGGAGGAAGAAGGGGACCCAAGAGGTGGAATCCGTGGAAGTTTGGTTGTCTCCCCTTTTTATAGTTCTTTCAGTGATGGAATGTAGGTGGGAAGGCCCGAGGGGTGGGACACAGGCGGGCCAAAGAAGTAATCTGGGCAGGAAGGACTTCTGAGTCAGCACCTTCAAGTTTGCTGGGGGCTGTTCATTAACACTTCTTTGGGATGGGCTCTGGCCTTGGGCTTTTTCCTGGACTTCATTAACATTCCATGAGTTGTCCTGCATTTCCCTGAATCATTCTCAGCATGGCCTCCATTTTAGATTTCACTTGATATTAGACCCGATCTAACTATACTGACTACCTAACTTTAAATCTGGCTTCACCTAGACCAGAAATATGGATGGTGGCAGAGTAGATGTAAAAAAATTGTTCAGTTCTAGGTATAGTTTGACAGTAGAATCAACATATTACAGGTAATGAAGAAGAAAATTCTTGGTATATTTCCAGCTGTTTCTTTGTTAAAATTTTAATGGGGCTGGGAGCTTAGTGGCAGAGAACTTACTACCCAGGCTCAGTCTCCAGCAATACATACGTATGTATGAAAGTATATAAATAAATCGATGCTTTGCTTGGAATCAAATATGGGTGGTGGTAGGTTTTAACACAGTGATACATAACATATCTTGTAATGCTTTGAAAATACTTTTTAATTTTGGGTTCTTCCATTTTTTTTAACTGAAATATGTTGGCAATTGAAGTATTTTCTGAATTCAGTTATAATTTTGCAGAAATATAGCTTAACTGGCATTTGAAAGTATTGAGACTGCTTAAAATCCTCACAGCCAAAAAGTAGTTCTTCCCCAAACTAAACATTTTTAAAATTTATTTTTTAATTTTAATTTGTTATATATGACAGTGGAATGCATTAAAATTCATATTACACATATAGCATGCAATTTTTCATATCTTTGGTTGTACAAAAAGTAGAGTTATATCATTCGTGTCTTCATACATGTACTTTGGATAGTAATGTACATCTTATTCCACCGCTTTTCCTATCCCCATCGCCCCTCTCCTCCTCTCCTTCCCCTTTGCCCTATCTAGAGTACATCTGATCCTCCCATGCCCCCCATCTCCAAGCCTATTATTAATCAGCAATCTTAAAACAGAGAAAACATTCGGCATTTGGTTTTTTGGGTTGTTTGTATACAAAGTATATTCACACCAATTCATGTCTTAATACATGTACTTTGGATATAGTGATGTTCATCACATTCCACCATCATTTCTAACACCCTGTCCCTTCCCTTCCTCTCTCACCCCTCTGCCTATCAGTAGTTCTTCTATTTCTCTCAGGCTACCCCTCCCTACCCCAGTATGAATCAGCCTCCTTATATCAGAGAAAACATTCAGCATTTGTTTCTTTGGGATTGGCTAACTTTACTTAGCATTGTTTTCTCCAACACCATCCATTTAACTGCAAATGCAGTTTATTCTCTTTTATTGCTAAGTAATATACCATTGTGTATTTATGCCACATTTTTATCCAATCACCTATTCAAGGGCATCTAGGTTCATTCTACAGTTAAGCTATTGTGAATTGTGCTACTATAAACATTGATGTGGCTGTATCCCAGCAGTATGCTGTTTTAAGTATTTGTCTATTGGCCAAGGAGAGGGATAGCACGTCAAATGGTGGTTCTATTCCCAATTTTCCATGGATTCTCTATACTGTTTCCCATATTGGCTGTACCAATTTGCAGTCCCACCAGCTATATATGAGTGTACCTTTTCCCCCCACATCATCGCCATCACTATTGTTGTTTTTTTTTTCCTTTTTTTTTATTGATTGTTCCAAACATTACAGAGCTCTTGATAAATCATCTTTCATACATTTGACTCTATTGGGTTTTGAACTCCCATTTCTACCCCAAATACAGATAGCAGAATCACATCTGTTACATACTCACATTTTTACATAATGGCATATTAGTGACTGTCTTAATCTGCTACCTTTCCTAACCCCTACTATCCCCCCTCCCCTCCCCTCCCACCATCCCTCTCTGCCTCCTCAGCTGTTGTTCAATTCTCTCCCTTTTTTTCCCCCTCCCCCTTGCCCATCATAACCTCTTATACTTTTGTGTATCATTGAAGGTCTCCTACCATTTGCAAATCCTTTCCCTTCTCTTTCCCTTTCTCTCCCCCCATTCGTCTTTGTTTACAGTTAGTCTTTTCTTCATGCTCTTCCTTCCTGTTTTGTTCTTAGTTGCTCTCTTTATATCAAAGGAGACATTTGGCATTTGTTTTTTAGGGCTTGGCTAGCTTCACTTAGCATAATCTGCTCTAATGCCATCCATTTCCCTGCAAATTCTATGATTTTGTCATTTCTTCTTGCTGCATAATACTCCATTGTATATAGATGCCACATTTGTTTTATCCATTCATCTATTGAAGGGCATCTAGGTTGGTTCCACAGTCTAGCTATTATGAATTGTGCCGCTATAATCATTGATGTGGCCGTATCCCTATAGTGCGCTCTTTTAAGGTCCTCAGGGAATAGTCCGAGAAGGGCTATAGCTGGGTCAAATGGTGGATCCATTCCCAGCTTTCCCAGGAATCTCCATACTGCTTTCCAAATTGGCCTCACCATTTTGTAGTCCCACCAGCAGTGTACAAGTGTACCCTTTTCCTCACATCCTCTCCAGCACTTGTTGTTGTTTGACTTCATAATGGCTGCCAATCTTACTGGAGTGAGATGGTATCTTTGGGTGGTTTTGATTTGCATTTCTCTGATTGCTAATGATGGTGAGCATTTTTTCATGTACTTGTTGATTGATTGTATGTCCTCCTCTGAGAAATGTCTGTTCAGGTCCTTGGCCCATTTGTTGATTGGATTATTTGTTATCTTATTTTTTAATTTTTTGAGTTCTTTGTACATTCTGGATATTAGGGCTCTATCTGATGTGTGGGGGGGTAAAAATTTGTTCCCAGGATGTAGGCTCTCTATTTACCTCTTTTATTGTTTCTCTTGCTGAGAAAAAACTTTTTAGTTTAAGTAAGTCCCATTTGTTTATTCTTGTTGTTAACTCTTGGGCTATGGGAGTCCTATTAAGGAATTTGGAGCCCGACCCCACAATATGTAGATCGGCGTAGCCAACTTTTTCTTCTATCAGACGCAGTGTCTCTGGTTTGATATCTAGCTCCTTGATCCATTTTGAGTTAACTTTTGTGGCTGGTGAGAGAAAGGGATTCAATTTCATTTTGTTGCATATGGATTTCCAATTTTCCCAGCACCATTTGTTGAAGATGCTATCCTTCCTCCATTCCATGTTTTTAGCCCCTTTATCAAATATAAGATAGTTGTAACTTTGTGGATTAGTCTCTGTATCCTCTGTTCTGTACCATTGGTCCACCCGCCTGTTTTGGTACCAGTACCATGCTGTTTTTGTTACTATTGCTTTGTAATGCAGTTTGAACTCTGGTATCGCTATACCTCCAGATTCACACTTCCTGCTTAGAATTGCTTTTGCTATTCTGGGTCTTTTGTTTTTCCATATGAATTTCATGATTGCTTTATCTATTTCTTCAAGAAATGCTATTGGGATTTTGATTGGCATCGCATTACACCTGTAGAGAACTTTTGGTAATATCGCCATTTTGATGATGTTAGTTCTGCCTATCCATGAACAGGGTACATTTTTCCATCTTCTGAGATCTTCTTCTATCTCTCTCTTTAGGGTTCTGTAGTTTTCATTGTATAAATCTTTCACCTCTTTTGTTAGGTTGATTCCTAAGTATCTTATTTTCTTTGGGGATATTGTGAATGGAGTGGTTTTCCTTATTTCCATTTCAGAGGTTTTGTTGCTGATATACAGGAATGCCTTTGATTTATGCATGTTGATTTTATATCCTGCCACTTTGCTGAATTCATTTATTAACTCTAGCAGCTTCTTTGTAGACCCTTTTGGGTCTGTTAAGTATATTATCATGTCATCCGCAAATAGTTATAATTTAACTTCTTCTTTTCTTATTTTTATGCCTTTAATTTCTTTTGTCTGTCTAATTGCTCTGGCTAGTACTTCAAGAACTAAATTGAATAGAAGTGGTGATAGAGGGCACCCCTGTCTTGTTCCAGATTTTAGAGGGAATGCCTTCAGTTTTTCTCCATTTAGGATGATGCTAGCCTGAGGTTTAGCATATATAGCTTTTACAATGTTGAGGTAAGTTCCTGTTATCCCTAGTTTTTCTAGTGTTTTGAACATAAAGGGATGCTGTACTTTGTCAAATGCTTTTTCTGCATCTATCGAGATGATCATATGGTTCTTGTCTTTAAGTCTATTGATGTGGTGAATAGCATTTATTGATTTCCGTATATTGAACCATCCTTGCATCCCAGGGGTGAATCCTACTTGGACATGGTGCACAAGTTTTCTGATATGTTTTTGTATTCGATTCGCCAGAATTTTATTGAGAATTTTTGCATCCAAGTTCATTAGAGATATTGGTCTGTAGTTTTCTTTCCTTGAAGTATCTTTGTCTGGTTTTGGGATCAGAGTGATGTTGGCCTCATAGAATGAATTTGGAAGAGCTCCTTCTTTTTCTATTTCTTGAAATAGCTTGAAAAGAATTGGTATTAATTCTTCTTTGAAGGTTTTGTAGAACTCCGCTGTATACCCATCCGGTCCAGGGCTTTTCTTGGTTGGTAGTCTTTTGATGGCTTCTTCAATTTCTTCCTTTGTTATTGGTCTGTTTAAATTTTGTGTGTCTTCCTGTCTCAATCTGGGCAAATCATATGCCTTAAGAAATTTATCAATATCTTCACTATCTTCTATTTTATTGGAATATAGGGTTTCAAAATACTTTCTAATTATCTTCTGTATTTCTGTAGTGTCTGTTGTGATATTGCCTTTTTCATCCCGTATGTTAATAATTTGAGTTCTCTCTCTTCTTCTTTTCGTTAGTATGGCTAAGGGCTTGCCTATCTTATTTATTTTTTCAAAGAACCAACTTTTAGCTTTATCTATTTTTTCAATGGTTGTTTTTGTTTCAATTTCTTTGATTTCTGCTCTAATTTTAATTATTTCTTGTCTTCTACTACATTTGCTGTTGTTTTGCTCTTCCTTTTCTAGATTTTTGAGGCGTAGTGTGAGTTCATTTATTTGTTGGTTTTTTCTTTTTTTGAGAAAAGAACTCCAAGAAATGAATTTCCCTCTTAAAACTGCTTTCATTGTGTCCCATAGATTCCGGTATGTTGTGTCTGTATTATCATTTGACTCTAAGAATTTTTTCATCTCCTCCTTTATGTCTTCTGTAACCCATTGATCATTCAATAATATATTGTTCATTTTCCATGTGGTGTAGGGTTTTTCCTTCCTTCTTTTATCATTGATTTCCAATTTCATTCCATTATGGTCAGATATGGTGCATGGTATAATCTCCACACCTTTATATTTACTAAGAGTTGCCTTATGGCATAATATATGGTCTATCTTTGAGTAGGATCCATGTGCTGCTGAGAAGAACGTGTATCCACTTGATGATGGTTGATATATTCTATATATGTCGGTTAAGTCTAGGTTGTTGATTGTGCTGTTGAGGTCTATAGTTTCTTTTTTTTATTTTATTTATTTATTTGTTTATTTTAGTTTTCGGCGGACACAACATCTTTATTTGTATGTGGTGCTGAGGATCGAACCTGGGTTGCACGCGTGGCAGGCGAGCGCGCTACCGCTTGAGCCACATCCCCAGCCCGGTCTATAGTTTCTTTATTCAGTTTTTGTCTAAAGGATCTGTCTAATGGCGAGAGCGGTGTGTTGAAGTCACCCATAATTATTGTGTTGTGGTCTATTTGACTCTTGAACTTGAGGAGGGTTTGTTTTATGAACGTTGCAGCTCCATTGTTTGGTGCATACACATTGATAATTGTTATGTCTTGTTGGTGGATGGTTCCTTTTAATAGTATATAGTGCCCTTCTTTATCCTTCTTGATTAACTTAGGTTTGAAGTTGATTTTATTCGATATGAGTATGGCCACTCCTGCTTGCTTCCGAGGGCCATGTGAGTGGTATGATTTTTCCCAACCTTTTACCTTCAGCCTGTGTATGTCTTTTCCTATCATATGAGTCTCCTGAAGGCAGCATATTGTTGGATTTATTTTTTTGATCCAGGTTACTAGCCTATGTCTCTTGATTGGTGAGTTTAGGCCATTAACATTTAAGGTTACAATTGAGATATGATTTGTACTTCCAGTTATGCTTCTTTATTTATTTATTTTAGTTTGGCTAATTTTACTTTTTGGATATTTTCCTCCCCCTTTACTGAGCTACTTCCTGCTATTGGTTTTGTGCACTATTTTTCAATTCCTATTCTTGTAGCATTTTGCTGAAAATACTTTGCAGTGCTGGTTTTCTTGCTGCGAATTCTTTTAGCTTTTGTTTATCATGAAAGATTTTAATTTTGTTGTCAAATCTGAAGCTCAATTTTGCTGGATACAGTATTCTTGGTTGGAATCCATTATTTTTCAGTGTTTGAAATACATTTTTCCAGGATCTTCTCGCTTTCAAAGTCTGTGATGAGAAATCAGTCATTAACCTAATTGGTTTACCCCTGAATGTAATCTGCCTCTTTTCTCTCGTAGCTTTTAATATTCTCTCCTTGTTCTGTATGTTGGCTATCTTCAATGTGTCTTGGAGTTGGTCTATTATGGTTTTGAATGTTTGGGGTCCTGTGGGCTTCCAGGATTTGGCAATCCATTCTATCTTTCATCTCTGGGAAGTTTTCTACAATTATTTCATTTAATATGTTGTCCATTCCTTTGGTTTGAATCTCTGTGCCTTCTTCTATCCTGATGACTCTCAAATTTGGTTTTTTTATGACATCCCATATCTCTTGAATAGATTGCTCGTGGGTTTTAAGCATCTTTTCTGTGTTGACTATACTCTTTTCAAGTTGATAAACCTTGTTTTCATTATCTGAGGTTCTGACTTCTACTTGATCAAGTCTATTTGTAATATTCTCGTTTGAATTTTTAATTTGGTTTATAGTTTCCTGCAATTCTAGGATTATTGTTTGATTTTTTTTTTAAGATCTCTATCTCCTGGTAGAGCTCGTTCTTTGCCATTTGAATTTGTTTGTTTAATTAAAATGAAAACTAAACTGGTCACTTCATAGTGAATGCACAGCCCCCCCGCCCAAACACACACACACACACACACACAAACACAGTAATGGAATGAAATTTTAAGAAAAAAATAAGATTGAAGGTGAAAAATGAAATAATGTGAAAACTCTATACCAATAGCAGACAAAAACACATCAAGAACAACAACAGGGCTGGGGATGTGGCTCAAGCGGTAGTGCACTTGCCTGGCATGCGTGCGGCCCGGGTTCGATCCTCAGCACCACATACAAACAAAGATGTTGTGTCCGCTGAAAACTAAAAAAGTAAAATAAAATATATATATATATATATATATATATATATATATATATTATATATATATATATATAAAGAACAACAACAGCAAAAGCTTCAGATTTCTCTTATACTAACATTATAGAAGATAGTTGGTCCAGGATTTCTAATTTTAGAAACCTACTTTGGCAGGTTTCTAGGAAACAAAAATAATCCAGCTCTTTCATTATTTGCTCTAGCCCCAAGAGGCCTAACCTGCTATTGGCATGAATAAGCTGAGCTCATAGGCTTGTTGGTCCCCCACCTCACCCAGAGAAATGAGGGAACTCTACATTTTGAAGAAAATCCTCACCCTTAGTACTTGTTCATATACACAGGGCTGTGGACCCATCTAACATGGAAACTGACAAACACTCTGGTCCTTGAACCTTGGGAACTACTCAGTAATGCAGACTCCAAGGATGGACTCCTATAGTCAGTGATGTAGAGGTGGGCAAGAGTCCATATCTCTGAGGGGTTTTCTTACAACCTATTGCAGCACAGCAATCATGACCTGCTGGCAGAATCTGTGATTTCTTTGGGGAACTGAAGGCAAACACCATTACACTTTATAATGCCCCAGCACTGTTGCATTCTTCTGTCACTTGAATTTTCAAAAATCACTTCTCCTTCACTGTCATTATTCTAAACAACCATTTCAAAAGATAGTGTTCTGTGGACCTCTACTCAAAATAACTATCCAACAGGCACAACACATGTATTCCTGGTGAGAGATTCCATCCCACTCTAATTATCACTATCCTGACACCATTTGATCAGGGTAAATTTCTACCATTCTGTAAGGAGACTAGATTCTGTGTTGCAAGATCTACAGTGGTTTCTCATCCAGCACACAGGGTCACTACAATGGGACTCTTCTCCAAGGTGTGTGCCCTGAGGATTTTATTGTAATCCCCAGGAGACTTTCTAGAAGCACCAGTATGTTGGAAATATGAACAAATCTCCAAATGCCTCTCAGCTGAGATTGTTTACCATCCCTTGTGTGGCTGTTGATTTGTGCTTTTAGAATGCAGCATTCTTAGAGCTTCAAACAACACATTTCAATGAAAGTACCATGACTTTTTAATCTTTGTCAGACCACAGGTCCAAGCTGCAGCTATGCAGAGCTCTCGGCAGATCTGGTCTTAGATTCTTTTTAAAACCAATTTTAATTCTTCTTTTGGATGCCTCCTAACCATTGTTTTGTGCCATGGTTTCATCTGATAGAAGTTGAAATAGGAATGTATGCTTTTTCAGTTATCCCAGGAAAAAAACCTCTGTGAGGCAACCAGAGTGAAAAAGATCCTGCACTCACCATCTAATTCTGCCTAGGATTTTGGGCAGTATTTTTTTTTTTTTTTAAAGAGAGAGTGAGAGAGGAGAGAGAGTGAGAGAGAGAGAATTTTTTATTTATTTTTTTAGTTTTTGGCGGACATAACATCTTTGTTGGTATGTGGTGCTGAGGATCGAACCCGGGCCCCATGCATGCCAGGCGAGCGCGCTACCGCTTGAGCCACATCCCCAGCCCTTGGGCAGTATTTTTAACTTTGTTTGAAAACCATGCAAAAATCCAAGTCTCTCCTTTGCTGAAAATGTTGTATTTGAGTTGAAAGGAATCTAGATTAGCTTCTTATTTTCTCTCTAAAATAATTTTTATACATTTAAGAAGATCTTGCTGCTATAACTTTTATATGATTGAAAGATTTAAGGTAGTATTTTAATACACTATATGAGGAATCATTTTGCCATAATGATTTATCAAGAATAACTAAATTGCTAAAAATCAGTGCTGAAGAGGCTGGGGTTATGGCTCAGTGGTAGAGCACTCACCTAGCAAGTGTAAGGCCCTGGGTTCAATCCTCAACACCAGATAAAAATAAATAAATAAATAAATAAATAAATAAATAAATAAATGTTATTGTGTACAACTACCAAAAACAAATATTGAAAAAATCAGTGCTGAATATTCTATGTGTTTTCTTTAATCCATTCTTTGTTGGTGGGTATCAATTAGTTCTATAACTCTATAGATGTGACTTGCAGTGCTAAAATTGAAGTTCATATATCACGTGTGCATTCTGATTGATACATTGGGATTAATTGGAAGGAGTGGGAAAGCTGGATTGTATTCCTAGAATCTAAAGGAATCTTCATAATGCTTTCCAATGTGGAGGTCTTAATTTTCAGTCTGGCAGTCTAGGATTGGACTTTCCTGCCACATCCTGAACTGCACTTATTATTTGAATACTTGAAAAATGTCATTCTGAATGGGGGCATCTGAAATGCCAATGAAGTTTGGAATGGAATTTCCTTGAATTCTAGTGGGCATTTTGTAATTCCCGATTTAAGAACTGTGTATCTCTTGCTTTTCCCATTTTTTAATTGGGTTAGTGAGATTCTCCTCAGCCTTCAAAAGGAGAGAATCACTACTTGTGCTCTGCTACTTTTTCCTGGCAATTCTGCAGTGTATTTCTTTAATTAATGCATTTTTTAAAAAAAAAAAAAATCCATGGATTCTGTATTTCATCTCATCACTGGTTCTCTGTTTGTGGCTTTCCAGCATTTCCACACAGCCTGACTTATTCATTATGCAGCCATACACCAGTTTTTCTGGCTCCAATCTCTGAAAATACTCAGTCATTAAATATTGCATTCCTTCCAAGGAATTCCAAGACTTTCTTCAATGAAGATGTTTGCATACTCTACCCAAATGCAGTGTTTTCTTTTGTCCACATTTATTGTAAACATATTTTCATTACAAATTTCTCTTCCTTGAAAATGAAATTTTCATGAAGTAAATACTTTGCTGAAACATATTAATTTTTGGAAGATTCTATGACTCAAACAATTCCAAGCATATTTTCTTCCTACTTGAGGTGAAACATTTGAAAGTCTCTATCACATGAAATATCACATTTTGACATTAAGTATTTAACCCTCTCAGGCTGCAGTTGTGGCTTAGTGATAAGACTGTTTGCCTTGCATGTGTGAAACCCAGGACTTGATTCAGCATCACATAAAAATAAATAAATCAAATAAATGAATCATGCCCAACCACAAGCAAAATTAAAAAAAAATAAATTTAACCCTCCTATGCCTAAAATTTCAAATCTATATAACATCCAGCTCCAGTATCAAAAGAGTTTTGATTGTTTTCTACTGTGTTCTTAGTTTTGTTGGGAGAATGCACACATTGCTAGTTAAGCACTGATGTGAGATGTTTTGAATATATGCCTATCAGTGATTGTTGTAAGAGAACACATTTCCTCTTTCATTTTTCCTAGTTTTATCCTATGGGTAATTACATGAAGACAAGAGTTCAGCTTCATTGGGGCTGCATAAGATCATGCCTCATAAGAAAATATTGTTTCACTAAGTGTCATGGTCTAATCTCCAATTCAAAGACTGCACAAATGTAAATATGGGGATGTGCAAAGAGTGATGATATTATCTATATGTAACTCATTTTTGTCATTATTATTACCAGAGTGATTCTGAGCAACATCAGGAGATGTGTGCTGCTTCTGAATCTGTTGAGATCAATGCAAGCACAAAAAAGGGAATAAGTGAACTTGGAAAAGGTAAGAATCACATAGAAGACTGAATACATTGGAAAGAATATGGCCAAGAAATATGAGCACTGGTAAATACTAATTGTGCAAGACATGTGCATATTAAATAAGTAGTAAAGTTTAAGAAAAAAATGTAAGAAGTGGAGTATCTCATTAGGTTTCAGCCACAGGTTAAATTGGATGTATAGATAAAGGTACTGAACTGTGAGTTGCATTGAGACACGCTTTTATCACAGGGAAATTTAAATAAGGAAAAGGACATAAAAAGAGGGAATTAAGACTGATAAATGTAATGAGTACACATAGTCAAAAAAAATTAAAATAAAAAAGAACCGGTGGTACTCAGGAAAGCGTAGGAAATTCCAACCACATGTGAGAAGGGAAAAGATCACGGTTTTCAAAGTGTGAGAATTTGTGTGTTTCCAGTTCCAAAGTTGAATGATGGAGAGGGTACAATTTTTCCACCCTTCCTGACTTACTCACAGTTGGGAATGAATTGAGCAGTGAAGACCTATTCCCACAGAGATAAGTTCACTTACCCCAAATGATTAGGCAGGTGTACAAGTTAATGACATGCAACATGTTGCTACTCACTAGGGCAAAATTTTAGGGCAGAAACAGCAAATGGATTAGTTAAAAGAACCAGGAATTGTTATTGAGCACTTTCCAAATCTACAGGTATCTAAAATTAACTTTGGAAAGCTTACAGATTCTTCTAAACTTTATTTTTAGGGAGGAATCCAGAGCTACATTCAAATTAACCTAGAGGAATTAGAAGAGGACAAATTTCACACTGACACTCTGCAACTGTTAGGAGTCATCTCTTGGCAACCATGTTCAAAATCTTGTTCTGACTCAGCAGGTCGTAGCTTCTATATGTTCATTATATTCTATGGTGATTCAAATGATCCTGGTCTGTAGAAAAAAATGATTTGGAGCTGTGCATTGGATATCTTTTTGGGAACTATGCAAGAAACACTATCAGTTTCTACATTTCAGGACACAACCAGGTCAAGTGTAAGCACAAATCTTGCTTTTAATTCTGAGCATGTCTCTTGAGATGTGGGAGGGACCCAAAAACTAAGGTGAAGAGAAGATATTTCTAACATAAATCTGTTACATTGACAGGCATCCAGGAGTGACAAAGAGACACACATAAAATGGAAAATGTAAAGGGACAAGCTCCCACTTCTATGGGTTCCTTAGGAAAAGATAAAGAGATGGTAAAATGAGGGTGGTAACATAGAATTTAACTAGGAAATATGAGGAACAGGAGAGAATTCTACTCAGTTCTTTTCAGTTTGTCTGTTTCAACTCAAAATCCCAAGTAGTGATGATAGGAATCAGTTACAACTGGAAGAATCTGAGTAACCTGCAGCTACCCATTTCTCCCATCTGTATCCAGTGGCATCACTGTGGGTAAAGAATCCATATGTGTCATTCAGATGAGCAGTGTTGCATTTTTGAAGCATTCATTGCTTTAAAGGACACTAATATTTCCATACTTGTTATTCTTATTATCATTCTTAATATTCTTGATTTCATAATTTTATTGGTGATTTATGAGAAACCATGTCCCTGGACATGCCAGGAATGCACCATATTGCTGAGATATATTCTGAACTCTAAAAAGCAAATGTGCTCATCTGGGACTTTCGTGCAATTACTTGAAAAGCTGTCAAGCCACATCAGACTCATTTTTTAATCAGAAATCTTTTATGAAGTTTGCTCCTCACACACCAATATAGTACTCTTTGTGTATCAACCAATTTCTTTTTTTTTTTTTTTTTGAGAGAGAGAGAGAGAGAGAGAATCTTTTTTTTTTTTTTTTTTACTAGATGGACACAACAAATGCCTTTATTTTTTATGTGGTGCTGAGGATCGAACCTGGGTCCCGCCCATGATAGGCGAGTGCTCTACCACTGAGCCACAATCCCAGCCCTCAACCAATTTCTTTGAAACACACTAGTCTATTGATATCTGATAATTCTACAAACTTTCAGAACACTTTTCTTTTTGGAAAAGTGCCTCATATTGTCTAGTCTGAACACTGTAGCTTTACTGTATATTTTTTTTTCATGAATGAGGAACCACTGTCTTCCCAGGAGAGGACAAAAAAAGAAAGTAATTATTGATTAAACAAGGGATTCTGGGAAAAGAAGGTACACCAGTTTTCACATGAATATGTGCAATATGTGTATTACCTTTTATTCTAAACACACATATCTGGGCTAATTGGTTCAGAAAACTCTCTCTGATGTGCACACAATTATACCTTCCCCCAAAAAACTCAAAACAACATTGGATTTGATAATTATGAGGCAATTGAGGGAACAGGAAGCATACTTATACTAAAATGTATTACATGATTCTGATAGGATTCACTGGATATATGTCCTGTCACATTTTAAACTCAGTTTCCTCAGTTTCCTTTTCCTCAGTTTCTCAGAATCTTCTTTTCCTCTTTTGAAAACAAATCACTATGCTCTCCAGCATACTGCATCTCCAGCATTCTATTAAGGGCCGTTGCAAAAGTGATTTTACCCCTGGAAACTTAACTGCAAATTTTCTGAAACTTATATTCCTGATTCTGATTTAGTACATTTGAGTCTTCTGTCATTGCTCAACATAACGCCCCCAAATGAAAGAGGATTCCTAAAGCTAAAGTAGTCTTCACCAATGCTAACTACCAGGACTAGGGTCCATATTCATTTAGTGTGAAACAAGAATAGTTTTGTTATATTCAGATTTTTTGAAAGTAATTAATTTTAATTAGGTATATACATGATAGCAGAATACATTTTGATGCACTCTATGCAATTGCAGCACAACTTCACATTTCTATGGTTATACACAGTGTAGTGTCACACCATATATACAGTACCTAGGGTAATGATGTCCATCTATTCCACCATCTTTCCTGCCTCCACATATTCTCCCTTCCTTCCCCTTTGCATATTCAGACTTAATTGAGCATATATCTCAATCTCTTTTCAGTTCATCGGGGTTTATGTGAACACTTCAAGGTAAAATTCATCTTCTATATTTATGTTACATTATTAAATGCATGCTGGATGGGATCAAATCTAAAATATATATATATCATATCTTTTCTCCATGCACATCAAGCATATGAACAAAATAGAAGATTCTCTTCCAATAAGAGCAAAATTGACAATGGAAACATGGAACTTCAAATTAGGTAACTTTTGTGGTACAACTTCTCTAGAAAACATATATTGAAACTTTTGAAAGGATAACAAACAAATCACACATGATATATATAGATATTCCACAATGTGTCGGGAGGATTGCCACAACATGTGGATGTTGATGCTTGCATCCATTTTTCATAATACTTTTGTAAATTCATGAGGAAAATATATTTAAAAGTGCTAAAATTATGTGTCCCAGATTGGAGTCATTACAGTGGTTAGTTGGAATGTGAGGCTGATTTTCTTCCCTCTCTAAATTTAAAAAGAGCTTAAAGGGGCAGAGGGAGAACTGAGGTGCCTGAGAGAATGAAGATATGGTCTTTGTTTTAGATAGTATGGTCATTTTGATAATATTAATTCTGCCTATCCAAGCCAAGGTAGATCTTTCCATCTTCTAAGGTCTTCTTTGATCTCTTTCTTTAGGGTTCTGTAGTTTTCATTGTATAGATCTTTCACCTCTTTTGTTAAATTGATTCCCAAGTATCTTTTTTTTTTTTTTGAGGTTATTGTAAATGGAGTCATTTTCCTCATTTCCTTCTCAGAGGATTTCTCAGTGATACACAGAAATGCCTTTGATTTTTGGGTGTTGAGTTTATATCCTGCTACTTTGCTGAATTCATTTACTAGTTCTAGAAGTTTTCTGTGGAGTTTTTTTGGGTCATCTAAGTACACATATCCCTTTAATTTCTTTCATCTGTCTGATTGCTCTGGCCAGTGTTTCAAGAACTATTTAAATAGAAGTGGTGAAAGAGGGCATACCTGTCTTATTCTAGTTTTCAGAGGGAATGCATTTAATTTTTCTACATTTAGAATGATGCTGGCCTGAGACTTAGAATAAATAGCCTTTATGATGTTGAGATAGGTTTCCATTATACCCAGAGTTTTCTAGTGTTTTGAACATGAAGAGGTCCTGTATTTTGTCAAATGTTTTTTTCTGCATCTATTGAGATGATCATATGCTTCTTATCTTTGAGTCTATTGATTTATTTATTATTTATTGATTTCTATATGTTGAACCAACCTTGCATACCTAGGATGAATCCCTCTTGATCATGGTGCAGGATTTTTTTGATATATTTTTGTATTCAATTTGCCAGGATTTTATTGAGAATTTTTGCATCTATATTTATTAGGGATATTGGTCTAAAGTTTTCTTTCTTTGATGTATCTTTGACTGGTTTTAGAATCAGGGTGATATTGGCCTCATAGAATGAGTTTGGAAGTGCTGCCTCTTTTTCTATTTCCTGAAATAAATTTAAGAGTATTGGTATTCATTCTTCTTCAAGGATCTTGTAGAACTTCGCTGTGTATCCATGTGGTCCTGGGCTTTTCTTGCTTGGTAAGCTTCTGATGGCATCTTCTATTTCCTCACTTGATATTGTTCTGTTTAACTTGTCTTTATCTTCCTGAGTCAATCTGGACAAATCATATAACTTAAGAAATTGGACAATGCATTCAATGTCTTCTATTTTATTGGAGTATACATTTACAAAATAATTTCTAATTATCTTTGTATTTCTGTAGTGTCTGTTGTGATATTACCCTTTTCATCACATGTGCTGATAATTTGAGTTTTCTCTCTCCTTCTCTTCATTAGCATAGCTAAGGAACTGTCAATTTTATTTATGTTTTCAAACAACCGACTTTTTGTTTTCTCAATTTTTTCCAATTGTTTCTTATGAATCCAGGAGGTCAGTATCAGTCTGTGACACAGAACAAATCCATGGAAAAGAGAATGTCAACTCTACTATGACAACTCATATTTGGACTAATTACAACACTTTGTGTTTTGTTTCTTGCTTTACTCTTGTTCATGCCCTTCACCACTGATGTGATCAGACTATAGCAAGAAAGGATGCAATGTATGATCATATGTAATTTATTTTACTCCTTTCCTATAAAATGAATCCATTATTGCTGGAGAAACTTCTTTCTAGGAATTTGGACTAAATGATCTAAATCAAAAAGAAACTTGCACATAGCAGCAAGAGATTGCTCATATTCCTATGATATGGTTTGTTATATTCTTCTCAATGCTTGGCACTGAACTGGATTCTTCTCCATGCTGGGCAATGGATCTCTCACTGAACCTCTCCCACAGACATTTCTAATGGTCATGTGGGTTTGTAAATCCGATTTCAGAAATTTTTACACCAAGCTCCTAAATGAGTTCTCTCAACACAGGAAGACATTGCTACAGGAGAAACTACATGCTAAATGGAAGCAACATTCACAGTTCCTGCACTGTATTATGCATCTCATTTGTAAACATGAGTAACAGAATCTCTTCTTTCTTTGTTCATTTAATTAAAATTGATTCTATACATCTCACTGAAATTTTTCTACTTTCTATATTTTGAGAAAAATGCCATCCAGTCAGGCCTGCATCAATTTCCTAGTAAACTTCTGCCTTCTCATTATTCATTTCCATTCACTCACATGCCATTATTCATCTCCATTCACTCACCTGCATGTTGCATTGAGGTTGGTTCTGCTATTTATGCATATACTGCATATATGACCATCAGCCCTCTTTAAAACATGGATGTCCAAGCATCTTAACTTTCCCAGGAATCTTTCATAATACAAATTTTTCCTCACTGTGTATTTGATCCCTGTCTCTGCCTGCAATATCCTCTGATCATTCTCCTTGCCAATCCCTATATAGTTAGACAAGCATTTTCCACTTAAACCCTGTGTCTATGTACAGCCTTAAATTCTCTCAGCTTTTCCTCCCTCTGGCAGATAACCTCACTTTTGAAGTCTCCATTCATCTCTATCTCTAGAAGTCTTTTATCCCTTGCCCCTGTTTTCTCCTCTAGCTCTTACCACAAATTCAATTACAGGTGGAAATAAATAAAACTGTTGAGAGTAACATGATGTAAAAGCAGTCCCCTCATGTCCAATAACTGATGAACTGGCTAGGAAAATGAATACTTTACAGCTCACCTGTTTATTATCCCGTACAAAAACTGAAATATGTCCTAGGTAGTCCCAAGGAAAAGCAAAACCAGTTTATGTTGGGAATAACAGGTACAATCTATAATCATGGATGTTTTGCAAGACAGACACAATTTTAAGAGAAAAAATATGAAAAGAAAGGGAAATTAAAACAGAAAAATAATATGGAATTCATTTTATTAAGGTATAAATGTGATCATTTATTTGGGACACAATGAAGTACAATAGAGTTTTAAAATTTAATAATTGAGCAAAGATAAAACAGTGTGATGACTTTTGTTTACATGGAAATTTAATTTTTTTCCTGTAAAATTTTATTCAAGTTGAATGGATCAAGTTGTGAGTTATTATAGGTATTATACATGGTGAATACCTATTGTCTCCCTAAGTGGTTTTCTGAGGTATTGGACCAGTAAAGAATAAATGTATTCTTCAATGAACATCAGTATGCATGGGGTTCAGAGGCATACATTCATAATTGCAGGTACTTGACAGGCTGAGGCAAACCCCTGCAGGGTTTCCAGCAAACCATGGATTTTACAGACACCCTGTCTCCTAATATAAAGACTTGGGATCTGAAGTAAGCATTATAGTATTTGCCAAGGATACATAATTTTCTAGGTAAAATACACAGGCCCACACACAAACAGCAATAAAAGTTTCACACATGACATACATTCTCCTAAAGTAAAACTTCAATAAAAATATAACTGGGCAAATAAAATTATATGATTATTAGTACTCTTCCTTTTTATTTAGATAATTTGTCTTTCACATAAGTTTTTTAAGTAGTTTATCTGTGCATTTGTCAGCAGAGTCACATGTGGGCAGATCATCCAACGTAGAACATAAGAGGCTTCATGATATGGATGAAACTGCATATAACCAGCAAAAGGTAGGCACATATGTCAATTTAACTTCCTGATCATTTCTTTTTCTTGCTTCCAGACATTAAACTAGGTCAATTGAAGTGACTTGCTACAATACTCTTTGGGAATCCAAACATAGTAATTGAATATTTAAGTACAGAGAAGTTAACTGGTCATCAATATCAAAATAGCTTTAGCAATCAAGGTGGATGCCAGATAAACTTTATGCAAGCAATTGCATTAATATTTTCCAATAACATTTGCATTTTCATCTGTGTGACATCCTTAACTGGTGATTAATAAATTGGAGAATTTTGAATAATCAGTTGAATCTAGAAACATGCATAAATGAAATGACCACTGAAACCATTCATGTAAAAACAGCTTCATTCCCATTTAATGTGAACACATTTAATTTCACATTACCTGTCATCCATGCCAAGGTTAGAGATGTCATTCTCCATGGATTCCAGTGTCTTTACTGAGACAGATACCAGACTCAAATGAGACACAAAACTACCTGTTAATGGAATCAGAATAATTCAGGATGGGAACTTTTCTGTTTATATAAACAATATCTATCT